>NC_137864.1:23116125-23118625 GCF_963924005.1 Protomyctophum bolini
GATAATTGAAGCGATGTATCTTTGATCATAAGATTTCACCACAGTTCACTAAATAAGCACACTGTGAGTCTGTCTGGGAAGGACAGACAGACAGACAGACAGACAGGGAACTGGACTGGAGACAAGGAGAGAAGAGGTAAATGTTAAAAATAAATGTTAATAGCCTTTGAGCTATGTACCAAAACAATTGCTTATCTCTGCCAGTTAGAAATGGCAGTCAGTCACAGACATCTCTGTCTGACTATACATGCAGCTGTTTCTATGAAGCAGATCGAAGCATGACCAACTTGATCAACTTCACAAACTTTACGGTACCACATGAGGTAGTAACTAAGAGCAGCTGTTTGTTGGTGTTGCTCCATCTCAGCAGTCAGCAGCCGATGCAGACAATAATCCACTCCAATCTAATACCACTTACTTACTTACTATACTTACTTACTTACAGTATACTTACTTATACTTACTTACATGCTGCCTAAATTAATCTTCATGTGGGGGCAGTTGAGAGGCAGGCATGTGTGTGAGGTGGTTGGTTGCCAGTACATACCTCTGCTAATCCACAGTGGTACACCAACTCAACACCACACTGTCCTTCTTCTTGTGGTCATACACAATCAGTGCATAACGTCTGGCTATACAGCCAATGACTTCTCTAGATTTGTTGTAAAACTCGAAACACTGCCCATATCTGAACAGTTTTTCTTTTTCCTATCTCTTCCCACCTTTCTTGAAAGCGCAATGATGTAGCTTGAACGACAAACAATTTTATCCATAAACCCTTCTTTACACACAGAAACCTGTGATGTGACTATCGAGTTGATTCATTAAAGGACCACTTCCTCACTAATGTTCATGATAAATTACCACCATTTTTTCCCACATTAGTGAGGACCAATTATATGAAGATAGGTTGAAAAGTGGTGAAGTGGTCCTTTAAGTTGAGGCTTAAGTCACTTTGGCTTATTCCTTTCAAGTGTTTCTCAAGTTTTGTGAACTGCTCATCGTGTCACAGCCCGTCAGGGCGTGGCAGGCTGGAAGGCACTGCTGGCACAAGGTTTTCATCCCAGCTTTTTGCAGATTGTATTGATTGGCACAAACCTCTCAGTATGGCTCTACAGTATGGCCTTTGTGCACAATATGCTGCAACCTTCATAATACAAGAGCAACAAAGCACGTCAGTGTCATCGCACTGGACGATATCTCGTGTGTGCCTCGGCGAGGTGTAGCACTATCCTGGTGTCAAACTAAAGCATCTCCACTTACTTCACGTACTCCACGTTGCTTGATGGGCACTGTGGCGCAGTCGGTAGCTCTGTCGCCTCACAGCTATAAGGTCCTGGGTTCAATTCCCACCGGGGACGCTGGGGGCGTGTTCTCTCATCTGCGTCATCAACGCCCATACCCTAGGTGGGGTTGGCAAAAGGGGCTTTCTGTGTGGAGTTTGCATGTTCTCCCTGTGTCCCTATAACGTATAGGTACTATAGGTACCCTCACAAAAACATGCAGTAATCCTGGTCTCTATACTGCCTCCCCCTGGTCAGATGGAGCTTGATGGAGGGGAAAGGAACTGGTTGGAAAAAATGTGTTCCTTCCACACGCTGGGGAAACGCCATAAGAAGCGGCCTGCTCACTCCTCATGCATTGAAGGAACCATGAGCTCAGTTCGCGGCTCTCTGCAGGTTGGCAGAGAGATCTTAGTGCCCAGGATTACAATCATGGGATAAAATTAGAGTCCATTTGATGCTGCTCAGACTTGCTTTATCCGATGAGCTATGGGTGCTCTCAAGATCAGGGTATGAGATCAATGATTTTGTTATAATTTACAAAAAGTTAAAATATGGGCATAAGAGGCTTCTGCCCAACAGCAAAAATGTGTTTGTGTGAGCAGTCTTGATATTCCAAGTGGTGGATATGGTGTATATTTAATGAGTCTTGGGATTCAAGTATCATGTGCCAGTAATCAGTCTTCATATTAAAGGTGTCATGTGCCAGTCGTGGAATTCGAGGTGTGCCTGGTGTCTAACATTTACTCTTGGTATTCAAGGTGTCCAATCAAATCCAACTGTATTTATAGAGCACTTTGTAAAACAACAGAGTTGACCAAAGTGCATTACAGTGGGAAAAATAAAAAAGACACAAATAAGAACGAAATAAATCACAAAAAGAACCCATGAAACAAGAGGGCCAGCTTAATATGGGGGAGGTGGGGTGGGGGGTGAGGCTCTCATTCCATTGTTTGGGGGCAGCAACAGAGAATGCTCAACCTCCCCCAGTCTGACCCTGGCATGGCGTTGGTCATGTGCCAGTCTTGGTATTCTAGGTGTCATGTGCTAGTGTGTGTAGTGCATGTTTGTGTGTTATAAATCTGCGGTGAAAGAGTGGGCCGGGGTCCACTGATGGTCTGTGAAGAAATTGAAAGTAGGCCCCCAAACAATTGGCAAAACACTACGATTTGAATGATGATATAACATTAATTGCGACCGCAGGTCGCATTTACTGT
>NC_137864.1:23123625-23558625 GCF_963924005.1 Protomyctophum bolini
TTTTTTTGTTGATAGATTGAACAATTGTTTGACAGGGGGGGGGGGTGTAGACAGCTATGCCTACCACCCAGACGGAGTACAGTTTTTGTCTCCACCAGGCCGAAGGCATGGGGGGAGAATATGTTTTGCACTCCGTCCGTGTGTCCTTCCGTCCGTCCGTCCGTCCGTCCGTCCTTCCGTCCGTCCGTTACCAGCTAATCTCCAGCACCGTTGGTCCCGGTTCATGCCAAACTTTGCACACACACTCCCTGGATGCCAACAATGAACCCCGAAGGCCCCAAATGGCCTGTTATAGCGCCACCATGAGGCTGATTTAGGCAAAACACATTTCTGTAGATTACTCATACACATTTTATCCATACATCACACAATTCGGTATACACTATCTCCATAGTCGTGTGATCAACACGGAGCGGCACCATTTCCCATCTTCCATCCTGATTGGCTAAGATTGGCTTCCAAAGCTCACATGATTGGTCCGTTTCGAAAAAATGCCACAAATCACAAACAGTGTGCAATTTCCGTGAAATTATACACGCACATTTCCACTAAGGAAAGGAGGACGACATGCCACAAATGTTCACCCATTCAAATCTGCTTCATTTGTTGTACTTCAATGGGAGGAGAGAGGATTAAGATGTTTTTTTTTTTAGTAGACAAATGACATGACATGGATTGTATGTGTGTGTGTGTGTGTGTGTGTGTGTGTGTGTGTGTGTGTGTGTGTGTGTGTGTGTGTGTGTGTGTGTGTGTGTGTGTGTTGGAAGACTTTAATACCTCACCCATTCAAATCTGCTTCATTTGTTGTACTTCAATGGGAGGAGAGAGTGTGTGTGTGTGTGTGTGTGTGTGTGTGTGTGTGTGTGTGTGTGTGTGTGTGTGTGTGTAAGCCCTACGTTGTTGTATGATGAGTAGCAATAATTGCAATCTCCAAGCTCACAATGTGCTGCAGTGCGATGCGGCATGTTGACAATTTTTGCTATTTTGGACAGGTTTGCACCATTTTCAGTTTTCACCTATAACAATCCAATGCTAAAAAGGACTGTATACAACTGGGGTCCGCAGCCTAATATGTATCAATTTGATGGTCCTTGACATTAAAATATTTTATAACCATTCACTGGGTCAAAGGTCACGCACACACAGTTTGACGACCCACAACCAATTCATCATATCTCTAGTAAAGTAAAATACGTACAGTACATGTATTTTATGTTGCTTGTCATTTGTATTGCATTGTAGCTTGTCATGACAGTTCTAAATGTGGGATATATTTCTTCCACAAATAATAAGAGACAGCTGTTGCAGTGAAAACACTGCTAAATCCTTCTCCCTGCTCAACACTTGTCACGGTCTGTGACTTAATGTTTTGTTGCTTTGTTGTGCCTTCCTGCCTGCCCCTGTTGTTCTGTATCTGCCTTGTCTACCATGTGATTTGTCAGTGTTTTCCACCTGTGTCCACTGTCCTCTTAAGTTCCCCAGCCTATCCTAGTGTTGATTGTCAGTTGTGTTCACCTGTGTCCTGTTATCCCTGCCTTTATTCACCTTTTTCCTGGGCTGTGTGTGCTCCAGTTCCTGTTGATTTCATTGGATATCATTGGTCATCTGACCAGTTTCATTGGCTTTCATTGGATCAAATCGACAGGAACTGGAGCACACACAGCCCAGGAAAAAGGTGAATATACTCCCCTGTTCTTTCAGTTGAGTTCCTTGTCAGATTTTCATAATATGTTACTGGTGTGTTCTGTTCATGTTTGAGTTTTTGTTCATTAAAACTCTGTTGCATTTAAGGTCTTCTGCCTTTGCCTTTCTGTCTGCACTTGGGTCCTAAACCTCAGCTGCCTCGCACACGTGTCAGAACTATACTACTAGTGTGGAACAAACCAATTTCAATTAAAGGGATATTTCACTTTCAAACATGTTTGGTGTCATTTTACCCCAGACAGTTTTTAAGTTACTCAATTCATTTAGATGAATTTATTTAGATGTTATCAGGCCCCCTTCCTATACAAACCCATTACAGTTAGTTACATAGTAACTTCAAAGTCCATTATTAAAAACATCCGTCCCTATAGTTCTGGTTACTGATTTTCTTTCTACAAGATCACAACTGCTCGCATACATCGACTATTTTTGGCAAACCGGTGTGGTGTAGATCGGGAGACAAGAGCAAGTCCAGAGTGAAAGGTCAGGTTTACTAAGTATTGACTGCTTAAGTGGTTAAATGTCAGAATATTAGCCGGGGAGCCAGTCATCCAAAATTTGAGAGGACCTGTGATGTCATGATGATACGATACTTTTTATTTGTGTTTTTTCTATTAATTTGGCCATTAAGGTCCACAGAATGAGAGGTCTGCTCTGCCGGAAACATCACAAGTTATGGCCATTTTTGTATACCATATCTAGACAACATTAATTTCATCATGCTTTAAGTATACGTATAGCAATGTCAAACTAGGGTGTTTTCATGATTCTGAATCCATTCCAAGCATTACTTTTGCACAAAAAACACAAAAACGGCCATAGCCGTCATCACAAATGTGATGAGGTCAGCACATTTGGGCACATTTGGGCAAGTGGCTAATGCTTGGAATGGATTCAGAATCATTAAAACACCCTAGTTTGACATGTCACATGCTACTGTAGTTAAAGTATGATGAAATTTGGAAACGTTTGCCTTATATTGGTTGTCTATGGTGTGGTATACAAAAAACTTTTTTCACAATGTTTCCGGCGTGGGATAGAAAAAACACAAATAAAAATGTAAAAGTATGTCATGACATCACAGGTTAATCTCTATTCCTTGAGCTTTTGGGCCTGTGGCTCCTCGGCTAAATACACATTAACATCAATCCAACACTGAGGATAGATAGTGCTGTCAAACAAAGTCGATGAAACTGTGATGAAATCTATGAAAAAGTTTAATCTGCAGCACTATTGTATTTAGTGCCAAGAGCCAAGGGGGTCCTTGGCCTGAAGACCCCTGGTCTATTTTATTGACCGAGCAGAGCAGTGGTTTCCAAAGTGGGGTCCGGGGACCCCAGAGGTCCTTGAGGGAGTTCCAGGGGGTCCCCAGCTAAACCAAATTGACCCTTATGGGTCTGTAACTCAGAGAGTGTACATAATGGAACCAAATGGAACCTTATGGGTCTGTAACACATAGATAGAAATGCCATTAAATAGGAGACCGTAGCCTAATTAAAAAAAATGAAAATGGTTAAAAATCACTGGCATATATTTTCAAATGGGGGGTCTGCAGGCTAATGAGTATCATTTTGGGGGTCCTTGACATGAAAAAGTTTGAGAACCTCTGATGCAGAGCAACCATCGTGTGCTTTCGTGTAACTCTGAGAGTATACAGTACATGAAGGCCATGCAAGGCCATGCGCAGTGGCGCAGCCTTCAGTGTCAGAGGAGTTCAATTAACACTGAGGATTTGACTGTGTGCTATGTGGTTTGGACTGCCAAGGCACCGGAGTGCGGTCCAATGCAGTCTCTGTGGACTGAGATGGAATGAGGCCGTTTGCAGCACAGATCCGCTGTACAGTATACCAGCCAACTTGACAGAGCACGCTGTGGGAAGCGCTGCTCAGTTAACGCCCGGACCAACGTCCCCCGTGGAACGCTTAAGAGTGTCCACACCTCGTAAAGGTCAACTTCCAGACAGTGTATACTGGCGGAGCTGTTGGGGGCCACAGTTAGAACACCGTCGTGTTTGATTTAATGGCTTGTGTGATGCAGTGTTCCCTGAAGATATTAGGTTGTTTTGTGTCACAGACCCATCTTTTATGGTCTGTAAGTAAATGCTCTTTTTTCATGTGTTAAAAAAATAATTCAAAAGCCTTTTCTGAAAAGTAAAAACAAAAGATGTTCAGACTACTTTTACATTAAAAATAAATAAATAGGGCCTATAATGTATGTATGTTGTACATTTGAATCCCAGGGAGTTGATTTTATAATGTTTCACAATTATTGAAAAATAATATTGGTTAAAAATATATAGAAAAGGGAAGAGTCCTGGGGATACATCATCTCTTTTGTCTCTCAAGCTGAAAGGGTTTTGGAACCCCTGGTATAATGTAAGTCAATGAAACGTTCTCAAAAGACAAATAAAACAGTGAGTATGCACATATGAGGGTAATAGTACAATGATACCTCCTATGGGTTGAACAGATCTGGATCATTCCTCAAGACTGTGTTCTTACATTGATCAAATACATCAGTTTTGGGTCCTTGACATTGTAGCAACAAGTCAAATTAAAATACCACTTCACCCAGTCTCAACCTATCTTCATACAATTGGTCCTCAGTAATGTTCACTATAACATGGCACTATTTAGGCAGGTTGGGTCAATTCAAATACAACTTCACTTTCCAGGGAGAGAGACAACGCAGGCACACTTTAGCGTCATGAAGATGCCAAAAGCCGCGAGCGGCAGGCGTCTCTTCCTGGTTTTTAGACATCTGGTGGATGGAAAATGAAGCTTGTGCACGGCTTCCATTTGCCGTGGGGGCAAGCGTTTCCGGGGATATGGCCGACGGCATTCTGCCGCGTGGGTGGAGCTTAATTTCAATCCACCAGCTGTCTAAAAACCAGGAAGAGACGCCTGCCACAAAAGGCTTTTTGCCGTGACTTGACGCCCAAGTGTGCACATGCATAAAGTGAGTGGCAAATGGCAAAGTGAGTGGCAATGCGAGTATAACATTGTTTAATGCAATCAGGATTGTCAAGGCCAGAAAGTCATTTTTTTGCCACTCAGTAGGCATTCCCGCATAACTTCCGGGATATGATCATGCTGATGTCACGCGCATACGCTCTATTTGCTTGGAATCCACATTGAAGATGTCACTGGTATAGGCAGGTTTCTGAACTGTCTATAGCCAAATGAGACACAGTGTGATAGAAATTGTGCCGTCTTATAATGTGCATTAGTGAGGAGTCAGGACCAATTACCGGTATATGAAGATTAGGGCGAAAAAAGAGTGAGGTGCCATTGCCTTGTAAGGTGCTGGAGGGTTTTTGTACGTGCATGTATGGTAGCCTACTTTGTGTGTGTGTGTGTGTGTGTGTGTGTGTGTGTGTGTGTGTGTGTGTGTGTGTGTGTGTGTGTGTGTGTGTGTGTGTGTGTGTGTGTGTGTGTGTGTGCATACGTGCATGCGTGCGTGCGTCCGTGCTTGGATGCGAGCGACAACAGCAGTTAATATAGACAGACACTTCAGGGTGACACCTTCATGTGTCACATTGAAACAAGATGACACTTTTGGGTGTACTGTAATGTGTGTGTGTGTGTGTGTGTGTGTGTGTGTGTGTGTGTGTGTGTGTGTGTGGGGAGGGGGGGGGTGAATGTGATGTGTTATCTTATCAGACTGGTAGAAATAGTTCCTGTAGCGTGGAGGTGTGTGTGTTCCATCTGACAGCCTCCCCCCCCCCCTCCCCCCCCCCCCACACACACACACTCACTCATTCCCTCACTTACTCAGACACACACACACACACACACACACACACACACACACACACACACACACACACACACACACACACACATGCACGCACTTAGTTATGACATTGACAAAGAGCCAGCCACACATGCATGCACGCCGCACACTCATGCACACTTGCCACACACGTACGCACGCACGCACATACTCTCTCTCTCTCTCTCTGCCTCCCTGACATGTATTTTCTCCAACGTAAACAGCTGATCTAACTTTATGATTGGACCTTTAACAATCACTCACAGTACCCTTATCATCCCCTAGTGTTGTGAGTCCAGCACTTAAGTAAAATAAGTCATTGTGTTACTCCTCTGAATGACAGTACAATAGGTTGAACAAGGTTGAATATAATATTGTAATATGTAGCATTCAACGTAAAGGTTTGGTTTGAGGGCTTTGCTTCTTATTAATATTGATATATGCTACACCAGTGATTCTCAAATGTTTACATTTCAAGGAACCCTGGTTTAGTATGCATTAGGTATGCGTAATGCATTTAGGCAATGTGTATGAATTGAATGCATATAGGACTCGAATGGAAACAAGACTGCAAGGTCTTTTTGGTAGCCTGGGTTCCAGCCTGATTTGAAGTGACATTTCAGATCCGGGGAACGCAGCAAACCAGGCTGGAACCCAGGCTACTTTTTTGGTGCTATCCCTTTAGACCCTTTAGAAGTGTCTGACAGTACAGAGTACATCTGTACTGTTTACATTTCTGTCTAATAAAGTATTCAATCAATCAATCAATCGTTAGGCCACGTCAATCATTTAGCTGATCATTTAGCTGAAGTCCCAGGCCCACACATTGAGAACCACAGTATTACAAACATTAGGTCATCTTCCACTGGATAATAAACACGGTGCAACAAACCATGTACAACCCAGATTCGGCACAAACAAGGGACTAAATTATTTTCGCTCCTATGCCACCAAAATGTGGAACGCCCTACCAACAGTCATTAAGACATGTGAATCCCTTGACTCCTTCAAAACCGCTCTCAAAGGGCACCTACGGATGGCTGCAATTCGAAACTGGCCTCTGTAAAATCTGAATCCTCCCCCACCCCACCCCCCCCCCTTTTTCCCCTCACTGTATATGTATCTTTTCCCTTTTTGCTTATGATGAATTCCTGTTCTGTTCTTTAACTACATAGAAGTGTCTGTATGTCTCTAAATGTTTTGATGAATTGAACAATGTGGACCCTGTTGTAAACAAGTGTAATGCTTCATTGGGTCGTCCACTCACAGTTAACAGTCTCTGTATTGAGTTTGTGCTTGAAATGTATTGTAATTCTACAAACTGTTAATAAATATTTCAATCAATCAATCAATCCTGGACAGCACTCCCATTAATGATATGACTTAATATCTCATAAACGTAACGGGTCACTGGTTCTTCCATTGCACAGTGCAAAAAGCGTTCTGGAGAGTTTAAAGCATGATTAACAGTACCTTACAGTACACATACTTCCAAACTAAACTAAATTATATATAGTGTTAAATACATGGACCCTATTGTTAAAATGCTATTGTTCTATTTGAGTGGAACCGTATATTAAGTTTGTTTGTGTGTGTGTGTGTGTGTGTGTGTGTGTGTGTGTGTGTGTGTGTGTGTGTGTGTGTGTGTGTGTGTGTGTGTGTGTGTGTGTGTGTGTGTGTGTGACTGTGCGTGCGTGCGCGCGCGTGCGTGCGTGAGAGAGAGAGAGAGTAAAAAAAATGTGGTTGTATACAATATATGTGAGGGTTATTGTATTCTAACCTCCCACAGTCAGACTTTTTTCTTCTTCTCAAGAACAAAGTCCATATAGTTATAATAAGCAAGTATGTTCTGTGTGTATACTATGTGTCCTGCATATGTTTGTACTTGTGTATCAGAGAGAGAGAGAGAGAGAATGGAGAACACAACAGTGTGTCTGTCTGCCCTTGAGAGCTCAAATCAAATCAGGGATAAGTGATACCAGAGTGAGTGTGTTGCCACCGCCAATGTCACATTGGCATGAGAGGAGGACACACGCATGCATACACATATACGCACACATACGCACACGCACACACACACACACACACACACACACACACACACACACACACACACACACACACACAGGTGAGAAACCAGAGAAACCACTGAGAAACCTGAAGATTATGACGCCAGTACTGTGACGTCATTGCGACTGTAGTCAGTCCGTCAGTCACGCCTCGTGACACGCTCCATATATGGCCAATACAGAATTCATTTCATATGTTCATCAAACCCTGTACACTCAAGACACGCTCCATAATACTATACTGCCTTTACTGTATGGCCAGTACAGAATTAATTCAGCTCAAAGGGCACCTACAGACGGCTGCAATTCGAAACTGGCCCCCATAAAATCTGAATCCCCCCACCCCACCCCTAGCTTTTTCCCCTCACTGTATATGATTTTTTCCCCCCCTTTTTACCTCCTTCATGATTTCCTGTTTTTGGCTATATAGAAGTGTATATTTGTACGTCTTTAATTGTTATATGATGAATTGAAAATGGTGGACCCTATTGTAAACAAGTGTAATGCTTTATGGTGTCGTCCACAGTTAACCCTTTTTTGTATTGAGTTGTGCTTGAAATGTACTGTAATTCTGCAAACTGTTAATAAATACTTAAGCCCAAACCACACCAAAGGGTCAGGTCGGGACAAAACGGTTTTTAAGGCATCCGTCCTTGTCCACACTTATACTCTGGTGTTTTTGAGTCAATGTGGGTTGTTTGAGCCTTCTCTGTGTCTGTGTCACTGTCGTTGTTGTTGTTGCCGTTGAATCTGTTCACTTCCTCCCTCCCTCTCGGGAGACAGTGGGGACAGTGGGGGTAGGCCTATTGCTCATTTGTACGATCTGTAGCTTGTGTGGTGCCCTCCTGCGAGTGCTGCAACAGGGGTTGCAAACTTGCAGGCTCCAGGTACCCTGCCTGCCAGTCTTTCCTGGAGGTCAGCTGTCTCTCCAGCATCACCGACCTTCCTCGGTTGCCCTCCAGACTTTCCTGGAGGTCACTGGTTGCCCAGGGAGTTCAGTTTGTAAATACATCAAAGATGCGATTATAATCCATCCATAATGGATAAAGCCTTGGCCTGGAAGAGAGGTCATCAGGTGGTCCCCAACCTTCTTAGAGTGTTGAGTGTCGACCCTTAACCACAACACTCTCCAGTTGGTGGGTCAGCAGTGATTGGCCAAATCAATGCCCCTCTCATCTAAGCATCCAGCTTAGTCCCATCCAGCTTGTCCTAGAGCCAACAAGAGGCACCAGTTATAAAGCGAGTATTGCTGTTATAAAGCGAGTATTGCTGTCAACTAGTGGCAATACGGCAGACATGCATGTCAAGTTATACATCAGGCCAGTGATCTAGATGTGATTTTCTGGTCCCTTTGCCTACATTCTTTAATTATTTCATGAGAATGAAAAGGTTTATGAAAGCTGTCTCGTCTCAAAATATTGAACTTCTGATTTAATTTGGTAAAGTCTAAATGCAAGCAAAAATAAATTACACTGGTACAATTACTGACTCTTTTGAGGATGTTAAAGATGGACACATAGATGTCTGAAAATCCAAGTTCTATACACAGTTTATGTATGGGAGAGGGCATGAGTTTGCTTAAATACCCTCTGTTGTACTCCATTATTATAAAGCAGTGTTAATATAGAGAACTAAAACTGTAAAACGATAACTGTATTTACTGTATGAGCTTTTGATGTTATAGTTATGCTATTTTTGCTATTCTTCTGACAGTGTTGAATCTTGCCCCGACTACCCCATTACAATAAAAGCATTAAAACTGCAACTGATAAAAACTTCAATCTAAAAACAAAAAAATATTAAACAAATTGTCAAAACGAAATAAATGTAAAACTATAATGACCTAATTACTTTATCCAGTGATATCTATAAGTGATATCTGGATGAAGAAACATCCAGCTATACATTGAGCTATGTTACATTGAGCTCTGAGTAAGTATTACCCACATCAACTGATCAAAATACATCTAGCGCAACATTTTGCTGCTAGTGTAGGCTCTACACGAGAACCGATTATATTAAATAATCTTGGAGAATATATTTGTTGTAGTAAAGGTTTCAGCACTCTTATTTTGTCCCATTCTGTTAAATCTCTTATTTTGTTCTTTTGTCATTTAGGGGCTGAACTTTGACATGAATCGTCTGAGAAGCGACTTGAGTTTCTGTGAACCAGGTCATCCCACCGTCTCCCCATCTGATGAGTTTGACAGTCTCGAAGACGCTCAGGAGCTGGTTGAGGCGTACTGGCCATATTACCCCATACCGTTGTAGTGACCCCATACTTAAAAGATCACCATTTTCAATCTTATCTTTGTATAATTGGTCCTCACTAATGCTCATAAAATGGCACAATTTCCTTCTACTTGCTCTATACGTGTCTATGTCTATACGTGTTGGGCTGTGGAAACTTCAGAAATCTGCCCAATACCATACCAGTGACATTGATTCCAAGCTAATGGAAACTACAGTCTTTTACTGGAATGATGGAAGCCTGTAATGGAATACAATTGTTCTTGCGTTTGAACTTTGAAAGTATGTTTTAAAAAAATGGCCAACCCTACAGTACCTACTGATAGGCACCCACTACCCACTGGTAGGCATGGTTTCTGAACTGCCCACAGCGCACTACTGGGACACAGAGCAAGTAGACTGAATTGTTGGCATGTTATGTTATAATGATAATTAGAGGACCAATTGTACGAAGATGGGTTGAAAATAAGTGAAGTGGTCCATCACACATTTGGAATAACTCAGTATTTTCAGATTCTGATAATACTCTAATGTATTGACTTGTCACTCAAAATGACTCCAGTACAGTTGTCCATAATATTTCTCCTGTAGCCTATATATATATATATATATAGCCCACTGTTGTTAAAAAATTGCTACTGTGTGAGATTCATCAGTAAAGTATTGAATACACAACTCCTTAAGTCAGTTTTTCATATTTTGTTTGCAAGCTTTCGAAACAAACTTAAGCGGGTTTTGTTACGGTCACCACTGGCTACAGTAATATGACCACCCCTGTATACTGTTATCTAAACTGACTATTTTTTGTGAGTATCCACACTCTGAACAGAAGTGTGATAATGTCTATCATAACAATCTGCATCATTATTTATTTTTATTGTACAATGGAGGCTTTCAAGATGGTTTTACTATAGTTGCTATACCAACTTATGCTTTGAACATCAAGCCTATAGTAGTGTTCCATCTCCACTCTTACATTGTATTAATGTGAAAGCTGAAGGAGGTGGGACCTGCAGGAATCAATTTTAAAAGATAACAAGTGCAGCAGAGGAAAAGGCAGTGTTTAGAATTATAAAAGAAGTCTGGTTATATAAACTGAATAGGCTGCAAGTGTAAGTAATGATACTGAGATTAACAGAAGGGGGCGGTAATGCAACAATTTGGATGCCAACCGCCATAAAACCCCACGAAGAAGGTACCGTTTTACTGTTATGTTTCCATTAATTTACTTCACTTGGCAGTGGCACTGGCACTGCTGCTGCAGCAGCCAAAGCAACCCAGCAAAAATAAGCTCTTTACATTTACATTTGTTGACTTAAAGTCACTATAAAACAAGGGAACCACTAAATATTATTCTGCCGGGGGTCTCCTTTCTAGACTGACTAATCGCACCGTGACCGTCCGTCGTTGTTTAGCGCCTACTAGCCATGATTCATGACTGGGCTAAGTATACCTACTATCTGATTAGTTTAGTATTTAGTGGCAGGCTGCGTGTCGAGCTCGATCCATCCATACCAAAAGCTTTATGTAGGGTTCCGAGAGGGGCTACCAAACTCCGTGCAGACTTGGGAAGACAACCGCTACTACAGACAAGGTGGAGAATGCATGACAACAAAGCACTGTACTCTTGCTGGGTCTGCTTCTTGCCAATGCCATGCATTTTTAAATCAAAGTCATTTTATAACGTTGTACCGTTGAGTCGTCCCATTCTGTCTTTTTTTAAATGACGTTTTTATTGAAACACACGTATTTAATTCAAGTTCAAAACGTCAATCAATTATGTGTTGTACATATCTGTAAATGGATAAAACAAAAGTCAGGAAGCTTATTTGTCGTCATTTGAGTGCAAATGTCTCTGTCCAAAACTAGCACTGTCCAATCTAAACGGTTTACAACAACAAAAATAAGCACAGAGGTAGTTTCATACAAAAGGATGATCTGACTCCACTTAGATCTCCATATATGGAGCTGACCTGTACTGACATTCCTTATGTTGATCTGACCTCACCAAACCCGCTCCATATATGGCCACTACAGAATTCATTCCATATGTTGATCTGACCCCCCATGCCAAAGTACAAATAGTGCTTGCCCAGCAGTCTCGCATTTGCCGTCACCCAGGCAGTTGCGTGCACATGACCTCGCCTGCTTCTCGCCACCAGTGTGTCTTAATGGTAATGTGATTGCATCCCTGCTATGCTGTCACACTGTCATGATACTCTCTCCATGATTATTATGTAAAACATGCAAACATTTATTTATTCCTTCCCCGGGCCTCTGGTTTATAGGCTGGTGCAGCAAAAGAGACATGGATAAAATAGTATTCATGGAGAAGACTCATCCCAACAAGGTCTTAGAGGGCCTACACAGGCTACGGCTCAACAATTCTTTCTGTGATGTCATTATCTGCTGTGGAGGAAAGGACTTCCCCTGCCATCGGAATGTACTAGCCTCATTTAGTCCTTATTTTGAGGTAAATGCAGACCCTCAACTTTCCATGTGAACATTTATTGACCTGGCGTTGAACTTGAAAACCACTGAAGGCCTATTTCTTAGGGAGAAAATAAAAAGAAGAAATAGCTGATCCACAAGCTCAGAATGTGTTGTGACTGAGCTTGTAGATCTGCTACTTTTATGCAATTCGGCTGTGACTTTCATGAGAACTGAATATGATGTTAAATCCAGTCAATTCATTGTTGCCACTGTGTAAATAAGAAAGGCCTAAACAATGAACACTTTCAACCTTCACAGGCCATGTTTACAACTGGAATGGTGGAGTCCAGAGAGCACAAGGTTAACATCAATGAAGTGGAGTCTGAAGAGTTCGGTTTGCTGGTGAACTTTGCCTACACTTCAACGGTGGACATCTCCACAGCAAATGTGCAGGTATTTATTATCATACATTTTATAAACCTTATTCATGGTCTCCATGGTTTTGACCTGCCTCTGTGCTTAAAAGAACACATTATTTGGTCTAGGCCCTGCTAGCAGCAGCAAACCTGTTTAATGTTACTGCTGTAAAAGAGGCCTGCAGTCGTTTCCTGGAGCATCACATTATGGATGAACAGAACTGTGTAGGCATTCACCTCTTTGCTGAGACCCACTCCTGCAAGACACTGGAGCAACACAGCATGGATTACATCCTTGATCACTTCAGTGATGTCTATCAGCAGGTCAGTGATTGAGGGATCCTTATATTTAACAATTGTTTGTCTTTTGTAGGAGTGTAATAGTTAATTGAGCTAATTCATTTAATCAATTATAAAACTGAATCAATTTGAATGAAATGGTCAATTTGCTAAAATAGCAGGCTTGCCATTAGTAAAATTCCAAAAAAGCAAAGCTCACGACGCAACCAATGTGAGCTTGGGTGTCCTTTGGGGCGTGATGTTTTGGAACCCCAGCCCAGGGCTAATCTTCGGTATTTATTCTGCCCCTAGGAAGAGTACCTGTCTGTCTCTGTGGATAAACTGATGGAAATTCTTGCCAGTGACGATCTCAATGCACCAAAGGAGGAGATCGTGTTTGAGGCTGCCATGTTGTGGTTAAACAAGTGTCCTACCCGCAGGCAGAGCTTGGAAAAGGTCAGTCTCTTCTCTGTGTTTCACCTGAAGTAAAATAAGTCAAAGTAATGTGACTGTTTAAGACAAGTTTGAAGGTATGCTATCATGATTTCCGTTAGCTGTTGCTGGTTAATCATACACTATAAATTAATTAGTGTTTAGTGTATAAATGGAACCAAATGATGATGGTTCTACTTATATACACTCATGATGTATTTCTCGGGCATCAGCTTGTGATGGGCAAATTAAGCTTTTATGAAGCACTCAACCACTTGAACCAAATGGTTAAAGCTTCAAAGCTTCAGTGATAGTGACATCTGCTGGCAAAATGCTAGACTGCATTTAAAGGAGCATTCAGTGATTTGGGTGATTTGGAAAAACCACCCAGTCCGCCCCGGTAACAAAATGTGCACATGCACGCACTACAGTGGGGAGAAGTGCAACAGGCCAACAGCATGTGCACCAAGGCCCGCCCCCACTCGATCATGATAGGAGAAAGGCCCCTCTGATCCTGATTGGATGAAGGCTTTGCCACCCGTCACCAAAACTGAAACTAGGGTCTTTTTTTACCCCAGGGGCTCACTGGGGACAGGGAGGGACTTCTTATATGGTCAGCACACTCTATAGTAGGGAGGATTATCCAAAAATAAATAAAAGAGACAGCGAGTGTGTATGGAGCAGTGTGAGATTATGTTTAGGATGGGGAACACTCAAATATTTGACACATCTAATGTATTGCTTATGGCCATTTAATACATTTAATTTAATGAAGTATGCAGGCAGGTCTACAAATCATCAATCATACAGTCATGTCATATAAAACCCTCCGTTTACCAGTCCAGCACGCAACGGAGAAGCCACGGAAGTAATTTACCGACAGGGTTTCTCTGTAGATTTTATCATCGTGGCGACAGCCAATCCGTGGAAACTCAAAGTATCAAACCAGTTAGAGGAAATTAACCAGTTACTGCTTCGGACGTCATTTTGACAGCTACTGAGGGTAGCTGTCAAAAAAGGACAATTTGACAGCTACTGGTGGCAGCAAAAGAACAGCCCATGTCTATAATGCATTATAAACATACTTATAATGCATTATAATCTGCTTGTAACAGTGTATTATAGATATAAAGACTCATATACACATGATGCTTTATAACGTGCACCTGCAAAGGGTTCAGTCCTAGATTTGATATTAATATGGTCATACATAATGAGTGTTCTATGTGTTTTTTAAGGTTTTCGAGTTTATCCGTCTGCCTCTCATCAGTCCCTCCGACCTCCATGATGTAATTGAGTCTGTGGATGTGGTGCAGGAATCCCAGGGATGTCAGAGGCTCATCTCTGAGGCCAAGAACCAGAATCTACTGCCATCCTGCCACACAGCTCAGCCACGTTCATCCACTGGTACCCTGCCTGCCTCACACATGCATGCTGCAACTAAGTGATGGAAACAAAACGGATCACTGTTTTTGTAGTTGGGCGTGCAGAGAGAGAAGTTTTTCAAATGTGCAAATATACCTGGCAATAACAACTCAGATTTCCATCTTGCTTCTGTGTGGCATTTTGTTTTTATTTATTTATTTTTAATAAATGTAGTTTGCTATTATCCTGCATAAACAGGAGTACATATAATTATTGCATCATTATGTCAGTTGATTTTACAATTCACGCTTTGATTTAGATTTTTTGTTGTAGATAAGTAGTAATCCTTGATTCATTCATTGACTGCTAATTCTTGCTATCATAACATTTCACATGCTCACTCACATTACACTGCTGTGACTACCTGTCCTCATGCTAACTGGTTATCTGTTTATGTCCCATCTCTCTGCATGTCAAAGTGATACTGGTGGTGGGTGGACAGCTCAGTACAGTACAGCAGTACAGTACAGCACAGGACAGGACAGCACAGTATTGCACAGAGGCGATTGACATCGTCGAAAGCTATGATCCCCTGACCAATCAAAGGAAGATCCTGGCACCTCTGCCAAAACCTCTATCCTCTCATGGTCTGGTTGTGTTAGGTATGGAATAATCTTGTGTAGCCACAAGTCAAGTGATCTCCACCTGGAAATCTGGTGACATCTAAATTCAATGTGGGGGCTAGAACTGAGTGGAAACGGTTGAAATCAAACTGAATTCCGAAGTGGTCTGTCATATTGGGAAGGTGCAGCTTACAGTGCAGCTTACAGTATGTCATGTGAATTTCTGTTGACTTTGTTTTGGCTTGATAAGTACACCATCACAACATGTACGGGCAAAAATGTATGTTTTATTCATGGTAAATACTAAATCTTCATTTCTTTAACTGTCTCTTCTCCCACCACAGGTACTAAGGTGTATTTAGCAGGGGGAAAGTTTCATGATGGTTCAGACAGTAGGGAGATGTGGCGTTATGACACTTCCCATGACTCATGGTTGCAGATGGCTTCCATGAATGAGGCACGCAGTGGCTTGGGTAATATTGTCATATTACATTTTGTTTTGAAGTAAGTGCTATGGGTTGTTGCCTTAATTGGTTACCCAAGGAGAGGTCACGGTCATCGGGTCTGATCAAGTTTGTTTTGTTTCTTTTCTCTCTTTCAACATGGTCACATGGTCCTTAGGCTTGGTGACGGTGGGTGGATATGTGTTTGCAATAAGTGGCTTTCAGGACGACGTGAATGTGGAATCAGTGGAGAGATACAACCCCACTAACAACACCTGGCAGCTTGTGGAGTCTGTCGGCATTCCAGAATATCACATCTGTTCTGTTGTCGCACTTGATGGACTGATTTACATTATTGGTGTGGAAGCGTTGGAAGAGAGAAACTGCACCAAATGGGGAAAGGTGCACATGAAGTACAACCCTGAAACATCTGTATGGAAAGAGGTTGCTCCTTTGCAGGGTCCTTGTTATAATTCAACTGCCTGTACACTCAAAGGAAAGATCTACATTATAGGTAACTCTTTGTTTAGACTAGTCATTGGTTAGACCAGTCATTAGTCCTACAACTACAACATATCTCAAACCCTCACCCTAAATCTAACCTCCCACGGGGCAGCACACCTAAACCTAACCTTATTATTGCTTTTGACAAAATTAGGTACAAACAGGTACAGTATAATCCAATTCATTATTTTATTTTTTCCCTTTGTGCTCTTACATTCCTGGTGTTCCCCTCAAGTTAAATTTAATTTTCCCCAGGTTTAGATAAATCATGAGGTCTTTAAGCCATATGCTTTAGGTGCCAGTGCTGATTTCAACTCCAATATAATCCTCCTTCTTGCTAATAAAGTGACAAAAGCCAAAAAATATTTGTTTTATACCCCTACCAATAGGATGGTGACTTGGTATAACCCCAAACAACGCCATCGCTGCACATGGTGACAACTCTATGTTCCAGGCTTCGGCAAGACGTTTAAAGATAGCCGTCCAGTAACCTTGTAAGCGAGGACATGACCAGAACATCTGTGTCATATTCGCTGGGGACATATGACATCGGTTACAGGAATCTGTGATGTTGGGGTATATTTTAGAAAGTTTGAAATTAGTGAAATAAATACGGTGGACAACTTTAAATTGTATTAAGTTCAGCCTAGCGCATGATGTGCTATCATACAGGGATTGCTATATGTTTAGAAATTAGGGTGTAAAGCTTTGAAATTAAGCCTCATTTGGGAAGGATGTATTATTATTTTTAACAAAAATTTGAACCTGGAAGTATCAGTAAAGATGACAGTTTGGGAGGTTAAACCTTACACACAGTTCACTGAAACTACAACATATGTTGTCTGTATAAAGGTCCCTTAACTTAACAAGGCCTGGTCTTTGCCACAGAGAAAAGGCTGCATCAAGTCTGGGTGGAGGGAAAAGATGGTTGTTATGAATAGGACTATGGTTAGACATTCCTCTGAGTCCAAGGGCAACTCTGAATTGAGACCAAATTCTTAGAGTGGAGACAACAATTGGATTCAATATAACTTGAAGACAGACCATCAAAATCCCAATAAAAGTGAGCCACTATCCCTTTGATTCCTGTTCATTCTATAGGTGGTGACTCTGAGACTACGTTTTTCCTGGACAAAGTGCATTGTTACAACCCCAAGACAAACCAGTGGACAATGTGTGCCCCTATGAAGAAGCGACGCTGCAGGCCTGGTGTGGCTGTCGTTGGCGGAATGATCTACATAATAGGAGGGCAGAAAGATAGGTAAGAGCCAAGAGGCTGTTGCTACATGAAAGCCTGGAAAAAGGTGGCTGCATTTCA
The DNA here is from genome assembly GCF_963924005.1 of Protomyctophum bolini. Lineage (NCBI taxonomy): Eukaryota > Metazoa > Chordata > Actinopteri > Myctophiformes > Myctophidae > Protomyctophum > Protomyctophum bolini. Next base: position 23,141,236 of record NC_137864.1, read on the forward strand.
CACCAGACATTTCTCTCATGGCTGTTGGTCTGTCTTCAAATAGGTTTCAATGTACCATCGAGCGCTATTGTGAGCAGATGGACTCGTGGGAAATTGTGGAGCATATGGGCACTGGTCGCAGCGAGTTAAGCTGTGTGGCTCTTAGGGTGCGGAAGGATTTACATGAACAGGTAGTTGACGTTGTTACACAGTAAAACATGAAGGTTACTTTAGTAACCATGGTTCTTTAAGTAAGTGAGCGAAATACTTCGCTTATGGGAGGTTTCGATCTGAGAAAGCGAGGTGCAGATATTCATTTATGAACTCACACAGGCATTTTATATGCACTGTGGGTTTAAGGCTCGTGACGCAGGCACCCAGCGCCTTAGGCGTATATAAGGCCTAGCTGCTGCGTCACAGGCCACTCGAACAATTTCCTTCTGCCACAGAGCATGACAGAAGGGTGTTCAGCGAAGTATTTCGCTCACTTACTTAAAGAACCATGGTTACTAAAGTAACCTTCATGTTCTTTTAAGTTGTGTTCGCGAAATACTTCGCTTATGGGACCTTATGAACTCCCGTATCCAGAACTAGCCAGTGAGTCCTAGGACTTTGGGATAATTTAAGGGCTGGGGACAAACCTCAGGTTTGTGGCCCGGTCCCACTTAGTGGCTAATTGGGGTAGGGCGGAGACTACCCCAGGTAGCCTGGGTTTATAGAGGGAGGAGGGGACTTTGTCCCCTTCCCTTCGGGGCTCTGTAAGGTGGACTTTATTATAGTCCACCTATGGTGCGGCTGCTCCCAAGACCGCGTGCGCTATAGAAGGCACCGCCACATCTAGGTTATAGTATGTGGCGAAGGTCGAGGAGGAGGACCAGCTCGCTGCTGTGCAGACGTCCTGGATCGAGATGCCCCTGTGGAGCGCCCAGGATGCTGCCATGCCTCTCGTGGAATGAGCCCTTAGCGTAAGCGGAGGCTCTATTCCTTGAGTGGTATAGGCCAGATGAATGGCCTGCACTATCCAGTTGGAGATAGTGACCTTGGTGACAGGTTTTCCCCTGGTTCTTTCACCCCAGGATACGAACAATTGATGGCCTATCCTGTAGGGGCCTGTCCTGTCCATGTAGGCGCGGAGCGCTCTTACTGGACAAAGGCGGTTCAGCCTCCTGTCCTCTTCCGTGGCGAAGGGGGGGGAGGGTGGAAAGCCTGTAGGTCCACCGGTACGCAGACCGAGAAAGCATTCTTTGGTAAGAAGGCTGGGTTTGCTTTGATGGTGACCTTGGTTGACCTGTCGTCAAATCTCATGCACTCTGGAGTGGTCGAAAGTGCATGTAGATCGCTGACCCTCTTAGCGGTCGTCAGAGCGACTAGGAGGGCTGTCTTAAGAGTAAGAAACTTTAAGTCAGCCGTCTGCAGTGGCTCGAAGGGCTCATTGGTTAGAGCCCTGAGTACTAGTGACAGATCCCAGGAGGGGGCCAGGGGCCTGTTGACCTTACAGTCCCTGCGTACGCCCTTCACAAACTGTTTTACCAGCAGATGTTTCCATACCGTCTGGTTGTCAATGCCCACGTGGCAAGCCGAGATGGCTGCCAGGTGGGTTTTCACTGAAGAGAGGCCTAGACCTCTATCCAGGAACTCCTGCAAGAATGTCAGGATGTCGACTATTGAAGCTTGGAAGGGGATAACCTGGTTAGGTCGTTCGAAGCACCACCGCCCGAACACGCTCCAGGCTGTTTCGCAGCGTATTGCTGTTGACTGGGCTCTGGCTCTCTGAATTGTTGCAATAACATTCGGAGGGAGGCCGGTTTCTGTCAGCATCACCCTCTCACGGGCCAGACCCATAGGTCTAGGTCCCTGGGGCAAGGGTGGAAGATCTCTCCTTTCGCCTGCGTGAGGAGATCCGCTCGTAGAGGGAGCTTCCATGGTCGGCTGTAGAGGAGGGGAGCTATCTCCGTCCTCCACACGCCCCAGGCTGGTGCTACTAGAAGTAGCGTCAGACCCTGAGTCCTCACTCTGTTCAGAGTATGGAGAATGAGACTCAGTGAAGGGAAGGCGTAGAGAAGGGACCTGGGCCATTGGTGAGCTAGAGCGTCTAGTCCCAATGTCGATGGTCCTCTTATGGCGAAGAAGAGAGGACATTCCGTGTCCTGCTCTGAGGCGAACAAGTCTACCTCGGGCGCTCCGAACCTGCCCCAGATCTGGTTTGCTACCTCGGGGTGTAGTGACCAGTCTGCGTATCGGAGGTCTCCCCTGGACAGCAGGTCCGCTCCTGTGTTTAGAACACCCGGGACGTGGCACGCTGTAATGGACAAGAGACGAGCGTTGCACCGCAACGTGAGTTTCTGAGCCAGTTGGTGCAAGCGGGGGGACCTGAGTCCCCCTTGCTTGTTGATGTAGCACATCGTTGTCGTGTTGTCTGTCCTGACCAGGACGTGGCAACCTTGGATGCGCGGTTCGAAGCACCTCAGTGCGAGGAACACCGCCATCAACTCCAGATAATTGATGTGGCAGGACTCAACTCAACTTTATTTATAAAGCACAGTAGTTGTCCTGTCCACAGTCCTCTGGCTGTAGTGCCCTCCAATGTGGCTCCCCAGCCAGACATGCTGGCGTCTGTGGTGACGACTTTCCTGGTCAGAGGTCTGCCCATAGGGACGCCTTCTGAGAGGGCTCGTCTGTCCGCCCACCATTTCAGTGCTAGCACGCATTGTGACGTCACTGTTACCCTCTGGCGGCGACGGTGCATGGGTATGCGTAACGCATTCATCCACTGTTGAAAAGGTCTCATATTTTAGCCTGGCTAGGCGTATTATGTAAACCACCGAGGCCATAAGCCCCGCCATCCGCAGGCATGCATGCAAAGGAATCGAGCGATCCCTTTTGAATGATGCCGTGGACTGTATTATCGCCTCTATTCTTTCTTGGCTCGGACGAGCCGTGAAAGAAATCGAGTCCAGCGTTATACCGATGAAGTCTATAGACTGTGTCGGCGTTAACACGCTCTTCTCCTGGTTCACTCGGAACCCTAGAGAGTGGAGGTGGTTGAGCACTCGTTGAGTGTGCAACAGCGCCTCCTGTGGCGAGTCTGTTGACAGGAGCCAGTCGTCTATGCACGCTGCTAGACGAATGTCCTGTTGTCATAGTGGAGCTTATAGCCGTGGCTGTAACCTTCATAGAGACTCTCGGACTCAGGGACAGTCCGAACGGGAGGACGTTGTATTCGTACTCTCCCTTTGAACCCGAAGCGCAGAATTTTTTCCTGTGCGGGGGGGTAGTTTGGACCTTGAAAGTATGTGTTCTGTAGGTCCATTTAACGTGCGCCAGTCCCCTTCGCGGAGTAAGCTTAGTAGGACTGGCGGTGTCAGCATTTTGAAGCCAAAGTCATCAAAATCGAGTCGGGGCTCTGAGGTTTGAATGGGCGAAGCCCGCCCCCTGTCTTTTCACCAGAAAATAGCGGGGAACCCGTTAAGAGACTGGTTGACAGGGACCTCTGAGATGGCGTCTTTCTGCAGGACGGAATCGATTTCCTCCTTTAGAATGTGCCCCTATCCTCTCCGTCTGCTCTCGAGAAGATGATTCCTTCGAGAGTGTGCGGTTTTATTTAACCTTTAGCCCTCTGCTATAGTGCGCATGATCATGGGGAGTTCCCAGTATCCAGCACTGAGCTTGATGACCTAACAGGGAGCCCCTTCTGTTTCCGGGGATTCTGTCCGTGAGGCTTTGGTGCCCTCTAGCGATTTGAGCGCATGGGGACAAATGTTTCTCTTCTTTTAGATGAGAGAATGAGAGCTGCTTTAAACAGTACTGTCTGTGGCGATTATCTCATTAACACATGCTGAATGTGAAGCACATGATCGTGCTCTTTTGAGGGGCCTGTGCTGAGGCATTTCTGCGTGCACGTCCCCTCTTTATTGTCCCGCACCCGCGGTGTGTGTGGCAAATGGGGTCTTGCACACCTGTTTTAACGGGTGATAGGGAGCCTTCCGTCCTCCTGGGAAGGTTCTGTCTGTGAGGTTCTGGTGCACTCTAGTGGCCTAGGCGCGTAGAGGCATTACCATTAAACGCCGTTATTCTTTCATTGAGGTGAGAAAATAATTGGGCGTAGTTTACCCGGCCTGTGACAGTATAATACTGTCACAGAGCGTGGTTATTCCCCACGTATGGGCCTATGGCCTACAGGTCGTATTCGTGTTTTTGTTTCATGTATATTTTTATTTTATAAAAAAAATACAGAGAATACACATTAACAACAAATGCAGAAAATGGTACAGAGGCTAGTAGCATGCACAATTTTCGGCTTTGAAATGTCTTTAGAGTCTGCGGTTTTGAGGGTGAGGTCCGTGACCACTACCCTCTAACTCGGACCCCTGAAGGGAGGAGAGATTCAGGGGTACGTCCTGACCCCTGCTCTCGTATATTTCCCACGTATGGGCCTGTGCCCGTGAGAGGAGAAGCCCCCGTTCTAGGGGAAGGTTCTGTCTGTGAGGCTCTGGTGCACTCTAGTGGCCTAGGCGTGTAGAGGCATGGCATCAGTAGACAGGCCGTTAATTTCTCAATTAATTGAAAAAATAATTGGGCGTGACCTCCCGGGCCTGGGACAGTTTTAAAACTGTCCCAGAGGCGGGTTATAATCCCCACGTATGGGCTTATGCCCTTGTGTCAGGTTTCAAGTTGTTCTTGTGTTTTTCGTTTTTGTGTTACTCTTTGAAGTAAAAAACATACACATTGTGACATAATTATGCACATTCTAACAACATTTGAGGGGTTCTGTACAGTGGCAGCAGCTGCATGTACATTCCCTCTGAAACGTTTGTAGGGCGGAGGAGAGCAGCGGCCAGCGGTCCCGGGGCGTCCTCTGTGTCCGTCGTCCACCCTGAAAGCAGCCTGACTAGTAATGCTAAGCATGCTAGGATGGCAGCGACCATCCAACGAGGTTGTTAAACCCGACCTCTTTTAAATGTTAGCTAAACAGCTAAACAAACCTAGCTTCACAATGTACATACCTTGTAATGTTGAGGGAAGCAGTGGGTCTGGGGAACGGCGTTGAGTGAGATGTTTGTGTTACTTTTTTATTGAATTAAAAAACATACACATTTGTGACATAATCATGCACATTCACCATGTTTGAGGGGTTTGCACAGGGGCAGAACTGCGTGTACATTCCCACTGAAACGTTTGGTTTGTGGTTCGAGACCACTATACTCTCTGCTGGATGTAGTAGTGGGAAGAGGGAAGGCCGCAAAGCCTGGGGCTCGCGTAGCGCGGCCGTCGGGCTGGTGCTGTGATGACACAGTGATGCGGGGCACGGTCTCCATGTTGTCGCACGGGATATAGCAGGGCTTCCCTGGTCGAACAATGCGAGCATGCGCGAGCCCGGGACAATAGAAAAATATTTTCTGCGGTCAGCCATCCTCCTAGGCACGACAGTGTGTGCTGCGCGCTTCGGGGGAGGCTCCACGGCAGCCTTGACTAGCAGCTGGCGCGGTCTAGTCAATGGAGCGGGGGGAAACTCTTCTACGGTAATATGCCGTATAGCGTGTAACTTCCCCCGCTCAGTTGGCTGCTTTGGCTGGGTCGTCATTTTCTGCTTCGCTCCCCAGGCCCCGTAGTCATGGGTTTCGGCCCTGGCTATCGGGACCCGGGAGGATGCAGTGTTGTCTTTGTTAGCCGCGCTAGCACGCGGCACTGGTGTGCTACGTGCTAACGGTGGCCAGTCGACCCGCTGTCTAGGCATGGAGCGCGGAGGCCCTTCGCAGATCTGCTTCTCCCTTTGAGGAGGCAGGTCTGGGTCGGGTCTGTCGCCCTCGAACTTCTCGTAGAAGCAAACTTAGACATTTGTTTTCTTTTTCGCTATCGTCACAGTTTAGTGAACGGCTAGCTTAAAGAGCGGGTTCCTCTGTTCGCTATCGTCACAGTTAGTGAACGGCTATCTTAAAAAGAGCGGGTTCACCCGTTCCTTTGTTCTCAAGTTAGCTATAAGCTAGCGGAGCCGCGGGTAATAGGCCCGTGATTCCGCGCAGCTAAGGCTAACTAGCTTCCCAACGGGAAGATAGCTTGTTGGAATTAGCTAGTTTTCCTGAATAAAAAACCAGTTTAACGTCGAGAAAAAAGCTGTGTGTTTAAGCTAGCTGGGACGGGTGTTAGGCCCGTGAGAGTAGCTATGCTAGGTAGCTTCGCTCGCGCGAATTAGCTTGTAGTAAAATTAGCAGTTTCCTGAGTTTTAAACTAATTTAAACGTCGAGGAAAAGCTTTAGAGTTCTCTCTGCTTTTAAAAAATAGATATGAATCTAACCAGTACACTACTAGGGAACCTCACGGAGCTTGAGTCCTGTCTCTCGCCCGGTTTATGAAGTGTTGAATCGCCCAAAGTATAACTGGCTAGCGTTATCATGCAACCTCTGTGGCAGAAGGAAAACGAGTGGCCTGTGACGCAGCAGCTAGGCCTTATATACGCCTAAGGCGCTGGGTGCCTGCGTCACGAGCCTTAAACCCACAGTGCATATAAAATGCCTGTGTGAGTTCATAAATGAATATCTGCACCTCGCTTTCTCAGATCGAAACCTCCCATAAGCGAAGTATTTCGCGAACACAACTTAAAAGAACCCTCTGTTAATTCACCTTTGAGAGTGTACAAATATACTACTGTATCATGTGACCACGTACATATGTGACACAAGGAATGGTGGACTTTAGTTAATGTAGTTTAATGTATTTGTGCTTGTCCCCCGAAAGGCTGCAGATGACCGATGAACACGCTAGCAGACAGACAGGCTCACAACTAAGCCCTCCTACCTCAGTGATGGCCTTCCTTAGACCACGCCCCTACTAGCACAGTCTTGTTTTGTTTTATGTTTTTTTACATAGTCCTGTATGTCTGATGATGGACCATCCATAATAAATACCGGCTTGTATTTATTATTTGTTAAATACATTATTATATTAAGGGTATTGTCGTGGAAAATGTTATAGTCTATGTATGATATTTTGTGCTTTGCTATGAAGCCCAGGCCTTTTGCTTTACACATGTCTGGCAGTTATCTAAAGTTGTTACATGAATTATACAATAAAAGAAACCCTGATAAAAGTTGTCTGCAGGGTTTTGTTTTATTAACTTATATGTACTGTAAGTATCATAATATTCTGTATGCATATCTCTAAAGTTTCATCCAGCTCAATAAGATCTAGCCCCCAAACCCCTTTCACCCATTAAAACCAGGACAACATCTGTGCCATTTTAGATTTGAACCGCTTTAAACTTTAATCTGACTTCAAAAATCACACCTGTGTGAACTGAGCGGTGCAACTATACATTTATTGTTAGTTACTGTACTTTACTGTATTGTAGTGTACTGTGCGGGCAGCGGGGGTCCCCGGAACATCCAGACCACCAGGAACGCGCCCAGGGTGCCGGTTCCGGCGAGCCACCCCATGTCCGAAACGGTCGAGAAATAACAGTTGCCATGTCGGGTTCCCCAGAACGGCCCAGGGCTTTTCTGGGTCTTCTGCTTGCCATGTGAATACAAAATAAATGTATTTGTCTGGTAGACGCCTGATGACATGCTGGGTCCAATAGGATCAAGTTTTTATGTTTTTCGCCCCCTTATTTCACGAGAGTGCTACATAAAGTGAGAAATGCATGAGTATTTTATTCCCTGGTTCGTTCCTGGTTGTCAAAATTATTAAATTGCTGTTTCACAGTGGACAGTAGCCGACAGGCCAGCAGATGGCGGTAAAGGTCAAGCTACAGTTTCACACAACCTAGGAACAAATGACACAACCAAGCATAACCTAACCCAGAGGACACTGAAGAAAGAGAGTCGATGTATGCAAGTGACCACACTTTGATTGATTGATTGAAATATTAACAGTTTGCAGAATTACAGTACATTCCAAGCACAAACTCAATACAAAGACTTAACTGTGAGTGGACGACCCAATTAAGCATTACACTTGTTTACAAGAGGGTCCACCTCAAAACATAGTGACGTACAAATAGACATATAGTCAAAGAACAGAACAGGAATTCATCATAAAGGAGGTAAAAAGGGAAAAGAAGCATACAGAGAGGGGAAAAGGGGTGGGCAGTGGGGGGATTCAGATTTTACAGGGGCCAGTTTCGAATTGCAGCCGTCCGTAGGTGCCCTTTGAGAGCGGTTTTGAAAGAGTCAAGGGATTCGCATGTCTTAATGACTGTTGGTAGGGCGTTCCACATTTTGGTGGCATAGGAGCGAAAATAATTTAGTCCCTTTTATTGTGCCGAATCTGGGTTGTACATGGTTCGTTGCACTCTCTCTGGTGTTAGGGTGCATGTGGAGTCATGGACTTTGTTAACATTAAGGAAGTATCTAGACAGGTACATGGGTAACTATCTTGGTAGTGTATCGAATCTTGTGGACCAGAGTCACCAGACCCATTGCAAGATGCTTTACTCTGTCGTCGACCCCAGGCCATTGCAGCCTATATAAAAGTGGGCAGGGGTGAGGTGTGTTCGGGGGGTGAGGCCAAGTAGGAGCCTGACCAGTTTGTTTTGGGAAGTCTGGAGCCTAGTTTTAAGCGCCTTTGAGGTGCTGTGGTACCAGGGGTGCATGCATAGTCAAAGAAATGAATTCCTTGTAGCCTACGAGGGCTCCTGTTAAGGTCTTCAAGGTGTTTTTGTTGACCAGTGAGGAGATCCTGTAATGGAATCTTGTTCTTTGGTTGACTTTTTTGATCACGTTCGTGGCCATTTTATCACCGGAAAGATTAGCCTCCAGGATGGAAGTGGAACCTAGGTAGGTAATTTCATCTTTACGTGTTATAACATTGTCACCCATGCACTCTAACCAAGAAGCCATTTGCCTATTAGATCCAAAGAGAATGGATTCAGTTTTCCTCATGTGTAAAGATAGTTTGTTATCAGCGAGCCAGGTGCAGATTCTACCGAGTTCAGAGCTGAGGGCAGTTGCAGTTTGTTCCTGAGACTAGCAGTGCCGAGTCATCTGCAAACAGGAACAAGTTGCAGTCACAAGCTGATGTCATGTCGTTTACATAATTTAGGAACAGTAAAGCCCCTAGTAGGCTATGCTTCCTTGTGGAACACCACAGCTCACTGTTGTCTCCCGTAGGATTGCATCCAGCTCACTGATGTGCTATCGAAACCAATTGCTTTTAGCTTGTTAACCAGTATGGAGTGGTTCACGGTGTCAAAAGCCTTTTGGAGGTCCAGCATGACCATGCCACAGTATTTGCCAGCATCCACCTCATGTTTGATGTGGTCGCTCAAATAGAGAAGGCATGTGGCAGTGGAATGAGATGTTCTGAAGCCAGATTTATTTGTGGCAAGATACTTTTCAACCTGTTCATAGACTCTTTTTTCGAGATGGAGCTTAGAATAGAAATAGGGCGGTAGTTGCCGGGGTCTAATTTGCTCCCTTTCTTGTGCAAGGGGGTTACTTTGGCCAGTTTGAATGTGTGTACTGTTTGTGTCCGTTTCAGTACGGATTGGGGTTGATTGTAGCCTGGATCCAGCCCAAAGACCCCGCCCACTCTCTGAGTGGACTGCATCTCTTCAAGAAAGCTACAGCTACGGTCTGATAATCAGGCTAGGTTGATTGGGCAATTTGGGCTGATTCAGGACACACACACACGCACACACGCGTCGTGCGTGGTTGTCAGTTTGACATCTTGGTGGACCGTGGTGGACCTGTTCCTGTTTGATGGAGAGGTTTACTATGTGGGTGACACACAAGCAATGTGACGCTCAAGAATCTTCTTCACCCAACAGAAAACCAGGCAAAGACTGTAAAAGCGATGCTTAATTTCATGGCAGTTATAATGGACAGAAAGGACTAAGGAGTATACTCCCTGTTATAATATGAGGTTTTGTGTTAACCGAGGCAGCGCCGCCTATTGTATTATATACTGTGAAACAGCACTATGTTACGGCAGTTCAATAAATGCCAGCATTAGACCAGCACGTCGTTGTCTTGAGTCGATCAGTATACTTCTGTTTTACAGTCTATGGTTATAAGGGGAACAGAGCAACATAACACTCCCGACCAGTGGGAGGCAGCAATGTGCCGGAAGGCATCTATAGTCTGCCGGAAATCACAAGAAGAAGAAGAAGCAGGAACGTTTCTCCGTTTTTCACCAAAGTATTCAACACGGATTCAACAGTTTCAGCGTGCTATCTTCTGTTTCTTTTTTTTGTCATTTCTAGCGATTTGATTTGAGAGTGTTCGTTGGGTTCAAAATGTCAGGCAGACAACATATTAGATTGTTTATCGAGGAACGACTGACAGCTGCTGCTGAGGAGATCTTTGGTGTTCTTGAGAAAACCATCAGTGAATATGAAGAGCAAGTTGTTCAGTCCAAGAGGGAGGTGGACCAGCTGAAACAAGACATACGACACCACCTGAACACAGTAAGACCTCACATACAGCAGTGCACTACAGGTACGATAATGATTAGTTATCCTTTTAGTTAAAGCGGGCGTGTAAAGTGATTTTTATTTAGTTTAAAGTTCTGAGAGCAATCTCTGCTAAGACACTAGACTACAATTTATTTTACAAACACACACTCTAGACTCTAGAGTGTGTGTTTGTAAAATAAATTGTCAGGTCAGGAACTCGGGATATCAATTTTATCCACACATTTTAATATCGATCTCTCTCTCTCTCTCTCTCTCTCTCTCTCTCTCTCTCTGTCAGATTCCCAGCCAGTCTCTGAGGAGCTGCTTCCTTTCCAACAGCTGAACCCTAGACAGGAGTTGAAGGCCAGTCAGGAGGATGAGGCCGTTCAACATCAGTCTCCACAAGTTAAAGATGAACAGGTGGACCTCCGCAACATTCCAGACTGTGAGACCAGTATTTACAACTGTGGGATAACTGGATTTGTCACATCAGAGAGCACCAATGACAGTCATCTGATCCCTCCTTATACCATGGTAACTGTTCAACATTCCACACAAGTAAAAGAGGAACATGTGGACTGTGGCATCATTCCAGACTCTGAGACCAGTATTTCCAACACTGTGACAAATGGATTTGTTACATCAGAAAGCGCCGGTGACAGTCAGCTGATCCGGACTTATTGTGACGATATCTTCTGTATAGAGCAAAAGATTTGCCGTTTTTGCAGACGGCAGTTCCACTCATATGCAGAACTGATGAAGCATGTGGAGGAGAGTCACGTAGGACATAAAGCCTTCAAATGCCCTGAATGTGACAGGGAGTTTGCTCGTAAAAACCTCTGGGCTGATCACTATAGAATTCACACCGGTGTAAAACCACATTCGTGTCCTGTCTGCGGGAAATCGTTTACTCAGGTCGCTAACCTTAAAGCTCACGTGAAAATTCACACCGGCATCAAAAATCACTCATGTCCTGTCTGCGGGAGATTGTTTTCTCGGAGCACAACCCTTAAAGATCACATGAGGGTTCACACTGGCATCAAACCTCACTCTTGCTCTGACTGCGGGAGATTGTTTGCTGATCGCTCAAACCTAAATGTCCACATGAAAATTCACACCGGCGACAAACCTCACTCTTGTACTGTCTGCGGGAAATCGTTTATTCAACGCTCATGCCTTAAAACTCACATGAAAGTGCACACGGGCAAGAAACCTTACTTGTGCAACAAATGTGGCGAAACAGTTCACAACAACGATCATCACAAGGGGTGTCAGATGTAGGGCTGGGCGATATGGACAAAATCAATATATTCTTTCCAATATTGATACAGCTAGAATCACTTTGCTGTAATGCAACAACCTTTAAAACCTGGAATACAACACTTGTACAATATATGTATGCCATGCCATATATTGGAAATCCCAGAGTGTACAGTATGTGATCTCATAACACAGTAATAATAAAGCCCTAATAGAATAGCTGTGCCCTTAAGGGGAAAGTCCTTTTTCATAATGTCTGGAAAACACATTCACACTCGTACAAACTTGAAGGTTCACACGAGACTAGTCCATGAAGCATGGAGACTGTTTGCGTCTTCTACTCGTTATGCACATAGTTTGTTATACAAGCTGAAGCTGTCCTTGAAAACAAATGGTTGATGTTAAACAAGATTGCAGTCTGTAGTTAGTAATTACCTTTATCCAAATGTGTCAGGCAAAAGAGTATTTCTCTTCAGTTAATGAGAGCTACATAATTTGAGAAATATGAGTGCATTTTTTAATCTGGTTGTCAGAGTTATGGTGTGATGAAGCATGGATGGGTAGAGTCACAAAGCACACAGTGGACAGTAGCTGACAGTGAGTGCAGCAAAATAAATCCTGCTCTTTCTTCACTAATCTGATATATGATATCGGACTATGTGAGATCAAACTAACAAATAAAGAAGTATAATGTGCCATTATATGGTGTGCAGGTTCCATCCATCTTAACTGAAGTCTTTAGCCCAGCACCCACCTGTCAATGTGTGTATTCTACATCCTCTCATGATATATGATATGAGTATGGTACATTTTAAGGTTTATACTTCTGCATTTTTTTCATTAGTCAGTCTAGCAGGTCTACAAGCTCACAATGTGTCACATTGTAACATGTGAGCTTGTAGATCTGTTATTTTTGAAGATCATTCACAATAGTCAAATTTTACAAATCGCTACCGTCTGGGTGGGCAAATTCTGATTGCGAATGATTATTATTATTTATATTATTTCCTATACATCCTTGGATTATGTTTGTGTTAGACCTTGCTGACTGGTTGCTTACCGGTATTAGTGTTTTCTTCACCTCTTAAAGTAATGGTCTGCTGTCATTCAAAAATGGGAAAGCGCCTTCATGGAAATCATATTTATTTTATTATATCGTCTAATTCCTCTCCCTGGGGTATGTCTGGGGTGTGGCAGCCATGTGATAAGCTACTATGTCATCTTTGAAATTATTTGTCAACTCAATACCCAGTGGTATTTGAGTTTCCATCAGAGGGCTGGATGGCAACTGCAAGGTTCCCAGTTTGATCCCGGGCTCCCCCAGAGTTAGTGTCGAAGTGTCCTTGAGCAAGACTCTGAACCCATAATTGCTCCCAATGTGCAGGTTGGTGCCTTGCATGGTTTAACACCATCGGTGTGTGAATGAGTGAATGTAATGCACAATCAATGTAAAGCGCTTTGGATAAAAGCGCTCTCACCTGTTTAAACTTAGTACAATTGACATCAAGGTCTGCGATTTCAGAACACCACTTAAAATAAAAATAAATATAGTGTTCATTTTGATTGTTGCAGTTATGTTTTCCTCCACAATAGACTTGAACTGTGTGTGTGTGTGTGTGTGTGTGTGTGTGTGCACAACCAGAACAGTGGTGAATAAACCACTCAAATTTCAATAGTGGGGAAGAAATCACAAGGTCATGACTTGAGGCAATCACATTTAGCTGTAAACTTGACGTACCCTAATTAAGTCCCTAACCTTAACCCTCTTGGTTGCCACCCCAATCCTCCAGATCCAGAAAGCTGAACAGGTAGACTTGGAACTGCACTATTATAGGGCTGAATGAAGGCAAAACCATTCAGGCCAGCAGATGGCAATAGCGGTAAAGTCAGGTTGAGTACTGTGTGCGTTTCACATTACCCGGAAGCAGATGCAACATTTACCAAAACATTGAACAACATTAAACAACAATATCGTCATACGCTCTACTCTAGTCTACATTTCTTCAGTCTTTGTACGTTTTTGCACAACAGTGATTTCTTTGATTTGAGAGTGGTCAATGGTCCAAAATGTCAGGAACACAACATATTAGATTGTTTATCGAGGAACGACTGACAGCTGCTGCTGAGGAGATCTTTGGTGTTCTTGAGAAAACCATCAGTGAATATGAAGAGCAAGTTGTTCAGTCCAAGAGGGAGGTGGACCAGCTGAAACAAAACATGATACGACACCTGAACACAGTAAAACCTCACATACAGCTGTGCAAAATAGGTATGATTAGTCGAGAAAGTGGCAATTGAAACTGGAACACTAAAATTGAAGCTGATTATCTTTTGGGGGTCTCTCTTCTGATTGGATGATGAGGATGTAACTTAAGAGTTTGGATAACATGTTTACTTTATGTTTTAAAGGATCCTCATTAGAGACATGAAAGAGCCTCTAGTCTTCCTGGGATCCTAAAAATACAAATTATACTAGTAAAGAAAATCATAACATTAAATCAAAAATAAAAATGAATACAAAAAACATGAATGCAATGGATTTAATCGACTTAGGTATAATGCGTATGTTAAAGGGGCATTTGTCCATTAAACAAATTCATTTTTGTGATCATAGATTTGAATACATTATTGCGTCGAGCAATAATGTTTTGCCTATTAATGTCAATAGAACTGTCAATCCAAAATACACTTCAATGAATGCTTTGTAATTGTACACTTTGCACCCTTGTTTGTTTGCTTAAAACAAGCTTTACAAAACACATTTCAATTTGAACCAGATCACTGTAATGAGATGAGTTGAGACAATCTTTTTGGGTAGATTCTTACATTATAATCTTACGTTTCAGATTCAACTTTATTGTCACTTAACTTTCTACTAAGGAAAACTCGTATAACAGGTCTGATGATAAATGTCAAACATCAATAGACTTCGTAGTCAGTAATTGTTTGCTCTCTCTCTCGCTGTCAGATTCCCAGCCAGTGTCTGAGGAGCTGCTTCCTTTACAACATATGAACCCTAGACAGGAGCTGATGTCCAGCCAGGAGAATGAGGCCGTTCAACATCAGTCTCCACAAGTTAAAGAGGAACGGGTAACAGGTAAAACAAGCTTTACATTTAAAGCAGGCTACAGTACTCACTAAACTTTGTTGTCCAGACTACTACAGACTCCTAAGTCGAATGAAGTGAAGTCAGGAGTTCAGGCAGTTGAAAGTTGTAGAAAAGGTTGCTGAATACAACTCTCCAGTCTCCACACCGACAGTTGACTGCTAGTTTGATCCTAAGAATATGACTTGCTGTTCAACAACAAAAACTCATAAACATGCCTGCCACGCAATGCAAGCATTCTTAAATCATTTGAGAAATGATAGCAATATATATGACCACGACTGCACAGCTTACCTAGGATATAGGCACAAGGTTAAAAGCTCAACTAAACTTTTTCTTTTTGGTCTTTGTTGAAATCTTTGCTCATTTATTTTTCTTTTCAGGCCTATGACAGGGTGGGTTGGGAGGGATTATTTTTTATTTACAATTTGTTGTTCATTTAAAAAAGTTTTATGTTGTATTTAATTGTTTTTTTTTGTCAACAGGGGTTTGTGGGTAGGATTTCTTTTTAAATGAGGCAAGGGGCAAGCCACTGATTGTAGTTGGCAAATAATTTGAATTATGTTTTATGTGCATTTCTTTTGTATGCCTGTACCTGTGCCTTTCATCTAAAAATGTATTAAAAAAGGTCAACTAAACTCTGTTTGGTTTATCATATCAGTCTTATTTCATGTCATCTTAAAACGATAAACAGTGTGTGCCTGCAGTGCAGTGCGCACACAGCCAGCATGTTTTTTTGCTTCAACTAATGAGCAATATATTATCAATAGCTACTCAACACATGGGGCACGAGCTTTGCCCTCTAAAGTAATCCACCTTTATAATACTTTTCAAGTTACTTCAAGTAAAATAACCAACTGTAGGTTGTCCCATGATTTAGTTCCAATTTGCCTTAGACAAAAGCAGGACAAAGCGCTTATGATATTGGTAAGTAAGTAAAATAACTCTTAATTTATATTGTATATACATTTATCTCAAATCTGACAGCTGGCACATTACGCTTGCACCATAGTTCTTTAAATCTTTTGGTGTAGTCTAACATAGTCACATTTTACTGCGTCTGATATTTTACAAGCATGCAGCGCCACTGTAGCGATATAACATATGCGCTGTATTCTGACAAAAAGTATACAGCGAGCAGAGCACTACCTCCATTGCACTTGCGAAAAGGCCCCTGCTTCCCCTCCTAGGCAGCAACACTAAACCAACCACCAGAGAGCTCTACAAATGAGAGCTCTAACCCCCGCTGACCCCTATCCGTCACCCCACTGCTAATGGCGGTTTGAGAACAGGCTCGTGACACATCACCACCACTACTACGAGCAACCCGTTACGACCATGTACACATCGCACGCACTACAACAGATATTGGACCACATACGCTTTCCAACACTTATCGATGGATATGTCGGTTTGGTGTATTGGGTTGATGTTTACAAATTAAAATGTTCATAATATGACTGTAATGACTTGCTTTGGACTAATATGTTGACATTTCTATTTATTTATTTGTTTGTTTTAATAGTTTCATTTCAGACAGTACATGTTCATAGTAATTTAATTGTTTGCAATCTCTCTGTCAGATTCCCAGCCGGTCTCTGAGGAGCTGCTTCCTTTACAACAGCTGAACCCTATGTCCATTCAGGAGGATGAAGCCGTTCAACATCAGTCTCCACAAGTTAAAGAGGAACAGGTGGACCTCAGCATCATTCCACACTCTGAGGCCAGTATTTATAGTTGCACAAATCGATTTCTTACATCCGAAATCCCCAGTGACAGTCAGCTGATCCCTCCTTATACCATGGTAACCGTGGTCGCAAGCCATGATGTCGCTGACAAATGTGACGAGAGTGAAGGATTGGGTTTGACGTTCAGCCAGAGTGATGACGATATTTTCTCCATGGAGCAAAAGATTTGCCGTTTTTGCAGAAAGCAGTGCCGCTCATACTCAGACCTGGTAAAGCATGTGGAGGACACTCACATAGGACAGAAAGCCTTCAAATGTCCCGAATGTGACAAGGAGTTTGCTCGTAGAGACAAGTTGTCTATTCACTATAGAATTCACACTGGTGTAAAACCTCATTCTTGTCCTGTCTGCGGGAAATTGTTTAATCAACGCTCAAACTTTACCGTTCACATGAGAATTCACACCGGCGTCAAACCTCACTCTTGTCCTGTCTGCAAGAAATCGTTTTCTCGAAGCACAACCCTTAAAGATCACATGAGAGTTCACACTGGCGAGAAGCCTTATTCTGGCAAAATAGTTGCCCACAGAAATCGTGAAATGGACGATATGGACAAAATCAAATATGATATCTTTGACCAAACACCTCAAAATTGATATATAAGCTATATAAGTTCATACAATTACATCACTGTACTGTATACCTTAAAAACATGGAAAAGACAACATTTAGACAACTTTGAGGAAAGTCTATTTGCTGTATAACTGGTGGCAATCACACTGGTACAAACTTGATGGTGCAGGTGAAACTGTTGCTACTACTAATACTGCTACTACTGTGTAGTTTGCTGTCCATGTTTTATACAAGTTGTCCTGGGATGTCAGCAACAATGTGAGTTCATGATGTATAATAATTCAAGCATTTTTATTCTGTTTAATGAGAGGGCTACATAAATTGAGACATTTGTATTTACTGGTACATGGTTACATGTTACCATGTGAGGACCTCAGACAGCCATTGGCACTTATAATATTTACAACAGGGGTCTTCAATGTTTTTCAGGCAAAGTAGGACCCCTTAGGTCAATGATACATAGATGTATCACAGAATATTGTGTCAAATGGTTTTGCATATTGAACTAGGCCTCGGTTGAGCCAACTTCTGATGCTTTTTATTTTGTAATAAAGTCTATTCTGTCATACAGCTGGATGATTGCAGTGCTCCTATGCCATAGCATACAGGATTTGATAGAATGTTTGAGGAACCCCTAGGGGTTGCGGACTCCCTGATTTAGATTAGAACTGGCTGCCAAGTCAATCTGAGTAGACTACTGAGTAGGGATGTGAACAATTAATCGAAAATTGATGTAACGTTACATTAATTTATGTAATTAATGTAACGCTGTATTGCCGAGGAACGCACTTTATTCCTCATAAAATATGCCATTGCCTGGCCCTGTATCTCAAATGGTCAAATTAACTAATAAATAATAATAAATTGTATTAATTCTGTATATCAGCACAATTTAGTAGTTTTTATGTTAGACCTGATTGAGGGAAATTCTCAGATAAAAAAAGAAAACGCTGCTTATCAACTAACCGGTTAATCGATCAATGTTATCAATTATCAAATTAAGCAATAATTTGCATCCCTACTACTACGCAAAATGTATGCAAGAGTTAATGAAATTGTCATTGTTTAAAAGGTAACAAGACAACTCACCCTTTTTACTCTTTTTGGTGAGTTGTCTTCACTTTCGGCCACTTTCGGGGTGAGTTGTCTTCACATTCGGGGTGAGTTGTCTGACTGAATATGTACCCTTTGAGCTCTTTTATATACTTTACTGAATATTTCACCAGAATACTTTACTGAATATTTCACAATAATATAACACAAGAGATGTATTTTATCACTTATAATTTCTCACATGCTAGACAACTCACCCCGGAAAGTTCAGACAACTCACCCCGCCGTCTCAGAAAGTGCATGAATACAAATCACCGGGGTGAGTTGTCCAGTATTCGTTTAAAAGATCTGCGATAAGTTTTTGACTTTCCTGGCATTTTGTGTTTCCTCCTTCATATATAGCAGCTACTGCTGTATAGCTGCATTGCCAGCCCAGTATATGAAAAGGTTTCTGTAACAGCAGTGTAGGTTTTATTCACAGAGCAATCTGCATGCCAGCAGATGGCGGTAGCGTCACATTACAATGTTTGACATAACCCGGAAGCAGGGATCGAGTTCTACTGTTCTAGGAACAATAACATCTTCAGACCAGTCCATGCTATCGTCAGCGTTACTTTTTTGGCATTTGTGTACAACGGCGATTTGACTTGAGAGTGGTATTTGGTCCAACATGTTAGGAAGACAACAGGTCATTAGATTGTTTATCCAGGAACGACTGACAGCAGCTGCTGTGGAGATCTTTGGTGTTCTTGAGAAAACCATCAGTGAATATGAAGAGCAAGTTGTCCAGTCCAAGAGGGAGGTGGACCAGCTGAAACAAGACATACGACACCTGAACATAGTAAAGACTCACATCCTTCCACCAGTTAAAAGTGTGTGTAAGTGATTGTTTGTTCCCATAAGCGAATCATTGAAAACGAATTTTATTTTTATTTTGCTATTGGTAAAAGTAAACTATTCTGATGATTAGATAGTTTGTTCAGAATCAGTAAGGTCTCTCCACCTCTTTTTCAGGGCGAGATAACGATTTTATCCAATCAGGACGGATAACTCAGCCACAAGATAAAGTGAAACTGAAGTGATGAAACAAACATAAAATCTGATTTTAAAATGCCCTACATATTTTGAAAGTGCACATATGCATGTCACAGTTTTACATTGAAATACATTGATTCACTTAGAAACTTCATTTACTTTTGCGCCTTGTTTGTTTGCTTAAAACAAACTTTAAAAACATATTTATGAGTTGTTATGAACTATATGATGATATTTCTCAGTTTCTTCATCGTTTACATTATAGCACATCTTCAGTTCACATTCAGATTAAAATGAGAATGAAAATACAGAAGAAAACAGGTCACTTGTATGTGTAATTTCACATAGTCTTCATAGTCATTAATTGTTTGCTCTCTGTCAGATTCCCAGACAGTCTCTGAGGAGCTGCTTCCTTTACAACATCTGAACCCTAGACAGAAGGATGAGGCCGCTCAACATCAGTCTTCACAAGTTAAAGAGGAACAGGTGGACCTCAGCAACATTCCAGACTCTGACACGTCCAACAGTGGGACAAAAGGATTTGTAGAATCACAAACTACAAGTGACAGTCAGCTGATCCCGACTTATACCTATGAAACGGTTCAACAGTGTCCACAAGTAAAAGAGGAACAGGTGGACCTGAGCATCATTCCAGACTGTGAGACCAGTCTTTACAACATTGTGACAAAAGGATTTGTTACATCAGAAAGCACCAGTGACAGTCAGCTGATTCCTTGTCATACCACAGAAACTGTGATCGCAAACCATGATGTCGCAAACAATGAGAGTGAAGGATCAGGCTTGACGTTCAGCCAGAGTGACTATGATACTTTCTCTATGGAGCAAAAGATTTGCCATTATTGCAGAAAGCAGTTTCCCTCATTCTCAGACCTGATAAAGCACGTGGAGGAGAGTCACAAAGGACACAAAGCTTTCAAATGTTCTAAATGTGACAGGGAGTTTGCTCGTAGAGACCAGTGGACTGTGCACAACAGAATTCACACTGGTGTGAAACCTCACTCTTGTCCCGTCTGCGGGAAATTGTTTACTCAACGCTCAAACTTTAATGTTCACATGAGAACTCACACCGGTGTCAAACCTCATTCTTGTCCTGTCTGCGGAAAATTGTTTACTCATAGCTCAACCGTCAAAGTTCACATGGCAGTTCACACCGGTGTCAGACCTCACTCTTGCCCTGTCTGTGAGAAGTCGTTTACTCGGCGATCATACCTTAACACTCATATGAGATTGCACACAGATGAGGATCCTTATTTTTAGCAACAAATGTGGCAAAATGGATGCCCACAGATATAATCTCATAATGTCTGAAATGTAATGTTCAATATAATTTAATAATATTTTTGACCAAATAACTCAATATCAAGTTCAGAAAAGTTCATCACTTTGTGATGCAAGTATGCAACCTTTAAAACCTGGAAAAGACAACATTTATGCCATATCTTATGATGATATGGAACATTCCAGAGTATATATAGTCTCGCATCACAGTATCAATGTGTCAAAGTATTTTCTGCATAACAATTCACACTGGGACAAACTTGAGGGAAACACAGAAAGTCTAATAATCAGAATTCAACAACTTTATTGTCACATCACAGGTTTAGAGGTGAAATTTGTCCTTTCAAGTATTTCTCTTCAGTTAATGAGGCTACATGAAGTGAGAGTGTATTAGTGGGATGAAGCATAAATATGGCTAAAGTCACAGCACACATTGGTTGGATTGATTGTTTGTAATTGTAAATGTTTAGATGAATTTACTACGGAGGCTAAGGAGCCCAATGGAAACAAGCCATACCTCGTATTGAACTACTTTCCTGTGCTTCTTATTGCAAATAAAGTATACAATCAATCAGTAGCTAACAGACAGGGCATAATGATACATGCCCTTGCATTAGATTGTGTGTGTATTGTAATACACTGATACACTAATACACTTTTTGCATTTCCCTTTTGTTTCCCTTTTTGTGATCACCAATAGGATCATTTTGTGTTTTCAACTTGTTATACAATATGAAATAAAGGTTTATGTAACTGAAATTTTATTTCTCCAATCTGCATATGGTGGAAACTTAAGCACTTTTGTGCAAAACGAATCACCCAGGCCAGCAAATGTAGCAGATATGCTGGTATCCAGTGTCCACTCCACACACACCTCAGCCAGGCCAGTATGATGGGGTAAAAAATATCACAATCATCCTGGCCAGCAGATGGCAATAGAGGTATGGTTTCACCATTGGGGTTTCACAATATAACCCCCGGATGCACATGTAAGCTCCCCGCTTCATTCACAAATCGTCACAAAAGAAAACAAACACTTTTTTAAAGGAAGCTTTAGTCAGTATACATAGACATACAATACAAAACAAGATAAGACAAACAAGTTATTAATAGCCTACAACAATACAACGATCAGAGCCAGGGGGGATTACTAACAAACATTAAAGAGTGAACACAAAGCAAGAAAACAGTAAAACACTACTAAACGCTGGTTGGAGTTGGAGACAATGGAGACAGTACCGTAATCCGAGTTAATCATCCTTGCTTTGCAACTATCCCTCTATCTTAATTATTTGTACTTTTTTGACAACTGCGATTTGATTTGAAAGCGGTCGGTCCAAAATGTCGGGAACACAACATCTTAGATTGTTTATAGAGGAACGACTCACAGCTGCTGCTTTGGAGATCTTTGGTGTTCTTGAGAAAACCATCAGTGAATATGAAGAGCAAGTTGTTCAGTCCAAGAGGGAGGTGGACCAGCTGAAACAAGACATACGACACCTGAACACAGTAAAACCTCACATGCAGCTGTGCACTACAGGTACGATTTAGCCCAAATTTTTCGATTCTCGTAGAGGTTTTTTTTCCGATTCTGACGAATCTCTCTACGAGAGAGATTCCCCAGAATCGAAAAAAACCTCTACGAGAATCGAAAAATTCGGTACGATTATTGTCTCCACCGTAGAGAGTACTTATGTTTTGCACTCCGTGTGTGAGTCCGTCCGTCTGTTACCAGTTAACCAGGTCGATGCAAGATTTTGCACACACTGGATGCCAACGATGATGAACCTCTGCCCCAAAAATTCCAGAACGGCCTGTTATAGCGCCACCAGGAGGCCGAGTTTTGAAAAACAATTTGTTTTATATAGGCCTATTACTCCTCCAGATTCTATCCAAAAATCCCACAAATGGTTACACACTATCTATACTAGTCATGTGTTCGAGTAGCCCTGGTCCAATGCTAAAGCATTGCTTAAGCATTGGACCAGGCCGGGCTAGTGTTCGAGACGGATCTGTCCAGTATTTCATATTCCATCCGAATTGGCTAACATTGGCTTTCAAATTTTGCAGGATTGGCCCGTTTTGGGGAGATATATATGGGGCATGGGGGCCCGTTTTCTGGGGATATACAAGTTGTAACACTGTGCGTCATAGAGCTATTAGATCCTAGTGTTGGGTATATGGGATGGGAACCTCCAGGCATCAGACACAAATGTCAAATGGTCCGGATATGGGATAGGCTTGTGAAGATGTCTGACCAGAGACTCACACAAAACATATTTTTAAATGGGATTTTAGAGATTTGTTTCCTTGAATTTGCTCTTCCGGTAGGGTGCTTAACTGCTTATTGCACTAACACACATTCTGAATGCCCCTGCCGACCTTAGAGTATACTCTACTGCCGACAGATTCAGTAGCGCAGCTCGGAATCTTTTCTTGAGAGATTAGGTCAATCCTTCTGGAAACTTCTTCAGTACTGTATATATATTTATTGATTTGACCATACAATGAATTGGATGTTGTTCCATAGTTTCAAGTAATTGTTTGCTCTCTCTGTCAGATTCCCAGCCAGTCTCTGAGGAGCTGCTTCCTTTACAACACCTGAACCCTAGCCAGGAGCTGATGTCCAGTCAGGAGGATAAGGCTGTTCAACATCAGTCTCCACAAGTTAAAGAGGAACAGGTGGACCTCAGCAACATTCCAGACTGTGAGGCCAGTATTTACAACAGTGGGACAAATGGATTTGTCACATCAGAAAACACAAGTGACAGTCAACTGGTCCCTCCTTATACCAATAATACTGTTCAACAGTGTCCTCAAGTAAAAGAGGAACAGGTGGATCTCAGCATCATTCCAGACTCTGAGACCAGTATTTCTAACATTGTGACAAATGGATTTGTTACGTCAGAAAGCACCAGTGACAGTCCGCTGATCCCTTGTTCTACCACAGAAACTGCAACCACAAGCCACAATGTCGCAATCAGATGTAACGAGAGTGACGGATCGGACTTGACATTCGGCCAGAGAAACGTTGATATGTACTGTATGGAGCAAAAGATTTGCCGTTTTTGCAGAAAGCAGTTCCGTTCAGACTCACACCTGGTAAAGCACGTGACGGAGAGTCATATAGGACAGAGAGCCTTCAAATGTCCCGAATGTCACAAGCAGTTCGCTCGTAAAGACAAGTTTTCTATTCATTACAGAATTCACACTGGCGAAAAACGTTACTCGTGCCCTGTCTGTGGGAGATCGTTTACTCATGGCTCAGCCGTCAAAGTTCACATGGCAATTCACACCGGTGTCAGACCTCACTCTTGCCCTGTCTGTGAGAAGTCGTTTACTCGGCGATCATACCTTAACACTCATATGAGAATTGCACACAGGTGAGGAACCTTATTTTTCGGAAACAAATGTGGTAAAATGGTTGCCCACAGATATCATCTCTATAATGTCTGAAATGTATCTGCAGTATTGTTCAATATGGACAAAATCTAATTTAATTATATTTTTTACCAATTAACTCAATATCAAGTTCAGAAATCACTTTACTGTGATGCAACCTTTAAAACCTGGAAAAGACAACATTTATGTAAGTAATTAAGTAAATAGAAATACATTGTATAGCACAGAGAGATCTCACAAAGTGCTTTAAATACAGTGAAAAAGCAAAATGGGATAAAAACGGAAATAATACTGTACAATTCGACCCAACAAAACAATAATACATCTAAAAATAAATAAAAATTAAGATAAGATATGCCATATCTTATTATGATACTGAACACCCCAGAGTATATAGTCTCGCATCACAGTAAAAGTCTCTTTGCTGCATAACTGGTCAGTGGCAAAAGTAATTCACACTGGGACAAACTTGAGGGTAACTAGTATGCTAGTAGGCCTACGAGTACTTACTACAGTGCAATTTGTCTTTTGTTGAACATGTTTTGTTCAAGCTGTCCTTGAGAACACATGAATCAGAATTCAACAATTTTATTGTCACATCACAGGTGAAATTTGTCTTTGTGCAAGCTCTATCTTTTTTATTTCCTTAAAAAAGAAAGGGAAGAAGAAGGGGGTCCAGGGAAAGAGAGCGAGACACTGCCAGAGCCAACAGTGTAGAAAAGAGGCTAAAAATAACATGACGACGTTCTGGAGCCTTTTGTTTTTCAGTAGTAAAATGTGTGATCCTTTCAAGTATTTCTCTTCAGTTAATGAGCGCTACATGAAGTGAGAAATAAATATGAGTGTATTAGTAGTATATAATTGGGTTGTCAGAGTTGTGGTGGGATGAAGCATGATTGGCTAAAGTCACACAGCACGCATTGATTGTCTGTAAATGTTTCGATGAATTTACTACAAATTGAACTGTACTTTCCTGTGCTTCTTATTGCAAATAAAGTATTCAATCAATCAAGCAATCAATCAGTAGCTAACAGACAGGGCAGAATGATACATGACCTTAAATTAGATTGTGTGTGTAATACACTGACAGAGTCCACTATAAACTTACACTGTTTGCATTTCCCTTTTGTGATCACCAAAAGGATCATTTTGTGTTTTCAACTTGTTATACAATATGAAATAAAGGTTTCTGTAATTGCACATTTATTTCTCCAATCTGGTGGAAACTTGCACTTTTGTGCAAAACGAATCACCCAGGCCAGCAAATGTAGCAGATAGATGTGATGGAGTCCACACACACCTCCTGTAACTGTTACTAGCCAGGCCAGTATGATGGGGTAATGTAAAAAAATATCACAATCATCCTGGCCAGCAGATGGCAATAGAGGTATGGTTTCACCATCTGGGGTTCACATAACCCCCGGATGCACATGTACGTTTCCGCTTCATTCACCCAATCGTCAAAAGAAAACAAAACGCTACTAAATAAACGCCGGTTGGAGTTGGAAACAGTACCGTAATCCGAGGTAATCATCCTTGCGTTGCGTGTTTTGTAAATATCCCTCTATCTTCATTTGTACTTTTTTTGACCTGTCACTTGTGTACAACTGCGATTTTATTTGAAAGCGGTCGGTCCAAAATGTCAGGAACACAACATCTTAGATTGTTTATCGAGGAACGACTCACAGCTGCTGCTTTGGAGATCTTTGGTGTTCTTGAGAAAACCATCAGTGAATATGAAGAGCAAGTTGTTCAGTCCAAGAGGGAGGTGGACCAGCTGAAACAAGACATACGACACCTGAACACAGTAAAACCTCACATACAGCTGTGCACTACAGGTACGATTATTCATCCTGTTGAGGTCAATGAATAACTAGCCCCACAAGCAGAACCCAAATGGTACTGAAGTTTCTGACATTTTGTAGACTCGGTAGCAAGTTAAAATCCAAATTTCATAAAAGCTTTACGGAGGGTTCCGAGAGGGGCTAATGAATAACAAGAGTTGGTAGTGAACTCTGGAAGTGTGATTATAGGCTAGGCCTCTCTGTTTAGGTCTTTTAGTTAAAAAAAATCACCACACTTGTGTGAACTGAGTGGTGCAACTCCCTGCCTCTCTCTCTCTCTCTCTGTAATTAGCACTAGCAACAGTGGAACACTATCTCTCTCTGTTTCTGGCACAACAGCACCACTTTTGCCCCTACTGGTACTCATAGTCACACACATAGTCATATAGGTTAACACGGACATTGCTGTCCCTTGGAGTGGTTGCACCACTAAAAAAAACATAGTCATAAAGCAACCATCTTTGGTGTGATCATATATATTTTTAGTATGTTATTGCGACGCCCTTGACATGTAGACATAAAGTAGTCTAAAGACAACTTGCACACTTACAAAATAATTAAAAAAAACCCCACTTGATTTGCTAGTTGAAAAAAAGGCTGTGAAAATAAATCTTATTTTTTCTAATAATATACACACTTTAGGCATTTTGCAATCCAGAGAGATTTACAGTAAGCAAGAATATAAAATAAATGCATTTTATTTTAGTAGTCTGCATCTTCACACAGAATCACAACTGTAACTGAATCAGGCCTATGTCCGGTGTCTGACTATGCTTCTGGTGTTTGGTGGTTCTGGGAGTATACAAGTTGTAACACTGCGTCATAGAGCTATTAGTCCACAAATTGACAATTGGATATTGGCCATAGTTTCAAGTAATTGTTTGCTCTCTCTGTCAGATTCCCAGCCAGTCTCTGAGGAGCTACTTCCTTTACAACACCTGCACCCTAGCCAGGAGATGATGTCCAGTCAGGAGGATAAGGCCGCTCAACATCAGTCTCCACAAGTTAAAGAGGAACTGGTGGACCTCAGCAACATTCCAGACTGTGAGGCCAGTATTTACAACAATGGGACAAATGGATTTGTCACATCAGAAAACACAAGTGACAGTCAACTGGTCCCTCCTTATACCAATAATACTGTTCAACAGTGTCCTCAAGTAAAAGAGGAACAGGTGGACCTCGGCATCATTCCAGACTCTGAGACCAGTATTTACAACATTGTGACAAGTGGATTTGTTACGTCAGAAAGCACCAGTGACAGTCAGCTGATCTCTTGTTATACCACAGAAACTGCAACCACAAGCCACAATGTCACAAACAGATGTAACGAGAGTGACGGATCAGACTTGACATTCGGCCAGAGAAACGTTGATATGTACTCTATGGAGCAAAAGATTTGCCGTTTTTGCAGAAAGCAGTTCCGGTCATACTCACACCTGGTAAAGCACATGGAGGAGAGTCATAAAGGACAGAGAGCCTTCAAATGTCCCGAATGTCACAAGGAGTTCGCTCGTAGAGACAAGTTTTCTATTCATTACAGAATTCACACTGGTGAAAAACGTTACTCGTGCCCTGTCTGCGGGAGATCATTTACTCAACGTTCAAACTGTATCATTCACATGAGAACTCACACCGGTGTCAAACCTCACTCTTGTCCCGTCTGCAGGAAATTGTTTTCTCAGAGCTCAAGCCTCAACCTTCACATGAAAGTTCACACCGGCGTAAAACCACACTCTTGTCCGGTCTGTGGTAAAACGTTTACTTCAAGCTCAGCCCTTAAAGTTCACGTGAGAATTCACACCGATGTCAGACCATACTCTTGCTACGTCTGCGGGAAAGTATTTAATCAGAATGCAAACCTTAAGGTTCACATGAGAACACATACAGGCAGAGGACCTGGCAAGGGGGAAGAAGTGGGGGAACAAGATTAGTGGTGGGCGTTGCTAGGTGAGAAACCTTAATTTTGCAACAAATGTGGCTAAATGTGGTTACCCACAATCCTCTCAAAACTGGTGTAAATAATTACATTGGTACAAAGATGAGGATACACAGTGTATGCCTGTCACGCAGTTAATTCAAGAACTCATCAGAATTGTTTCTTTCAAGCACATCCTGGTTGCGGGACTAATGTAATTTTTTTAACTAGAAAAGTTCTGTTGAAAACGTAAACGCTGGCAGGCTCTCATCTCTCACTTTGAATCACTGCTAACCATCTCACTGGATTAGATAAGTGTATAATTCACCCTACATTTGACGGTGCAGATTTTGATCTACTATTGTCACAAGACTCACAACTCATGAGGTGCATGCGCCATCCGAGGCTGAGTCAACATGCTGTTTTGACTCTTTCTCTTGTCGTTCTCACTTTCCCTTTGGGACTGGAGGGGAGGCTTTAAAACCCTCAAGAAAGCACTGACTAGTAATTATATGTATAACACGTATTTATGTAATGGTTCACTGCAAAATTGTGTATTAAAAATCTAATAAAAAAAAAAGTTTCCATGCATCTGTTGAAGAACATAACAAACGTAAATAGTAGATCTTCAATCTCACTATGTGTGAGTGATGTGTGTGTGTGTGTGTGTGTATGGCTTGTTTTGTCCATAAAAAGTTTTATTTTATTTTATTATGGTCATTGTCAGTCATATCTGCCTTTTGTTTACAAATCTGAAAGTTAAACAGAAATGTAATTTTATTACGATATATCTTGGCCATTTGAAAATGGCCAATCTGTAGATTTGCTATTTTCATAGGATTTTTATACATTTTGAAAACTTGAAATGGGACTCTGCATAATTAGTACTTTTACTTTTGGTACTTTATGTTTAAGTAATTTTTTTATGCCAGTGCTTTTACTCAAATACATTTTGAATACTGGACTTTTACTTGTAACTGAGTACTTCTACGTTGCTACATTGATTGACTGCAACTTAATGTTGCAAGTTAATGAACTGGAGAGACAGGGAGACCCCTGTTACTAAAGTATATCAGAATAGAGTGCTTTGTTGCTCTAACAACAAACTTGAATAACTTTGATTTAACCTAAACATCTATCACTTACCCTACCTTTAACAAAATATTGTTTTTAAAACTGCTATTCAGAAATGTGATGAATTTGTGAATTTTGGGTTTAATCTTTCATGTTTCAATGTGTATGTGAAATAAAGATTTCAGTTAACAATGTGCAGTATTTCAAATATCCAGCAGATGGCAATAGCGGTAAGAAGTAAGAACCCATAGTACATAATGACTTATCAGGAAGCAGGAACGGTAAGGCATCGCAACCTCGCAACAGACCCCATTATTTCTATTATAACTTAATAACCCTGGTCCCACCGGCCAGTAGGCCTACATTTTTCAGTTTTTTTCCCTCTCCATTTTGTCATTGTGTATAACCGTGATTTGATTTAAGAGTAGTCTATACCGGTCCAAAATGTCAGAAAGACAGCAGACCATTAGATTGTTTATCCAGGAGCGTCTGACAGCGGCTGCTGTGGAGATCGTTGGTGTTCTTGAGAAAACCATCAGTGAATATGAAGAGCAAGTTGTTCAGTCTAAGAGGGAGGTGGACCAGCTGAAACAAGACATACGACACCTGAACACATTAAAACCTTGCATGCCTCGCATACGTATTAATGGTACGTTTAATTTGTACTAAGTAACTAATGAAAGTGTGATTGAAATGTTTAGTTTATATTCTTTCTCATTAAAACTGCCACTTATTGGTCCATATTTAAGCAAGGTCTACATGTGATCGTATTTGAATAGTTTTGAATACCTTAAAGCTTGCATTTATTGGATAAATCCTTTTTAGCAAGCAGACCTTAATTGTATTGTAGGGCTACTGTACTTTTGTTTTTGTGCTTAGGAGTTGTATAAGCATAATAGCCATACTGTTGTAATGTTTTACATAAATGTAAAATGCCAATGCCAGTGGTGGTCATCTAATATTGTCCAGAATTTCAATTAGGCCTACTTCATAGTCAGTAATTGGTTGCCATTGGCTCTTCTGTCAGCTTCCCAGCCAGTCTCTGAGGAGCTGCTTCCTTTTCAACACCTGAACCCTAGACAGGAGCTGATGAACAGTCAGGAGGATGAAGCCGCTCAACACCAGTCTCCACAAGTTAAAGAGGAGCAGGTGGACCTCAGCGTTGAATTACAAACTACAAGTGACAGTCAGCTGATCCCTTCGTATACCTATGAAACTGTTCAACAGTGTCCACAAGTAAAAGAGGAACAGGTTGACCTCTGCATCATTCCATACTCTGAAACCAGTATTTTCAACAGATTTGTTACATTAGAAACTACCAGCAGTGACAGGCATCTGATCCCTACTTATAGCACAGTAACTTTTGAACATTCCAGACGAGCAGAAGAGGAACAGATGGACCTCGGCATCATTCCAGACTCTGAGACCAGTATTTCCAACATTGCGACAAATGGATTTGTTCAATCAGAAAGCACTAGTGACAGTCAACTATTCCCTTCTCGTGGCACAGAAACTGTGATCACAAACCACAATGTCGCAAACAATTCTTACAAGAGTGAAGGGTTGGCCATGGTGTTCAGTCAGAGTGCCGATGTTTACTGTATAGTGCAAAAGATCTGCTGTTTTTGCAGAAAGCAGTTACACTCATACGCAGAATTGATGAAGCACGTGGAGGAGAGTCACACGGTACATAAAGCCTTCAAATGCCCCAACTGTGACAGAGAGTTTGCTCGTAGAGACACCTGGGAGGATCACTGTAGAATTCACACGGGTGTCAAACCTCACTCTTGCCCTGTCTGCGGGAAACTGTTTACTCAACAATCGTGCCTTGAAGTTCACATGAGAATAATTCACACAGGTGAGAAGCCGTATTTCTGCAACAAGTGTGGCAAAATGGTTACTTACACCGCAATCATCTGAAAATGTGTCAAATGCTCCATGCCTCAAAGTGGACCAAATCTAATATATATTTTTGACCAAATATATATTTATTGGTGCTAGGGTTGTCCTGATCGGATCGGGTGATTGGAAATCGGGGGCGATGACGTCATTTTCAAATGATTGGAATCGAATTGGGAGCCAAAAAACGTGATCGGGACATCCCTAGTATCAATATTATAATTGGTGCTTTAACAAAAGAAATTACACAATGAGATTTTTTTATAAATATTCAGACTTAACGTCTATCTATTTTATGTGGGTAAAAGACTAATAGAACAGCCACAACTTCTAAAAATCTGACGTTAATCAGTATCGTTAACGATTAAAAAACAAAAAAAACAGTCCCTAATAATGACATTTACATTTATTGTGAATTTGTCCACTGGACATGAGTTGTACGTGGACTGCTTTTTTCTTTAAAAAATAAATAAAACCTAAATGCATACTTTAAAAGTATAATACCTAAACAACAGATTATCTAATGCCTGATTTGAAATATCTACAGATTTAAAGTTTATCGCTAATCCTAACATGGAATTCTCGCCCCATCCTTAATTATATGTATATTGGCTCGTCTCTGTCAGGTGGACAGAGACATATTATGACCAAAACTGTTACTTTTCAGAATTCAAATTAAAAAACGGCAAAACTAGCAGATCTACAAGCTCATAGTCAGTAATTGTTTGCTCTCTCTCTCTTGTCAGATTCCCAGCCAGTCTCTGAGGAGCTGCTTCCTTTACAACATCTGAACCCTAGACAGGAGCTGATGTCCAGTCAGGAGGATAAGGCTGTTCAACATCAGTCTCCACAAGTTAAAGATGAACAGATGGACCTCAGCATCATTCCAGACTGTGAGACCAGTATTTCCAACATTGTGACAAATGGATTTGTTCAATCAGAAAGCACTAGTGACAGTCAACTATTCCCTTCTCGTGGCACAGAAACTGTGATCACAAACCACAATGTCGCAAACAATTCTTACAAGAGTGAAGGGTCGACAATGGTGTTCAGTCAGAGTGCCGATGTTTACTGTATAGTGCAAAAGATCTGCTGTTTTTGCAGAAAGCAGTTACACTCATACGCAGAATTGATGAAGCACGTGGAGGAGAGTCACACGGTACATAAAGCCTTCAGATGCCCCGACTGTGACAGAGAGTTTGCTCGTAGAGACACCTGGGAGGATCACTGTAGAATTCACACGGGTGTCAAACCTCACTCTTGCCCTGTCTGCGGGAAACTGTTTACTCAACACTCATGCCTTGAAGTTCACATGAGAAGAATTCACACAGGTAAGAAGCCTTATTTCTGCAACAAGTGTGGCAAGATGGTTACGCCGCAATCATCTGAAAATGTGTCAAATGCTGGGCTCAGCAAAATGGACAAAATCTATAATCTAAATCTAATATATATTTTGACCAAATACCTCTTTTTGTGCTTTAACAAAATGTTTTTACATTATGAGATTTTTGATAAATATTCACCTACTATCTTAAGTGGGTAAAGGCAAACAAATAATAGAACAGCCACGACTTCTGAAAATCTGACGTTAATTAATCGGTATCATTATCGAGTTAAAAAAACACACATTGTCCATACATTGGACATGAGTTGTACTTAGACCACTTTTTTCTCTTTGTTTAAACTTAACTAAAAACCTAAATACAGCAGGATTATTGGAACAAAAAAGGGCAGGTATACGCTTCTGTATTTTAAGTTATTATGGTGGAGCCAAATATTTTCTTAGGTGGTACTTCAGTATAAAAAGGTTGGGGAACCATAAAGTATAATACCTAAACAACAGATTATCTAATTATCTGATTTTAAGTATCTATAGATTTAAAGTGTATCGCTAATCCTAACATCGAATTTTCAGATCGTCCCATCCATGATTATATGTATATTGTCTTGCATCTGTCTGGTGGACAGAGACATATTATGACCAAAACTGTTACTTTTCAGGATTCAAATGAAAAAACAGCAAAAGTAGCAGATCTACAAGCTCATAATTGTTTGCTCTCTCTCTCTCTCAGATTCCCAGCCAGTCTCTGAGGAGCTGCTTCCTTACCAACATCTGAACCCCAGACAGGAGCTGATGTCCAGTCAGAAGGATGAGGCCTTCTCAACATCAGTCTCCACAAGTTAAAGATCACCAAGTGGACCTCAGCATTATTCCACACTCTGAGACGAGTATTTACAACTGTGGGATAAATGGATTTGGTACGTCCGAAAGCACCAGTGACAGTCAGCCAATCCATTATTATACCACAGAAGCTGTGATCACAAGCGACAACGTCGCAGAAGAATATGACGAGTGTGACGGATCGGGCTTGGCGTTCAGCCAGAGACAACGACATTTTCTTTATGGAGCAAACTATTTTCAGTATTTGCAGAAAACAGTTCAACAGAGACACAGAACTGGTAAAACTGGTTCACACTGGCGTCAAACCTCACTCTTGTCCTGTCTGCGGGAAACCCTTTACTCAACGCTCATGCCTTACAGTTCACATGAGAATCCACACAGGTGAGAAACCGTATTTTTGCAACACATGTGGCAAAATGGTTGCCTACAGCTATCATCTCAAAAGGTGTCAAATGTAGGGCTGGACTAAATTGTATCTATTGTTTGGATCAAATACCTCTATTTTGTTGGTGCTTCAACAAAATATTTACACAATGAGACAGAAAATGCTGTACTATACATTCTTATAGAAATCTGTTTGATAGCACTACATTAAATTGATTGAAAAGCTTGCATTCATTTTTTGTTCCCTTTGTTTTGTGTCAATAATCAAGAGGGTTTATTTGTCACGCATACAAGTACACAAGCAGTGAAATATTGGTTGCGGCATGTTCCACAAGATTTATACAATATACAATTTAATAACGGAGACAATGCTGGAAATTAAAAGAACAAGAAAGAACAAATCATAACCTGAAGGAGAAACAAAAATCCCTTGGGGGATTTGCAACACATTAAGTATCAGATTTATAGAATATATATAGGCCTACAGTTATTTCTGCACATTAGTTCAAGTAACATTGAGCACAATAAGCATGCTTATTTACAGATTAATGCCGTTTGTTTACATCACTATCACTCCACACTAGCTGACATGGAAACTAAGTTTGCAGCAGAAGAATAGACCTTTTGTGATGCACCTTCAAAAAGCTAAGAAGGCACACTGCAGTGGGTCCCCAGCTAAATTATAGGAATTATAGATAGATCTTTATTGTCATTGTAACAAGTACAAAGAAATTAAAATTGTAGGAACCAAATACTCAGAGAGTTACAGACAACCGCAAGGGTTATGTTAAGAGTATTCATGGTTTAATATAACCGAGGGTCCTTCAAATTAATTGTGGGAACCACTGCAATAGAGGATTTATCACTGACAGAACCGCCGTTGGTTTCAGAAGCACATCATCAGTAATAACGTAGCACGTCCTTGCAGCCCTTCTTTCCACAATAACTTCAATAAGTTAATTTGATGTTCTTGATTGCCCCACCAGGTCATAATGTAGCTAGCTAAGTAAAGCAGTTATCAGCAGCCGGGTTAGGAGGAGAGTGAGGAGACACTCTCAGTTTCTGATGATCCGGAGGGTCAGATCTGACAATATGTGGAGAAAAATAAACACAAGAAATGTGCTGCTGAATGGTCCAGCGATTTGTGAGATTATTAGCTCAGTCTGGAAACACACACACACACACACACACACACACACACACACCATCACTGACACACAAAAAGGGTTTACTGTCTTTAATAAAATCATCATTCACCATCCTGTTCTAATTAAGTATTGATGAAGACTATCAGTACTTAATTTGAAAAAGGCCATGGTGATTATTTGTTATTTTGTAGTTGGACACTTGGTGGCAGGCTTTAGACAGCACTGGGTATGTATGGGCCACACACAGGTGCAGTAATTGCCTGGTGGAACACAGGTGTAGTAGGGAGCCAAACCTTACCAGAAGCAGACAGAGAGAACCACAGAAGAACAGAATCACAGTGGAATTATGACTGGTATGTTCATCATAACTGCAACTTCAATAAAAAGGGTCACCCCTTTATACCCTACCTGGAAAACAGGACATTGGAAGGTGGAAATTGAGGGAATTGCTGTTGGAAATGGATCTCAGCTTTTGTCTCAGGTAAGAACCAAGAAGGACTCCAAGGGGGGGAGTTGGGTAACCACTGCAATAGCAGACAGGATGATCCTGAGCTGAGTAATATGGATGCAACGCATTGTGAGCTTTTAGATTGGCTATTTTCACTATTCATTGTTGGACAAAGATGAGGCTTAAGTGTTTACTGCAGCAATATTGTTGCACAATCAGCATCAGATCTCCACATACTGTGTAGGCTACAGTAAGACATCTTGTCAGATTTGGTGAGAGATGAGGAAAGAGTTTTAGAGCAGTCCTGTGCATAATTTTTAGATCTGCTTTTTTGTGCTATGTGTTAAGCTATTTTTGAACATTTTAATAAAGTGATTTAGCCAGTCTCGCTCTAGCACCATGCCATCCAGGTGGGCAGTTGTCTGGGTAGCCACTCATCCAGGTGGGCAGTTGTCTGGGTAGCCACTCATCCAGGTGGGCAGTTGTCTGGGTAGCCACTCATCCAGGTGGCCAGTCGTGGCTGTCGGACTCTTTAGTACGTCGGACAATTGGCTGTTGGACTGTTAGTACACATGTGGGACTATTGGCATGTGGGACTATTTGGGTGCCGTACTGTACCAGTGTATGGACTTTGTGGATATATACAATGTTTTTGTAGAGCAGGGGTTCTCAACATTTTTGGCTGGGGACCCCCGGAAATGCCCCTCCCCACCCCCAATACAAACTGACTGCAAAAATAACCTTAATAATAGAGAAAATATATATCATAAATTAATTCTGAAACCAGATATAATCATTAAGGAAAGTTGTATGTAAACTCTTCATTTCCATTTTCCAGCTATTCAGTTTTTTTGTTTTGTTTTTTAATAATTTGGGGACCCCCCCCCGCGATGGATATTGTTTGTTAAGAGCACTTGTTATGACAAATCGTTTGCCAGCCAAGTCTATGGACTTTAAGACGTCATGTGGCCGATAAAAATACAGTGAACTCACTTCACACAAGTGTGATTTTTGTTTTATTTTTTCCTTTTTATATCAACAAATATTGTAACTTTTAGGAAATGATCGTTGTAGTGTCGGTCAATGAAGATACAGTTCTTTGAAGATAGTTACTTTATTAAATCAACAGGTTGGTTTCAGTCCATCTTACAGCTCCCGGCTTTCTACCGGTCCTCCTCTCTCTACTTCCTGCTTCCCCATCTCACACCTCAACTCTCGCGATACATCCCACTCCACTACATCCCTCTCTTCGTTAGAATTAAAGTTACCCACACTTTACAGAACCCAACCAAAAGACTTAGTCTTTACAAACAACAATGTAACATTTCAAACACATTAAACAGTGCAAAATCTGAACAGTCAACATTTCTTTTCTTTTTCTTTTTTTTAATTGTCAACACCTGTAATCAATGGAAACCAAATAACATATATTCTTTTTTTTTTTCAGTTCTCAATATGCATTCAGTGTCTTTGTTCCCTTATCTTAAGTGTCTCTGTATCGGGTCGGCTTCCTGATAACTCGCCCCCCCCTAGTAACTCTGTCATTGCCTGAGCCTGATATCACTTTAGGTGAACACTCTGCAGTGTTCGGTATGTCCTGCATGTCCAAACCTCCGGTTTCCTCATCCGCTGGTACTCCAATGCCTGCCTGTGCTTCTGCTGGCATAGCGAAATCAAAGTCCATTTCCACAGGAGCATGGCGCAGATGTTTAACATTCCTTGTAACCCTAGAGCCATCCTGTGTGTTTATCAGTTCAAATGAATTGTCAGAGGTGTTTCTCAGGAGCACATAGCGAGCGTCTCTGAATCTAGTGTCCAGTTTTCCATTGTCTCTACTGGCGACATGGACCAGGTCTCCAACTTTGAAATTGTGTTCCTTCGCTCTATTTGTTCTGTCAGCGTAGTCCTTCATTTTGTCTGTGTATTCTCTGTGATGTTTTTTAATGTCCTTTGACCTTTCCTCCTCATCCACCAGGTTGGGTAGCTTGGTGCGAATGTCACGTCCAAACATGAGCATGGCTGGTGTTTCCCCCGATGCCCTGTGGGGCGTCGAGCGATATGCTAAAAGGATATTTGGGAGTTCCTCCCTCCATTTCTTTCCTTCACTTTCAGCTGCTCTGAAGGCCTTTTTAAGATATCTGTGGAACCGTTCAATTTTCCCATTTGATCTTGGATAGTACGGTGATGCACGTATGTGCTTGATCCCGCATGTAGCAAGGAAAGATTCAAACAGGTTTCCCACAAACGTCTTGGCATTATCAGTGACGGTCTCCAGGGGGTATCCAAAACGTGCAAATATATGTGTCAGCTCCTTAATGACTGTGGCTGAGGATGTGTCATTTATGACAACTGCTTCTGGGAATGAAGTGTAGTAATCTGTCAGAGTCAATATGTGGCTGTTCTCTATAGGGCCCACTATGTCGATGCCCAACTTAGTCCAGGGTCTGGGGGGCAGTTCGAGTGGTTGAAGGGGTTGATCATCATGCAGCGGTTGATTTAGCACACAAGCAGAGCAGTTTCGGACCAGTCTCTCGACATCTAGGTCCATATTAGGCCAGTAGAATTTGCTCCTCAGATACTGCTTGGTGCGGACCACACCCTGGTGAGTTTCATGTGCAATTTTCAGTGCCTGTTTCACTTTCTGTTTTGGTAACACAATCCTGTGCCCCCTCAGTATCAGTCCGTCATATGTAGACAACTCACTCGAGCATCTGTCATAAGGCTGCAGTTCCAGTGGAATCGGGTCTGGCCATTTTCCCACCTCCACTATTGCCATGAGCTGCTTTAGCGTTTCATCCTCTGTCGTGGAGTGTTTAATGTCCTCAAGTGTCATTGCTTGTAAGCCGTGCATGGTCACTGAAAGCACTTTTCCTACATATGGTTCAACGTACCCGTTTTCCTCTGTGTCTGGTAAGGGTAGTCTTGACAGTGAGTCTGCCACGTTAGACTTTCCAACAATGTGTTCAATCTTGTAGTCATATGGCTGTAGTCTCAATCCCAGTCTCTGAATCCTGGGTGGCAACAGTGTAGCCTTCTCAGGGTTGAACATGTAAATAAGAGGCTTGTGATCAGTCTGAAGTGTAAACATGCCTCCCCACAGATATGTTCTAAAGCGTTCGACAGCCCATACACATCCTAGAGCCTCTCGCTCTATCTGGGAATAGCGTCTCTCCGTAGGAGTCAGTGAGCGGCTTGCATAAGCGATCGGTTTATTCTGTCCGTCTTCCTGTTCTTGCAGCAGGACTGCGCCCAGTCCCACCGGGCTCGCATCACTTATGACCACAGTGGGTGCATTGATCTTGTAGTATGCTAGGCAGGGTTCACTCACCAGTGCTCTTTTCATGTCTTTGAATGACTTCTCAGTTTCTGATGTCCACTCCCACTCTTGACTCTTCCGTGTCAGTCTCCTGAGTGGTTCTGATATATTGGCATAGTCTGGAATAAATTTCATCAGAAAACCACATGTGCCTAAGAACGAGCGCAACAGCTGCACATTTTCAGGTCTCGGTGCATTACAGACAGCCTCTATTTTCTGGGGGTCTGGTTTTATGCCTTCTGCTGAGATCACATGTCCCAGCATCTCAATCTGGCGTAATCCAAAAACACATTTCTCTCTATTGAGGGTGAGACCCCTGTCTTTGCATCTCTGTAGCACTTGTCTCAGTCTCTGTTCCAGTTCTTTTCCGTTTTCAGCATGTATTGTCACATCATCCATGTAGCACACAACACCTGGCAATCCTGTCAGCATTGAGTCCATAGCCTTCTGGTATGCTTCAGGTGCACTTGACAGCCCAAAGGGAACCTTCCTGAAACGGTAGCACCCTCTGTGGGTTATGAAAGTAGTCAAGTGTCTTGACTCTGGTGCTAATTCCACTTGCCAGAATCCTTTTCTAGCATCCAGTTTAGCAAATATTTTTGCTCCCTGCACTGCTTGCAGTATACTGTCTACAGTTGGCACTGGGTGTCTCTCTCGAATTACAGCTTTGTTTACTTCTCTGAGATCTACACATAGTCTCACTTCTTTTGTGTCTTTCTTTGGTACAATTAGAATGTTAGAAATCCACTCAGACCCTTCATTCACCTCTTCTATGATACCGTCCTCCAGCATTTTGTCTAGTTCCTGGTTCACAGCTTCTATCATTGGGTACGGGACTCTCCTCAAACCCTGTGCTACGGGTGGGACTTTCTCATCAACAGTTACCCTGTGACTGTAGCCAGTAATCTGTCCCAGCCCTTTAAAGAGTGACTTGTACTCCTGTGCCAATTGGCTGCATATGTCTGTCTCCACTGCATTTACATTCACCTGTCCCCCAGGTGTCAATATGTTTAATGCAAAGCAAGATTTTCTGCCCATCAGTGTTTCCACATTTCCTTCAATTACATAAATCTTGTCTGTAATGACACTGTCTTGCCATACCAGTTGTGCTTTAAAGTAACCCAAACAATTTAATGGGGTCTTCTGGCCATATGGATAGAACCTCTTCATGGTCTGTGTCAATTCCACTTTTGACGAAAATACTGTATTATACAGGCATTCCCCCATGAGATTTTTCCCACTACCTGTATCTATGACCATTTTTATCTTTTGCCCATTAATTCTTATGGTTTCTTTTCCTTGTGGATCTATTGCATGCACAAACTCATCTGAATCTGAGTCTGAGGGGTCCTCCACTGCTCTCACTGGTTTATATTTCCTGTCATGGTTTTGTTCTTTTTGTGCGTTCATTTTCTTTCTACAAACACGAGCATAATGTCCGATTTTCTTGCAGTACATGCATTTCGCCGTTTTAGCTCCACAATCATCTGCTGTGTGAGTTGTTAAGCCGCACCTGAAACACACGGTGTCGCTGTTGCCCTGTTCTTCATCCGTGCCTCTGTTTCTTGCTTTCTCTGTGCGGGCGGGAGCAGTGTGACGTGCGTTCCTGGTGAAATTAACACTGTCGCGAGCTCTGCCACTCCCACTGTCTTCAGCGAACACTCTGGACTCTGCATGTGCTGCTTCAAACAGTCTAGCAACATTAAGAGCTCTGTCCATAGTTAAATCTTCCTCCTGCAATAATTTGTCCCTTAGCCTCTTCATTGCACACTTTTCCACGATTTGATCCCTCAGCATGTCATTTTCCAGTGTTCCAAATTCACATGACTTCGCCAATTCCCTCAATGAGTTAACAAAGGCATCAATAGGCTCCTCCGTGCCTTGAGCTCGCTGCCTAAACTTGTGTCGTTCCAACACCACGTTCCGCCGTGGCGTGAAATATCTGTCAAGAGCAGCAACTGCTTCAGTATATGTACCTTTGGGTCCCGGGAGGTTGGCAAAGATCCTCTGAGTCGGTGCTCCAATGCAATGTAGTAGTGTAGCTCTCCTGACGGCATCATCAGCTCCATCATTGCCGCAGCCGCTGGCTATTTCAAAGATAGTGTACGAGTCCTTCCATAACTTGTATTCTGTGTACAGATCCGATGCTTCCAAGTTCAACGGAGGCGGCGGCGATAGCTGAACATAAGCGGACGCCATAATTCCTTTTTATCCTCGTCGCCAATGTAGTGTCGGTCAATGAAGATATAGTTCTTTGAAGATAGTTACTTTATTAAATCAACAGGTTGGTTTCAGTCCATCTTACAGCTCCCGGCTTTCTACCGGTCCTCCTCTCTCTACTTCCTGCTTCCCCATCTCACACCTCAACTCTCGCGATACATCCCACTCCACTACAATCGTAATAAAGTCAAAGTTTTAATTAATCATGATATTGATTTGTAGTCATATAACCCAGCCCTAATGGATACTATAACCCCACATGCAAGTTCATAATAGAACGTTGATGGACCCGCCCTGCTGCACACTCAAAAAAGGTCCATGACGTGTGAGAAAGTCTATGTGTCTAGACTCTAAACAGAATACACCGTAGAAACGTAATTAGGTTTTAATCTATTGTTCACTTAATGAGAGCTGTCCCATGGGCACACTTTGTGACAGCCGGTCGGCTGGTCAGTAACCTTCGACAGTTATACAATTATGTAAAACAATTATAGTTTGATGTAACGACTCTCCTAATGATGAACCATATGGATATGAACACAAACTTAAAAGTACTCTGCAAGCAACAGCACAGTTCCATTCAATAGGAGAGAGAACGCCATTTATCAGCTTCAATTTGATGGTGTTTGACAATTCTTTCTGCACATTTTGTGCAGAAAGACTTTCAATTGCACTTCCTGCATCCGTACAGGATGCAGGATCAGTTTATCCTGATTGGATAAAATTGGCCTGACCTGAAAATGTGTTTTCTGTTTACTAAAGGGTAGTCTCTCAAGACAGACTGTTGCAAACAACAGGGGAGGCGCTGTTTTCCCGAATATTTGACGATGGGATTCTCAGATTGACTAAAGGGTAGTAGACGGGGGACCAATGATTACTATCAGATTTCTCAGTATTTAACACAAAATAATATTAATTACACCCTACGTAAAATAGGCGATATTTCAAGCTCACATGTTGCAATGAAAACGGATTGCGACCTTAGGTCGTCTATTTTCTCTGCGCAACACCGTCAGTCCGTCACACATGAGTATAAGACGTATAAAATAGGGCTTTTAAGTAGGCTATTAAAAAACAATGATAGATTTGACTCAGGATGCAAACCGTGAAGCAGTTTCCCCACCCTGTCGCACGCACACAAAGCTATACCGTAAGGTACTGTGCGTCTGCAACAGGAAGTGCCATTCAATAGACTGAACATCGGAGCAATTCTCATGGGAACATACTACGTACATATTGTTGCTGTCGGGCAGAAACCTTTTATGTCCATATTTCAATTTTAATGTCACTTTTTTCGATAATTAAATAGTTTTTAACCCAATGAGACCCATGAGGCCAATTCTACAAATGCCTTCTAAATCAGTAGTTCAAACACTTTCAAGATTATTCAAAAATATTCAAAGCAGATGTACAAGCTTGTAGATCTGCTATTTTTGAATAGCCAACATAAAAATGTAAAATGACTGTCCCGGTTTTCATTTAAAAAGCCGGTTTACAATCTCGCATGTCGCGATGCATTGTGAGCTTATAGATTGAACCACTGAAAAACCAGTAAAAACCTTTTTTAAAGTAAAAACTTAAATAATAACATCATTGGACCCATTTTAACGCAGGTCCCCCCCCTCCCCACCCCCCACCCCTATTTCCTGTAAAGTAACGGTTTTGTACATGCATGGTTACTCGACAGCAAGGCTATACTGTAGGCTAGCTCTAACAGTGATTGGAAGGCTGGCTGTAAACAATCACAAAGCGAGCATCTGGGAGTCAGGAACGCCTCACATCTGCAGCAGCAACAGTCACTTTTTGATTATTTTGAATAACTGTCATGTATAGAGCAGAAACAATTCTAAAGCCTACAGTATGTAGCCTATCTGTAGCTCTTCCACTTTAATCAATCCACACAGTCACAGAACAATGAAGGTGCCAGGTTCCAGAAAGAACATTTCTGACCAATGTTTTTTAAAGAGACATTTATGTTAAGGTTTTATAAAGAACCGTTAACCACAAATTCTTTAACGACTGGTGTCTCTCAGGGGGTCTGTATACTCTGTTAGCTCCTTTTTTCTCGTTACACCAAATACACTGTTATGGGGATCCGTTTGGACTAATAGCGTGTTCACACACACACACACACACACACATTCCTACACCTAAGGCACAGGAAACCATGCAAGGCACCAACCTGCTCATCGGGAGCAATTAAGGGCTCGGCGTCTTGCTCAAGGACACATTTTACATTTTGGGCACAGCCCTAACAGATCTGCTCGCTGTATAATACGCTGTATTGCCAAATGTCACCCCAGTATAGGTATGCTACAGTACGGTTCATGTGTTTATTTAGTAAACACAGGTGTCTGTGTGCTGGTGAGGTTCCATAGAATAGACCATTGGTTCTCAAACTCTTTCATGTCAAGGACCCCCACATTGATATATATTTCACTGCAGACCCACCACCTGTAAAGGTTTTGTGCCAGGGACCCCCAGAAAAGAGTTGTGTTTATATATATATATATATAGGCTTACAAGCTTGCAGTGTGGCACGAAATTAGCTTGGCTATTTTTGAATAGCCAATGGATGAAGTGCTTAAAATGATTGTGATGTATTATCACATTTTGCTGAGGACCCCCCCCCAGACCCCCTGAGGGTCCCTGGACCCACTTTGAGACCAACAGGGATAAAAATTACAGAAATTACAGCCTTCACAAATACTGCTTTAACACAGTCTTAAAGTGATTGTTCATAGACTAAGCCATACAAACAAAAATCGATATCTATTAATGTTCATGTGTGGCCGTAATGTCTGTACAAAACCGAATGCAGTTTATACATTTCTCACAAATGATTAATCGTCGGCAAAGAATCTCTGCATGCCTTACATGCTTAAATTCAAGTGAACAAGGTTTTTCATTTTCATAAACACTTGATGTCTTTTGTAAATTATCATTATATTTGTTTAGTAAATTATGGTCCCATTAACTTTAAGATTAATGATAAAGTCGCATGCTCCTATGGCTTCTACTGGTTCTCCCGAGTGAAGTCCCGCCCTCGCTGTGGTTGCAGCCAATAGCAGTCATTTTCTTTTCGGGACTGTAGGTCCAAAGATGCCGGATTTCTAATTCGCCCAAAAAAAGACGGGTCTGTAGAAACCAATGGTGCTCCCTTCATCCATATCTTTTACAGTCTATAATCTAGACAGTAGAATCCGTAAAGGCGATGGTCCTGACACTTGGCGTGGGCCGGCTGTCCATGCCACGCCTCCGGCCAAAGAATAAGGGCCGCTTGCACTTGCAATCACACACGGACAGAAAGGCCGTGCGGTAGTTGTTGTTCATCCAGCCGTACAGGATGGGGTTGACGAACGTGGAGCACATGGCCACCACGTGGAATGCCGTGAAGAGCAGCTTGAAGTCCTTCATGTCCAGCACGCTGTGGTCGATGTCCACCGCCAGCTGGAAGGCGTGGAACGGCAGCCAGCTGACGGCGAACACCACCACCACCGTCACTAGCATCTTGGTGGTCTTGGCCTTGCGGCGTTGGCGGTCGTGGTGGCCCGCTGCCACGGGGCTCACGTGGTTCCGCAGTTTGCTCCAGATACGCACGTAGGCCACACAATTGATGGCCAGCGGCAAGCCGTACTGCAGCAGCAGCATGGAGATGCTGTAGATGGTGCCGTCCCGGCTGCTCCCCGGCCACT
The DNA here is from genome assembly GCF_963924005.1 of Protomyctophum bolini. Lineage (NCBI taxonomy): Eukaryota > Metazoa > Chordata > Actinopteri > Myctophiformes > Myctophidae > Protomyctophum > Protomyctophum bolini. The sequence goes on from NC_137864.1 coordinate 23,185,203, forward strand.
GCTCCGTGCACACCTGCCGCGAAGGAAGATTTGTGTTAAAAGTAAATAAATAAATTAAATGGCAGTTGTACAATCGCACAGCTCGAAGCTCGTGATGCGACGCTTGTCGATCAGCTATTTTCAAAAGTTGTTTTATACATTTTTATAGATGGAGTGCCACCATTTTTGTATTTTGTATGTGTCTATGAGGTGACAGTACTTTATTAGACACCCTGGAGTCGTTTTTATGTGCAATGGTGTATTAACTTTGTATTTAGGGTTTCTTCCTGGAGGCTGAACCCTTGACAGTCAAATGGGCCAATGAAATAAACGGTAATATAGTGACGCCACACTATCATATCAGCCCCTCCCTGTCAAGTATGGGTACTTTTATTTTGGTACTTTTAAGTATATTTTGATGCCGATACTTTTGTGAGTACTTCTCCCAGCACCTGAATGGACTCCTCTGGCGAGAGGTCGATGGTGGCGTACTCCCGGAAGATGGCGAGCGGGCTGGCCAGGAGGGCGCTCACGGCCCAGGTGACGGCGATGACCGCCGCACACATGTCCTTGGACATCTTGGTCTCGAGGTGGTAGACGATACTCCGGTGACGATCCAGTGCAATGATGTTGAGCGTGATGGTGGACACATGCACCGCCAGGCCCTGGGCACACGGCAGCAGGAAGCACAGCGTCTCGCCGAACTTCCACTCGCCATAGAGTGTGTAGACCAGCGTGAAGGGCAGGCACAGCGTGTTCACCAGCAGGTCGGCCACGGCCAGGTTCACGATGAAGTAGTTGGTGACCGTCCGCAAGGTTTTAAACCTGTACACGAAAAAGGATGATTCAGACAGGCAGAACAGACGGATACAGAGATCTCCATATATGGGCACAAAAGTGACACAGACGGGCGGGCACAGTTCTAGTAATACTAAATACAGTGTATATATTGTTGTGGGGTGGGTGGTCTTTGAGGATTGGTCGAAATATGCTAGTGGTTTTCAAAGTGGCTTTGAAAGTGCATGGAGTCCAGGGTCCATCGTTGCGATTGGTGCGGGGTAATTAATCAGACCACCTGTCAATTGCTTCCCTGGTCAATTTGTGATTAAGTTTGTGGTGATCAGAGGATGTTTTGGTAAATTCAGTCCAGCGATCATACCGGGCCCGTCGCCCGGATTGAGAGAATGTCCGTGTGAAGCTTGTGGAAAAGTGGAGATATTGACACACATTTTCTGCCAGAACTTTCAAATGGATATAAAACTATCTGACTCAAAGTCTTTGAGCAGATTTATGCCGCCACGCATGTCCCGCTGCTACCCGTCAGTGGGGTGACCGATCAATGGATGTAGCCTATCTTTGTAACACATTAAATGCATGTATAAGATCACAGACAATCAGACATTAGGGCTAGTGTTTGGGATGGAACGGAATGGACGGACAAGATGGGAAAGCCGAAAGCGCTATACAGTGAAGGATTGTGAGTGGCGTCCAATCATACATAATTTATTACCTGTACACCACATAGATCACCAGAGAATTTCCCGTGACGCCGAACAGTATTATTGTGCTGTACGACAGAATCAGGATGGCTTGAACCCCGGCCAGTTTAGTGCTGTCCTCTAATTCCAGAATGCCAGATGGGATTATGGGTGAGCAGCAGTTGTAGGAATCCAAAGTAGGATCCTCCATTTCAGTCACGTTCAACAGCTGACTTGGCGTTTCCATCGGGGACGGTCCCCATAAGGGCCGATTCATACTCTTATTTAGTGCTGGAAAAAAGGCGGTTCGGGAAGGGTCCCCGAGAATGACGTCACATTGTAGTTTCTACAGAGCCGAACCACCTCTAAAATAGGAGTATTCATGAATCGGCCCTTGGTCTCACTGTCTGTAAAAACGAAAAGGAGGGGGACATGTCAAGCAGTGGTGGCCTATAGCAGTGGCTCTCAAACATTTTCATGTCAAGGACCTCCAAATTGAATTGATATGTATTTGGTCAAAGACCCCCATCTTAACACCATGCCATGCAGGGACCACAATAAGAGATTTGTTTAAAATAAATGTTACAAGCTCACTCGTGTTGTGAGCTTGTATAGGCTAGACAGGCTTTTGGATAGTTGCTGAATGAAACATAAAGTGTTAATACTGATTTTGCTATTAACTCATCTTGGAACCCCCCCATGGACCCCTGGAAGTCCCTGCACCCCACATTGAGAACCACTGTTCAATTTCTTTTGAGGGGCGCTCTACATCCAGCTTTTAGTTACCGTCAACAAACTTTGTTTTAAACAAACATTACATTCCCATGGAGAATTGTACGTGTCATCATGATGATGTACGATGATAAGAGAGCCCTTCACTTCACATGGGTGTGATTCTTTTTATAATATTTCGTAAGTCTCAAATTAAGAATGAACTTGAACTCAAAGAATTAGTTACTTGCACTCAAATATAGCTGATCTACAAGCTCACAACAAAGTTTACATCTGGCTTTAAGATAATTCATGTTAAATATTGATACAAAATAAATAAATGAATAGGCCTGAGTAAAATCTTTGAGGATTGGTCAAAATATGCTAGTGGTCCAGAGCTCAAAAAAGGCTGGGAGACTTTTCCTTCTTTCCTGTCTTAATATCCTAAAGGTCAGTGGCTCTCAAAGTGGACCCTCAGGGGTCATTGAGGGGGTTCCCAATGAACCCTTAATTGGCTCCATATAACATAGAAGATGTAGGTCATTCAATCATTGTTAAGTAAGGTCGAATGGGCTGCTAAATTAAAGAGTCACTGACTAGCTTGGCATATTAAAAGCCGGAGACAACCTCCTTTCAACCTTTCTCTATGCACATTCAAATGCAATTTACACGTAATTCCTCTATTTTTTGACAAACACTTTGAGGCATGATGTGCTGTCCAAGATTCAATATTTTAATCTCGATTGATCTAGTTAATCACGTGATTGATCAGTTTGATATCTGTTCACAATGCACCTATTTGTTAACAGGAGTGGAAAAAGATGCTGGCTTTATGCAAAAGTATGTTAATTATTTGGGGGAAATCAATAAAAAAACAACAAAGCAACCATAACGGTGTATAGCTATTAAACAGGCTGCAGCTGATGGGTAAGGATCTGCTATAAATGTACAAAGTAGCTAGTCCCTAAATTGTCACTTAAGAAATGTGCACATTTACACTGTAGCCTGTGGTTTTTTACTGTTGAGTTGAGTGAGAAAACAATGTTGCACATTAAATAAAATCATCTGGGGACCTCCGAAGCAACATGTAATTGAGAACCACTATGTTGCTAAAATTAACAAATTGACGTGTTTAAAATAATTAATCGCGATTAACGGTGAGTAGGCCTATGCTAAATGAGATAACTTGGACAACCATGTAGTGAAAAGTTAAACTATTTGAAGTTATCAAAAAATAAAAATCAAGAAAGACGCAGGTGAACGTTGACGGACTGTTACACCAAATGCATGCAGCTGCAGGTCACAATAATCTTCAGAAATATATTGTGGACAATACTGAAGATTATTGATTTATCAGCATACAGACCTAAACTATAACCTGCTGCCTAAACCAGCATTTAAAGAACGATTGCTTTAGTCTACAGATGAACACAAACATGCCTATAGGCTACTCACCTTATTACCGCAGAGTCCGAGTTTAATTCTATCATTTTCTGGGTTCAATAGTTTTTTTTCTCTTCCTTTTTTCCGTGCTGCTCCGAGCTCGTGTCCGTGGGTGACATTCAGAATGTTGTGCAAATTAAACCAGATAATGAATAATGACGCAATTATTCAAAGCAACGCGCGCAACGATCTGTGCGTGGCATGGTGCGTATAGTCTAGTCTGTGCGCACAACAGCTACCCGAGTTTGGAGAGGAGCTGTGTGTGTGTGTGTGTGTGTGTGTGTGTGTGTGTGTGTGTGTGTGTGTGTGTTGGTGTGACCACAGATGTTGTCAGATTTAGGAGAGAAATGATTGATTGATTGATAATCAATCAATCATTGATTGAAGTATTTATTGTAGGCTACATTTCAAGCACAACTCCATACAAAAACTGTTAACTGTGGGAAAGCGTTACACTTGTTTACAATAGTGTCCACCATTTTCAATTCATCAGAACATTTAGAGGTGTACAAATATACACGCTTATACAGGAAATCATCATAAGAGGAGGTAAAAAGGGGTGGGGGGGATTCAGATTTTACGGGGAAGTTTCAAATTGCAGCCGTCTGTAGGTGCCCTTTGAGAGCAGTTTTGAAGGAGTCAAGGGATTTGCATGTCAAATGACCGGACGTTTCACATGTTTGTGAAATTGTGGCATAGGAGTGAAATTAATTTAGTGCCGAATCTGTGTTGCACATGGTTTGTTGAACTCCCTCTGGTGTTGTAGGTGTGGACTTTGTTGACAATAAGGAAGTATTTAGACAGGTACATGGGTATCTTGGTGGTGTAGCGAACCAATTGCTAGATGCTGTACTCTGTCGTCTACCCATAAGCCATTCCAGCCTGTCAATGTGGGTTGGGTGAGGTGTGTTCGGGGAGTGAGGCCAAGTAGTAGCCTGACCAGTTTGTTTTGGGAATTGGCTTTGAGGTGCTGTGGTAGCTCTGTTCCATAGCCTTCCTGCTTCCAGGAAGGCTATGCGACTTACCGGTTTAAATCTCAAATCGAAATCAGACCAGCCTCTTCTCTTTAGTGGAAATCTCACGAACGTTTGACCTACTAAACTAAAAATGATTTTTTTCCCTTTTGGCCAAAAAGTACAGTTTATACGTGTGGTGGGGGGCTCAGAGTGCGTCCACTAAGGAAAGTAGGCTTTCTATTGACACAACCCGTGTTTGTATTGGTGAGTAGGTCAAACGTTTGTGAGATTTCCACTAAAGAGGAGAGGCTGGTCTGATTTCGATTTGAGATTTAAACCGGTAAGTCGCATAGCCTTCCTGGAAGCAGGAAGGCTATGGAATAGAGCTACAGTAGTGCTGTGGTATAGGTGCATGCATAGAACCTTTTATGGGGGCTCCTGTTAGGGTTTTTGTTGACCAGGGAGGAGATCCTATAGGGGAGGAGCACAGCGACGCGTTCGATAGGATTTGGCCATATATGGTCGCCATTTGGGTGCCTACAGGTAGTACAGGTATACATGCTAGTAGGCTACTCGGCTGTCAGTGTTTGGTCCGTAAGTTTGCTTGTCTGTGACGCTGGTGTGTAGAATATACTAATCTACTACTATATTTCATTTATTTATCTGACACTCTATAGCTATGGGTCGTTGCTGCGTTGTTGCTTGCTATAACAAGGATTCTGACGTAGGAGTGAAAATGTTTGCATTTCCAGCCTGGAGGCAAACACACGGGGATGACGAAGCCAACCACAAAACGCTTATGACAATCCATCGACCGACGGTTGTTGAAGTCATGTAGGGTGCAAAAACGCATTCCACAGACAAGATAGGCTACTGATAAATGACTTCTGACTTCTGACTTCTGTCAGAAATGGTAGGAGTCGGTCCTGGTTCAGCTTATCTCTGTACGGTATGTCTCTGCCACGCATTGCCCGATCCATGTTCTGTCTGTAGTGATGTGTTCAGGTCACGTCCCGAGTCTTGAGCTGTCATGTTGTACTTCCGTATTTATCTAGCCACGGTGAGAGGCTACACAGTGAGAGGCTAGCCTACTAGCATACTAGGCTACTAGCTAGCCTACTAGCCTACCGGTAGGCACCAAAATGGTGACCAGAAAGCTAAACTCCTCCCTATGCACTGGCACTATAGGAATCTTGTTCTTTGGTTGACTTATTTGATTACGTTGGTGGCCATTTTATCACCGGAATGATTTGCCTCCAGGATGGAACCTAGGTAGACCTAATTCCATCTTTTCGTCCTTTCTAAGGGTGTGGCCTATCCAGTTCCACTTTCTCCGTTTGATGGTACTATAGCTACTGTCCTGTTTTGTGAGCCTCCATAACTCCTCATTTGTGGTTTTGATGGCCCACCATAGCTTGAGGATGTAACGCAGGCATTTGTTTACAAACACCTGGAGCTTGTTTATTAGGCCCCCTGTGGTCTTCCATGTTTCAGAGCCATAGAGCAGGACGGTCTTCACATTGGTGTTGAAGATCCGTAGCTTGGTGTTATTAGAGAGCTGTTTGGATAGCCAGATCGGTCGCAAGATCCTAAATGCCAGCTGTGCTTTGCTTTGTCGTTTACATTAGGAACAGTAAAGTCCCTAGTATCCTTCCTTGTGGAACACCACTGCTCACTGGGAGGGGGGTAGGGCAGTGTTCCGTTCTCCTCCACATCTGTTCTCTGCCCTCCAGGTATTGCATCCAGTTCACTGATGTGCTATCACTTCGCTTTTAGCCAGTGCTGTGAAATCTAATTACTGGACCCTCGTCTGGTTCTGACAGACAGGTAGTATGTGCAGGCTGGGTGGTGTGTGATAATCCGGTTCGAAGTATTCCTTCGGTACGCCGGGCCCGGGAGAACAATAACACGACACAAGACAGTATCACGCTAAAGGTTCACGAAGTTTATTACACAACAGGGAACATATATAGTGCTGGATCATAATGACGTGACAATATGATATGAGACAAAATAACGTGCCTACTGCAGCAAGGCTGACCTTGCTGCTGCTGAGATAGCCTATCTATAAAGTATGCTACAGTTCAGGCAGTACACAATACATATCAAGTACACTGTATCTCAAGTTCAAGTACACAGACATGGGCAACTCATGATTATAACATAACAGCCAGTATCAAAAGCCTTTTGGAAGTCTAGCTTGACCATGCCGCAGTATTTGCCAGCATTCACCTCTTGTTTGATGTGGTCGCTCAAATAGAGGAGGCATGTGTCAGTGAAGTGGGATGTTCTGAAGCCAGATTGGAATTCATACATACTTTGGCAAGATAATTTTCAGCCTGTTCATAGACTATTATTTCTATCACTTTCGAGATGGAGCTAAGAATAGAAATAGTGCTGTAGTTGCCAGCGTCTACTTTGCGCCCTTTCTTGTGCAGGGGGGTTACTTTGGCCAGTTTGAATGTGTGTGTTCGTTTCAGTACGGATTGGGGTTGATTGGGCTGATTCAGGACACACACACACCCTCCGCCAACCTGGGAAGAGCAATGGACTTGAACTCATGCTTCCTTCATGCCTGAGTGTCCAAGTTGCTCCTTTACACCTGACGGGGGGGGAGTTTCCCTGGTTGGACGTAGCGCGTGGGAGGAACACGTTATTCCTGGCCAGGGGAGGCAGTTTAGAGACCAGGATTAGGCTACTGCATGTTTTTGTGAGGGTACCTACCCTAGGGGACACGGGGAGAACATGCAAACTCCACACAGAAAGGCCATTTCGCCAACCCCGCCTCGGGTATGGGCACTGGAGGAAGAAACACGCCGCCAGCGCCCACAGCGTCCCGAGCGGGAATCGAACCCAGGACCTTCTAGCTGTGAGGCGACAGCACTACTAACTGTGCCACCGTGCCCCTCTAATTTGACTTTCTATTAATTGCTTGGGGACAGGTCGATTAAAAAAAAATACCCTGGTATAAAATGCCTTGACCCTCCATCTGACTGGGAAAAAAAATCAATGTCCTCAAGTGATAAAACACAAAAAGTCATACCCGTGTGAAGTGAGAAGGGAAGAGATGAGAATTATCATCGTACATCATCATGACGTAATATGTCAATTTGCACACATATGACATTAAGTCTACATTCATTGTCAATGGGAATTCAATGTTTGAGCTGCATATAGGAGGGGATAGGGCCCCTCAAAAATATAAACCTTCCCTATACTAGGGTATCAATCACCATCGTTGATACACTGAATGACTCTATCTATCTGAGGGAGAATTGACTGGATCGTTCGATTCGTTCACACTCACAGTGTGTTGATGGCTTGTTAACGACCGTCATTCTCTCATTGATTGATTACAAAAAAACTCCCAACTAGCAGCTCTCTCTCTCTCTCTCTCTCTCTCTCTGACTTGCACTGAGGCTTTGTAATGACCGTATAGGCTACCTGACTGTTTCAATTGAACATATTTGCTGCTACTAACTTGATCTCCAGTGGTACATCTATGTGCTCAGAGTACAGTGTACTACAGTATGGTACAGTACGAGTAGTACCTACACATTAGTACGAGTAGTACAGTACAAGTACAGTAGGCTAGTACAGTACGAGTACTACAGTAGGCCTACAGTACTGTACAGTATGAGTAATACAGTACATTACAGTATGAGACTACGAGTAGTACAGTACAGTATGAGTAGTATGAGTACTACAGTACAGTACGTATAGTTGCACCGCTCAGTTCACACAGGTGTGATTTTTTATTGACTTTAACAGTTTGCATGGACAGGCACAGGGAAGTGCAATACAATATTAGGTCTGCTAAAAGGATGACATCAAGAAAGCCTTGGCTTGTTTCCATTGGTCCCGTCATGTAGTAGGCATACTCAATTCATCGACAATGTCATACAGCAGGGGTTTTCAACTGATTATGAACCAGGGACCACCACGCTGACTGATAATCAACCTGGGGACCACCACCCTGACTAATAATCAACCTGGGGACCACCACCCTGACTAAGAATCAACCTGGGGACCACTGTTGAGTTGGGTGAGGGGATATAAAAATTAATATCAAATTTGTTAATTTGAGGTGAATTAAATCAAGCCCTTAACAGTCAGTATAATTTAACTGGCATAATGCTAGTCGTCCGGAGCTATTCCTTTCCCATGGTTGCCCTTACTCTGTTCTCTTAACCTTCCATATTAAACTCATAGATGGTAGACACATTTGCGATTGCATGATTATATGGGCACATTTGACATTTCCTAATAGACTCAACAACCAGTCAATAAGGTTCACTTTCCCTTGAAATTCAAACTCCCTTTCTGTGGAAGTTCCCTGCAGTAACTGACATTGATGTCATCATATATCACCAGGTCACTTAATGAACTAGTTCATTTCCCAACTAGCGGTCGATAAAAGACATACTAAATGCATGGCCAGGGACCACATGCAATACCTTCACGGACCACCAGTGGTCCACGGACCACCAGTTGAAAACCTCTGTCATACAGGACTGAAAATAGACGATCTACAAGCTCACAACACATCCCAATGTGGCACGTAAGTATCCTTAGATTAAAACTCAATAGATAGGCCTATTTTATCGATTTTGTCAAAATCGATACATTAGATCTATGGGAGTCTTAATCTAATATGTGAGCTTGTAGATCGGCTATTAAGAATTAATAACATGCACTTCCCTTCATACCAAATGCAAAAAGCCAAGTTGATAAAAACATCCCACCCTATCAATTAATTATTTGTAATACCTACTTATTTCTCCAACCACAAATAAATCACGTTATTGGTTTAATAATATGCAAGCTTAGTTGACTGGGAGGATTGACAAAAACTGATGGTGCAAACACTACAAATGTGTTTTGTGTTGTGTTTTGTGTTGTGTGAGATGATGGGCAGTGAAACTGCAGGCTCACCCATGCAGTCTCGGCACAATCAATGCTACCTCATGGTGATTAAAATATATTGAATGATGGTGTTTTGAGGAGAAGACTCACTGGTCAAAATATTTAATTAAAAGGTGTGTGTGCTGCTTGATTTCCCTCTATTCCTCTTTGGAGACACACACACAGGTTTCACATTAATATGCAATATTGTTGCTATTGTTCAGCTTGAGCTTACAGCTGCTAATTGGATTTGCTAATTTGATATCCATCATAATGGAGAAAGACATCACGTGGTCCTTTGAAATCGAATTATAGTCCACAGACCCACCCTCTGACAAAGCCCTGCGCTTCCCCTCTGGTAGAAATATACACATGGTGAAATAACAGCGTCTGGATAGATGCATTAAAGGCTTTTCCATGTTTTGGTAGGAGGTGGTGGGCTGCTCCCACCATATTTGCTGACCATGCTTGTCGTTATGTGACTATGTGATACTGAAAACAAAGAGTGTCCTGCTGCCTTTTTAGAACAGTGAGTGAGTCTCCAAAGTCAGAGGAATCTCAGTTGAAGGAATACAAGCCCTGAGGAACTGCAAAGATTGCTCTTTGTCTACGTAATAATTCGTATGCATGGCTAAAGAACAGGATCTCAGGATTCCAGACAAGCTTAAAGAACTAAGAAGGTCAGCTAGCTGCTAGATCAGTGGTTCTCATGTCAAGGACATGTATTTGGCCACGGACCCACATCTGAAAATAGTATGTGCGAGGGACGCCCACATAAGAGATTTTGTTTTTTGTCAAAGTATAAAATAGGGTTAAAGTGATTCAACTGTTCATCATTTTGTTGGGGACCCCCTGGAACTCCCTCATTGGACCCCACTTTGAGAACCTCTGAGGAGGTGTGTATTGTATAATAGAGGGTATGCGCATGCATAAAGTGAATGGCAAATCGAGTGGCAAAGTGAGTGGCAAAGTGAGTTTAATGTTGTTTAACGTCGTTTAATGCAATCGTATTGGACTTTTCTGTTCGGATGTATGGGCTGTCAAGGACGGAAAGTAATTTTTTGGCACTCCCGCATAACTTCCTGGTTTGACACGCATACCCTCTGGCCTCTATTGTATAGCACAAAGAGCGTATTGCAGAGAGATTATAGAGATGAAGTTTCATGACCTTGTGTTCTGAGATGATGATGATGACGATGAGGGGGGCAGAGTATTGCGTATTCGCTGTGGTTTAAGAAGTAAAAGTAGCGATACTACAATGTAGAAATACTCTTCACAGTCAAATTAGCCTGCATAAGTATTGGCATCAAAACAGTATACCAAACATAAAAGTAAACATAAACTCATTATGAAGAGCGAGTTCATTTCACAATCATTATTGGACCTCAATGGATTATAATTAGTAATGCAAGCCCCCTCACATTAGCGTGGCTCCGTGCTCATCACTTTAATGCATCTGGTAAAGGTGGCAATGATTTTAATTACTTAATTAGCATAATATTAGAAAACTAGAACTGCACTCTGCCGAGTGCATACTTGCTTGTTGCACACTAGTAGGCCATAAATGGCCTACTAGTGCGCAAGCAGAGCGCGCAAGTACTTTCGACCGCTGGAAAGTATCACATCTCAGTATCTCTGTGAAGGAACGTTTGAAATGTATAATCATTACGTGTAACTATTTGCTACCTAACTACTTTTTTACAGAAAAATGAATCATTGATATGTGATGAAAAAAAAGGTATATAAACTGAATTAAAATATATTATACAGTATAATTATTTTATTACTTATTGTAAATTGTCAATTGTTTTAAATGTATTTCATTTTGTACTATAGTGATATTAATACTAAATCATGATCAGAGTAATATGTGTCTCTAACTTCAATTTCTGTAATAATACTTTCAAATTTGTTGAAATATACATGATCTAAAATACTTCCGAAATCTGTAGTTGGATCTGTATTAATTGTTTAAAGCCTAATCTTGACATGAAGGTCTTTATATTTATATATTTTTCAGTATAATGGTCTTCATTGAAATCTCCTATTATCATAATTGTAACAATACTGAGTGTTGTTGGTAAACCTCCTGTTTGTGATAGTTTACTTTTTGTGCAATCCAGATCAAATAACCGTGTGTCTTTATCTTTTCTACTATCTTCTGCCTTTATATGAAAAATAGTAATAGTAAATAGTAAGTGATGACGTAAGAGATATGGTCATCTGTGTAGTCTGGTCCCAGCAGACCAGGCACAGATTTACAAATTACAAATCACATTACAACTACATACAGAGTATGTAGTTGTAATTTGATTAGCAGTATACCGTGGTTACTTGGTTCCAAAAAGTGAAGCCAAGTTTTTTTCAACCGTAAGTCTGTGCCTGGTTTGCTGGGACCAGTTACAACATTACGTCATCGTTGAGAACTGGGACCAGAGTACATGGTGTGTGTATATGTATGACTAGCTCTCAGTGATGACGTAAGAGATATGGTCATCTGTGTAGTCTGTTCCCAGCAGACCAGGCACAGATTTACAAATTACAAATCACATTACAACTACATACAGAGTATGTAGTTGTAATTTGATTAGCAGTATACTGTGGTTACTTGGTTCCAAAAAGTGAAGCCAAGTTTTTTTTCAACCGTAAGTCTGTGCCTGGTTTGCTGGGACCAGTTACAACATTACGTCATCCTTGAGAGAGTACATGGTGTGTATATGACGTAATGTTGTAACTTGTAACTTGTAACTTGTAACTTGTAACATTACGTCATATACACACCATGTACTCTCTCAAGGATGACGTAATGTTGTAACTGGTCCCAGCAAACCAGGCACAGACTTACGGTTGAAGAAAACTTGGCTTCACTTCGAAGAGACCAAGCGAAATGATTACTTGCGCGCTCTGCTTGCGCAAGTAATAATTGTAGGAGCCATGAATGGGTTAATATTGTAATGATAACGTATTGGTTTTGTTGGTTTGGTTGTTTATTTGTCAGCCTTCTGATTTGGTCCCTGACTGACTAACCAGCAAGCTCTTTCTGTCTTGTTCCGCCTTGTTTATGTTGATTTTGCTGATGATATACCCAGTCACCATGCTGCACCTGTGATGTTCCTTTTTACTGATACCAAGTTTAAAATAGCACAGAATATCAATATGAGGCAACTGAAAAACATGTTATTGTAATGGTAGTGGATGGAGAGAGAGGGTTTTTGTCCAACCACGAAACGGCAACCAATGGGTGCGAAGAGGGGCACAACCACTGGCGTCAGTAAATCTTTGTTAACACATCAGACAATAGAAGAACAGGCCCATCTCATCCTCTCAGCAGTGTATTTTGTATTATTTGGCAATGGGGCGGACACATCATTACCTCAAAAGCAACTGTTCACCTGCTGATATAACATACTGAGAGGGTGTGTGTGCCTTGGGGGACTATTTCTGAGACCTTTGTTTTGTTGACAGCTTGTTAGTAAGTAAGTAAGTTTGAGCTAACGGCTGATTCGGTCTGGCTTATTGGCTAAGTTTGAGCACCCTTTCAACTAAGTTATTTAGTTTAATTACTAAAACCCCTTAAACACATCCTTTGGATGTCAATAAATCTTTGTTAACACATCAGACAATAGGAGAACAGGCCATCTCATCCTCTCAGCAGTGTATTTGGTATTATTTGGTAATTTACCTTGTTGGAAACCGCCAACATCTTATCCAGCAAATAGCCTAAAATAGCAATTCCCCTTTGGCCGGTGGGAAGCAGTACTACTGCTACACAATGATGTGTCTGTTAATGTACAGCCTGAGCTACACAGCCTGCATCGCTCAGTTCACACGGGTGTGATTTTAATAATACATCATCTGCAATGTAACTAGTAACTAAGGTGCCATCCAGACAGACGATTTTAGGTGAATCCGCAGAAGCTTTTAATCATATTGGCGTTTCAGCCTGCACTAAGCCGGCGTTTTGCAGGTGACCGAATTTGCTCATTTTTTAAACCGGGTCATGGGAGTTTGTGGGAGAGAAATAAGCAACCAGGTTAACGAGCCCAAAAGAAGCGACCAGGTTATTTGAAAATAGGTGATGTACAAGCTCACAGCGTGTCGTAATGTGATTCGTTGTGAGCTTGTAGATCTGTTTTATTTTATTTTTTATTTTTTTAATACAAATAATACAAAAAAGGGAACATAGGGCTGGGGGAACATAGGGTTGAGGGAACATAGGGCTGAGGGAACTTGAGTACAGCATAAGTGCATTGTATGTAGTCATAGCACGTCATAGTACATAATGTATATCATAGTAGTATAGATGTATAGCTTATATGTATAGTTTCATTATAGATATTCCACTGTTACTTTCTTAGCTTACGCATGTTTCATGATAAATGTTTTTATGTGATGTATTCCGCATGCTTTTTGTTCTTGCTTAATGTAAATCGCTCTGGATTAAGAGCGTCTGCTAAATGCCTAAATTGTAAATTGTAAATTGTGAGTACGCTCCCCACTTTAGAAACAAACCCAAAAAGAAGCCAGAGTTGCTTAGAATAAGCAGTAAGCACCATGGCAACAATGGTTGTACGCTCCATGTCTCCTTCTCTCTTTTTGGTGCTTTGTGGCAGCTACAGCGGCAGTTAAAGGCTGTTCAGTTGCATACAGTATTCCAGTATAAATGTACTGCACAAAAACGCCACACACCCACTGAATACGCATTCAGTGGGTGTGTGGCGTTTTTGTGCTTTCATGTGGACACATTTCTTGAGACAGTTCTGTGTGTATGGTAAACTTTTTGACAACGACCGGACCGACTGACATTATTTTAAATATCTCTGTCTGACACTAGATGTGGCCTAAGCTGTCAACTATCATTAGTGGAGTCAAAAGTACAATGTTTGCCAGAGGCAACAATCCTGTCCCTTATGTGGACAACAGGAAATGGGAAATGCTGCAATGGGGGATCATTCTCGGGGATCTTCATAAGTCAGGGGGTCGTACAGTATGTCTCTCCCATAACATTGCTCATGTTAAGGCAAAGGTTGTGTAGGATAGGAATACACAGGGCCTTTGATAGTGTTGCTCGCTGTTTGTTCATTGACTCTGGAGGGGATGAAAATGTAATCTCTCCTGGACTGGCCTTGCCAGAGGGGGTGCATGTACGGTGTTCGAATGCCAAGCGGTCTTAGAAGGAAGAATAGGCACAATCCCCAAGGACTGGAGTCTGGAGGAGGGTGTAGAAGATTGAACTGTCACACAGAACCCCCTGGCATATCACTCAATACTTGGTGTTAATTTGTCTCAGAGATCCTATTCAAATGTAACCAAACTAGAGGGTGGACCGTGGGGCGCTATGTGGTTCTATATTTTGTAACCAACAGACAGTGCTACTAGGCTGAGGAATATATCCCACCCTTTTCACATTGGTCTGTTATAGCGCCACCAACAGGTGGATTTTTTGAACAAAATGCCTCAAATCATCCAATTGCCATCCAAGGCAAGAAGAAATGGCACCCTTTTCATATTGGCCTATAGCGCCACCAGGAGGCCACAAACTGACCTGCCGTGGTGGAGACCTGTGCCCCGAGGGGTACTTTATCTAATTTTCTCTCCGATGGGCTCCCAGTTTGCAATGGGATACATTTACACTGAATAGTTGCCTGTTCATCTATAGAAATCTGCCTCACTGATGCCATACACACACACACACACACACACACACACACACACACACACACACACACACACACACACACACACACACACACACACACACACACACATGGTTTGCTTCATACACCCTGAAAAAGTAATAGTAGTTTAGCTGCTGAAACATTGGTATTCATTACTCTGCGTCCTTCGGCTACCAGTGTGTGCGGCCATCTTCTTATCTCTTCAAGACTATATATTTTGGATCTTTCTGCCGTGGGCCAACACAAGAATGATTTTAGTGTGCGTATAGCATTCCTGATTTGCTGGAACTCAGTCAGTGGTGATAGGAGCTTGTAGCTTACATACCATACTCAACATGTGTGTGTGTGTGTGTGTGTGTGTGTGTGTGTGTGTGTGTGTGTGTGTGTGTGTGTGTGTGTGTGCGTGTGTGTGTGTGTGTGTGTGTGTGAAACGAAAGCAACATTGATAGAATTGTATGCTGCTTGAAAATGTGATTGTTCAAGATGTGATTGTTCAAGTTATTATGTAACTACCAAACGTGAAAGTGCCCATAATGCAGAATGGCCTGTTTCATTGTCATTAGGAATTGTCTTCACCATTTTAATGTTATTTTTATGACTTTGATGTGCTGCTGAGTAGATTAACCTATAATAATCATCCTTTGTGCGACAGTGACTCTGGAGATAAAGCGGACATCTTGGAACCGGAAGGTTCGAGGTTCGATACCCGGCTCCTCTTGCATGGCTAAGTATGTAAGTAAATCTTTTTTGTTTATAATGGCATATAATATATCATTGCTGTTGGGGCAGAAACCTCTTATCTCCATAATTCTAACTCTTTGTAATTTTTTTGTAAATGAATGCCCTACTTGATCATACAGATCTACAAGCTCGAAACATGCCACAAAGTTTGAGGTTGTAGATCTGCTACTTTTGTATTACTTTTATTTGAATCCTGTAAAGTAGACCTATGTATACCTAAGTAGACCAGTTTTGGACATACGAGGTTTTCACTTGACAGAGTGGATATTCTGTTTCATAAGGCATATAATATACCTGAATTGGCTGAAAATACTCCAACAAATCGAAGGTTCTATAAGCAGAAGAATGGCTTTTTCTTATTTCCACACAACAGCTTTCAGGCCAAGGACCCGTTAACTGAGACAGAGACAAAGCTGGAAATTGTGTTTGGCATTCTGTTTCACAAGACATATAGTATAGGCTACTTGTGCGTAACGTAATATAACAGAAAAATAACAGAAAAATACTCAAAAAAAATATGCAAAAATTGTGCTATGCAGGACAATGTGAAAAGAATGGCAAGTTTCATGGCAGTCGGACACTGCTTTCATGATTTGGGACATTTTGTTCTAAACGAGACAAACTGTAGATCTTAGCCAATCAGGATGGAATATGACAAATCGGACAAAACCGTCATGATCACTGACAGGATCACATGACTATAGAGATAATGTGTAGCCTATACCGATTTGTGTGATCTTGGACAAAACTCCCCAACTCCCCCCTCCCATCCTTTCTACTTTCGACATCCTGACAAACTGCATCTCTATCTGGTCTGGAACATGGACTGTTCACTCCGATGCCTTCTGGCAGCATCGGGAGTAAAACAGCAGATTCTCCAAGAGCCTTTTCCCCCAAGCTATTAGACTAGACGAGTGCAATATATAACCTTTATCCCTATATCCTGCTAAGGACGTCTGTCTGTCTGTCTGTCTGTCTGTCTGTCTTTTATACATGATGTTAAGAGTCATCTCACTTCACATGAGTATGATTTGTTTTATGTACGCAATAGCCTATCTTTGCTAATATTTATCTTGTAGTAATGTAGCGTCCGAGGCTGTAGGGCATATAGGTGGAGGCTTTACACTCTCTTTAGAAGGACAGATACCAAGGAACTTCTCTCTTTGGAACACCAGTAGAGCTATTCCATTTATTATGTTACACACACAACGGCGGCAACCTCACCACCATGCAGCACATCAATACAGTTATGCATCACTCGTCTTCAGGTATCAGACATGACCAATCAATCCCTGAGCCTTCTCAACCCGTTTAATTTCAAGGACCCCCAGTTTGACATGCATTCATATAGGGACCCCCATTTAATGGCATTTCTATCTCTCGGACCCCCAATTTACAAACTCAATGTTAATTTAACTCTGAGAGTGTACAAATGGAACCAAATGGGCCTTTGAGGTGCTGTGGTAGGCCTACCAAGGTGCATGCATAGTCGAAGAAACCTTGTACGAGGGCTCCGGTTAGGGTCTTCAAGGTGTTTTTGTTGACCAGTGAGGAGATCCTGTATAGGAATCTTCTTCTTTGGTTGACTTTTTTTATTACGTTGGTGGCCATTTTATCACTGGAAAGATTTGACTCCAGGATGGAACCTAGGTAGGTAATTTCATCTTTTCGTGTGATAGTATTGTCACCCACTCTAACAAGGAAGCCATCTGCCTTGCTGAGATTACTATTTCCTAATCCATTCTATAAATAGAATGGATTCAGTTTTTCCCAGGTGTAAAGATAGTTTGTTATCAGCAAGCTCAGAGCTGAGGGCCTTTTCAACCTGCAGTTTGTTCCTGTCCCAGTCCAGCAGTGCTGAGTCAGTGCTATATAGTCTACCTAAGCACAGTACTTATGTACTACATTTACAGAACAAATGTACTATGTTCTATGTTCTGCCACTGCTGTAGTTCTAATCTAGTGATTCTCAACCTTCTCAGGCCGCGACCCCCCCAAAAATAATCATATTTAAATTGGGCACAAGCACAAGAACCTCCGTCTTCTGGCTCTGAGATGTCCGTAATTCAGTGTAGTCCATTCATTCCTATGCTATGGGAACCTCTGTGATATCCGTGATTGCGAAACAGAATTTGCCTCCATTACGCTGGACATTTATTTTGT
The DNA here is from genome assembly GCF_963924005.1 of Protomyctophum bolini. NCBI lineage: Eukaryota > Metazoa > Chordata > Actinopteri > Myctophiformes > Myctophidae > Protomyctophum > Protomyctophum bolini. The sequence continues at coordinate 23,203,257 of NC_137864.1, forward strand.
CACATTTGCCACAGATTTTAGAGTGACAGGAGACACTTTTCCCTTCCGTTCAGTTTGACAATGTTAATAATAATTAAATTATATTTTTATTCTTTATACTAGAGTGCTTTTCAGGGTGCTCAACGCACGGTATACATGCATTAAAAATGCTCATTTCGATTCATCCGTAAAAGAAATGTGGGAATATTGCGGGATCATGGACACCACAAAAGACTGAGGCATATACCTCTGTGAGTCATTTTGTGCAGGCCGGTACATCGTGGAATTCCAAGGGCATCACTCACCACATAGATGGAACGCCCAGGGGCCCATGCAGGGCTACACAGAAAACCTCCATCTCCTGGTGGTGAACAAGATAAACTGCAATGTACAGTATGGTATTTGCCACTATAGTTCTAGTAACATGGACATCCTCTTGAGACAGATCTCTGGATTACCATATAACAGCATAATAGGGGTGGAAGCATTTGACCGCAAGCACAGCCCTCTGCCCTCCAGGGAAAAGCAAAAAAAGCCCTATGTGAACCCTTGTGTTCATGTATTCTGGGGTGAACATTCATTAAAAATACCCAATCTGCTATATTTGTTGAAGATTTGGAAAAAAGTAGCACCCTAGTCAATTAAGGGTTTCAGTGAGTAAAAGACATTCATTGTCCTTTATTATTCAACAGTATGATCCTTATCCTCATTTACATCAATAGGACCACAATGGAAATAAGCACTCATCTTGAACTGTTTAATCAATCAATCAACCAACCGGTCCTTGCATCAATATTGAGAACAATCTGTTTTTATAGGTATTTGTATTGATTTCTTCACAAAGACCACATTAACATTAAACAAACTCATCCCTCCCTCACTCCTACAGAGTGAGGGACACACAATACAAACAAGTGGAAAGGAATAAACAGAAAAAAAGGAAGAAAAACAAAAGCTATGCTCACAGGAGACACCGACAGCAACACTAGGCCACCAAACAAAGAGCATTAATACAAACAGTGGACCAATGTTACAAGTCCTAAAAACAATGTTACGTATAGGCAACCGGACAGCTTGAATCTCAGTCTTTACACATGTAGATTGACCACCAGCTCCCATGATTCAAACTGGAGGGCTTAATACCGATTTCCATCAGTGTTTAATGTGTTTCTATGGCTTAATGTGCATATTACGTATAGCTTTTTACTTTATTCTTTATTGCTTTTATGGCTTGGCCCCATCTTATTGCAGCTTGCATTATTATTATATTACTAATGCCGCTACAATGAGCTGGGAAAAAAACACATTTTATGTACCTACTGTACACAAGTTGCAACAATAAAGACCACCTTGAATGACAACATTTCACACACACGTCTAATATAGGATCAGAGTATGAAGTGAATATGTTGGTGGTCCAACTCACAAAACATGTTTCCCACTTTCCAATTCCCACAACTAATGATCACAGAATTTCACACACATGTCTAATAGAATCAAATGATGGATGGAGTGCATATGTTGGTGGTCAAAGGTCAACTGTGACCTCACAAAACACGTTTTGACAGAGCAACTTTCACAGATACCAGGAATATTGTAAATATATTTTAAATATATATTGTTGTCAATGGAAATGTCAAAGTTACAGAGATCTCCATAATATAATATATGGAGATGTATCTTCGTCATATTTGTGCCTGGCACAAAAGGGACACAGACAGTTCAACAGGTTCAACCGGTAGGCTACTCTGACAAAGCCCCTGACAATATGATTATATGAAGCTGTCGCAACCTGTGAGGCGAAGTTACAGCAATCCAGAACATTGTAGTATTCAAAGAGGTGCTATGGCTTTTTGAACGCTATAAGAATTGTTTGGCCTTCATCTCTTCCAATCGAAACAAGTTAATCACAGTCTGTAATCTGTGTCTAGTGTGAAATTTGAATTCAAACCATCATAATAATTTGCGCGGTTTGTGATTGTGTGGGACTTCCAGCCTGCAGTATAATCAGGTTATTTTGGTATTAACACACATGCTTTCTCTTGCCTCAGAATTCATCACTATTAGTGATGAATGTGCTGTGACGTATTTATTAACATTCGCATTCATGATGCCACTGCAAATGGTCCGTCCCAGCAGCGCTCAGTTGGGATAATTGGTGTGCCAGAAGGTTTGGTCTTTGTTGTGAGGATGTAAGCATGGCAGGGGCAGTTGGGCTGGGACTGTCCGTTCTAATTAGGTGAATTGTGAATGTATGTGACATCTTCATCACAGCAGATTCCCCAGTGCTAATTTAACCGTGAAAGTGAGGTATATAGAATCAATGGCCACTTTCTCTTCAGAGGCAACTCAGGCAAGCAATGGAACAGCTAGGAGCACACACCAGCAGCGAAGCGGTGCTGATGACCACAGCTTGTAGCCACGATACAATCACCTTTTATTTATGTGTTTAGAAAGACACCAACGTTTTGTGAAGTTTTCTTCAGAGGTTGTACCAACAATTAAAATAAAAGTACAGTATTTTGGTGCAATATTTAAATAGAAACGTTATGTTGGTACTGTACTGTATCTTCATCAACCTCAGAATAAACGTTACATTACTAGCCTATTAAGACTCCACAATGAAAGTAATTAAATACTACATTGAATTGCACCTGAACTGATCTATATAATTATGTACAGTATCTGCTGCTATGCTCAACACCTTCTAACCTGACTAACCTTATAGCATCAGCCAAGCCTCATCCTAAGGGATGGAGGTACAGTACATAGAATCCACCTTGATCCTGTTCAAGGCTGCATGCGCTCACAGCAAATCTACTTTCATGACAACGGGCCCGGGAGCATCAAATCTAATCTGGAGAGAGAACCAGCCTAACGGCACAATTACTCAACACACAGGTCCCTTCCTTCCATTTTTCTTCCACTGCTCTGCCTAATGGGACCTGTAAGTCTCTGTCTGGCGCCACACAGCTAATCTATTAGTCCAGCTAGGTCACCTAACCGAGAGACAGTGAGTGCATTCTCCGGCACCGGCAGCAGCCACGGCACTGCCGCACACCTCCCGGCACGTGCCGCACACCTCCCGGCACGTGCCGGCACCTTCCGGCACGTGCCGGCACGTGCCGGTACCTTCCGGCACGTGCCGGCACTTCCTGGCACATGCCGGCACATGCCGGCACATGCCGGCACCCCTGCCGCCCTGCCACTGTCTTTGGGGGTCTCAAGGTTCGGGGACCCCCAGGGACCCCCCGAGACCCCCCAAGGACCCCCGTCTTTGGGGGTCTCAAGGTTCGGGGACCCACAGGGACCCCCCCGCCACCCACCGGCACGTGCCGGCACCTCCCGGCACGTGCTGGCACGTGCCGGCACCTCCCGGCACGTGCTGGCACGTGCCGGCACCTCCCGGCACGTGCCGGCACCTCCCGGCACGTGCCGGCACCTCCCGGCACGTGCCGGCACCTTCCGGCACGTGCCGACACGTGCCGGCACTTCTCCGGCACGTGCCGGCACTTCTCCGGCACGTGCCGGCACTTCCCGGCACGTGCCGGCACTTCCCGGCACATGCCGGCACTTCCCGGCACGTGCCGGCACATGCCGGCACCCCTGCCCGGCACATGCCGGCACCCCTGCCGCCCTGCCACTGTCTTTGGGGGTCTCAAGGTTCGGGGACCCCAGGGACCCCCCGAGACCCCCCAAGGACCCCCGTCTTTGGGGGTCTCAAGGTTCGGGGACCCCCAGGGACCCCCCCGAGACCCACAAATGGTAACTCTGTTATTTCTCATGCCGGCACCCCTGCCGCCCCGCCACCGTCTTTGGGGGTCTCAAGGTTCGGGGACCCCCCGAGACCCTCCAGGGACCCCAGTCTTTGGGGTCTCAAGGTTCGGGGACCCCCAGGGACCCCCCAGGGACCCCCAAATGGTAACTGTCATTTTTGAACCGTTTTGGACGGGGGTGGGCTCGTTGTGATTGTGTCGCCCCCCTGGGGGTCTTTGGGGGTCTCAAGGTTCGGGGACCCCCAGGGACCCCCCCGAGACCCCCAAATGGTAACTCTGTCATTTCTCAACCGTTTTGGATGGGGGTGGTCTCATTTGAATCGTGTCGCGTCCCCGGGGGAGTCTTTGGGGGTCCCAAGGTTGGGGGGCCCCCAGGGACCCCCAGGGAACCCCAAATTGTAACTCTGTCATTTCTCTACCGTTTTGGATGGGGGTGGTCTCATTTGAATCATGTAGCGTCCCCGGGGGAGTCTTTGGGGGTTTCAAGGTTGGGGGGCCCCCAGGGACCCCCAGGGACCCCCAAATTGTAACTCTGTTATTTCTCTACCGTTTTGGATGGGGGTGGTCTCATTTGAATCGTGTCACATCCCCGGGGGAGTCTTTGGGGGTCCCAAGGTTGGGGGGCCCCCAGGGACCCCCAGGGAACCCCAAATTGTAACTCTGTCATTTCTCTACCGTTTTGGATGGGGGTGGTCTCATTTGAATCGTGTCGCGTCCCCGGGGGAGTCTTTGGGGGTCCCAAGGTTGGGGGGCCCCCAGGGACCCCCAGGGAACCCCAAATTGTAACTCTGTCATTTCTCTACCGTTTTGGATGGGGGTGGTCTCATTTGAATCGTGTCGCGTCCCCGGGGGAGTCTTTGGGGGTCCCAAGGTTGGGGGGCCCCCAGGGACCCCCAGGGAACCCCAAATTGTAACTCTGTCATTTCTCTACCGTTTTGGATGGGGGTGGTCTCATTTGAATCGTGTCGCGTCCCCGGGGGAGTCTTTGGGGGTCCCAAGGTTGGGGGGCCCCCAGGGACCCCCAAATTGTAACTCTGTCATTTCTCTACCGTTTTGGATGGGGGTGGTCTCATTTGAATCATGTAGCGTCCCCGGGGGAGTCTTTGGGGGTCTCAAGGTTCGGTGAATGGGAGGTACTGTTACTATGGGACTGTCACTCCCATTCACTCCCATTCAACAATTTACAATTTAGGCATTTAGCAGACGCTCTTAATCCAGAGCGATTTACATTAAGCAAGAACAAAAAGCATGGGAATACATCACATAAAAACATTTATCATGAAACATACGTAAGCTAAGACAGTAACAGTGGAATATCTATTTAATGAAACTATACGTACATATAAACTTTGTCTGCCATATTTTCTATATTATCTATTTACTATGCATTATATTATCTATTTACTACGTTTCTATATTATCTATTTACTATGCATTATATTATCTATTTACTATGTTTCTATATTATCTATTTACTATGTACACTGTCGTTATAATGACCAGGCTTTAAGAGTTCAAGTTCACTTATTTGACGCCCGTTTCCGTTACGTCAACATATATGGCGTAGACTCACAGCCTCACAGAACAATCATGGCGTTTCCGCCTGTCAGACACTTTAGTGTTTGAGACGGAGCAGTCGCTTGTTAGCGTGCGGAGCGTGTCACAATGAAAGGTTCGTTTTGTTTATTTTGGTGTCATGTCATTCAGTTATTTGTCAACATTTGAGTTCCTCATTGCAAAACATTACAAGGTTTATTGATCGTTTTTGTTTATTATGTTTCTTTGCAGTCCTGGTTATTATGATGCAGTTGTATGGTTCCCTTCCTCATGCCCTTTGAGCTATGGGCAGCCAGTGAGGTAAATAGCGTTTGTTTCGAGCATTTGTTTGTTACGCTATGATTTATTTCGTTATGTGTTTAATTTGGTACTCATGTTAATCATGATTTATTCTTTGTGTTTTCGTCAGTTTGACGTAGGCTTTGGGCCATCCATATCGGCATAAAAAATAAAGCCTCCAGTATCCAGAAACACTGTCTCGTTCATCGTTCATTTCATGGTCAAAGGGTGTGACATAAACTATACATATATACTACTACTTCAGCCCCATTCACTCCCATAGTATCAGTCCCATAGAACAGTACCTCCCATTCACTCCCATAGTAACAGTACCTCCCATTCAGTCCCATTCACTCCCATAGTATCAGTCCCATAGTAACAGTACCTCCCATTCACTCCCATTCACTCCAAATTCACTCTCATTCACTCCTTTGTCAAATGTCTTTGTGCTCTGATATTATTTTTAACACTGTGGCTAACCCTAAACCATGGTCTATTAAAAATAATTGGAATAAAAACATTTTGCCTAAGTCACTTACTGCAGAAGTAATTTGGTCTAAATAAGGTTTATAATTGCCTAAGTTAAAATGGCATGTTTAGATATAGGCCTAAGTCATTTTATGCTTACATGTTACATGATTGACATACACCTTTATTTGTATAAATAATATTTTTTGGAATTGAAATAATTAAGAAATATAATATATTCTACATTTGGCACAGTTTTGTGTGTTTCCTGAAAACCTTGCAAAAATGACTTAGGCAATTTGTTTAATAAGTTGACGATATACAGTATGGGCACAAAAGGGGCACGGACAGATAAAACAGGTGCTATGACGGGTATTATTAGGTATGCTCTGAAATTATTAGGTAGCCTACCCAAGTTGCATCGTTCCCAAGTAGGCCGGTGGCCAGCGGGCACTTCTAGTTTTTTGAGGGCACTAGCCCCTCCTATACACAGGTTTAATGTTTGTCTTTAATTCAATGTTTGTTTTGTAAACGCCATTGACAATGAAGGGAAAATTTACTCATAATGTGCCTCATTACATAATATTGTCTCTTCATTGTTAATGGCGTTTAATGTTTGTTTTACATCACCTAATCCACATGAGTTAGACTTTAATATATTAGCGCCCCTCACTTTACACGGGTGTGACTTTTTAATAGAGGAATAGGTATAGGCAGTAGGCTGACAGGACATGGGGAGAGAGATGGAGGGGTGATCATGCAGTAAAGGCCGTCGGGATCGGGAGTTGAACCCGTGGCACACTGCCAGACTGGATTACCAGCTAATAATAATAATTACCAGTAAGACGCCCTGACGGTGAGAAGGGCAAAGAGCTTCTATACTGCACAGTTAAAAAGCAGGAGTTCAACATAATGCATATTGCTGTCAATCCCATTGTGGTGTGAGCGCAACGTCTCTTTTTCTCTCTTGTTTTCCGTGAATACAGTGTAAATTGATATTACCCAGGTGTAATACATTTATTTTTCCCTTTTTTATTATTAATTTGTTTTATTATTATTGTATTGTATTGTATTATATTGTCTGTATTGTTTTATATTTTCTGTAAAGATTTCGTTGTGTAATGTATTTATTATTTTCTTGTCTAGTTTTGTTTGTTGTCTTAATTGTTTGAGTTCAACTATAAATCTATGGTGGTGTCCATGAGGTCACCGGGTCAATATATGCAGATCTAGGTGATCTAGTCGTCTCCATTACACGTGCCATATATGGAGCGAGTGTACAGGGTTTGATGAGGTCAGCGCAAATATGGAATTAATTCTGTACTGGCCATATATGGAGCAGGGCCGGATCTAGCCTGCACCACTAAGGTGGGCAGGTACAATACTAGGGGGGCGACTTGTCTGCGGGCGACACTGGGCGCGCCGCGACACTGGGCGCGCCGCAAAACGGCGCGGCAGAATTATTTTGGGGTGTCAAATCCCCCCAAACCCCCGAAATGCATAGAAAACTATGCTATGATCATATCAGTTCATCTCTACATATCTACACTACCCTCTGCATTAACCCGGGCTTGGGACCGGCACAGGCTTGTGCCCTGCATTTTTTTTTCCTGGGCCCTCATCAAACCCTGTATATTAAATACACTGCCCCCACCCACCATTAGATCTCCACATATGGAGCTGACCCATTCTGACATTCCATATGTTGATCTGACCTCATCAAACCCTATCTACTCAATATAAGCTCCATATATGGCCAGACCTCACCAAACCCTGTAGACTCAAGACACTGCCCCCGCTGCCACCCTTAGATCTCCATATATGGAGCTGACCCATTCTGACATTCCATATGTTGATCTGACCTCATCAAACCCTATCTACTCAATATATGCTCCATATATGGCCAGACCTCACCAAACCCTGTAGACTCAAGACACTGCCCCCGCTGCCACCCTTAGATCTCCATATATGGATCTGACCCATTCTGACATTCCATATGTTGATCTGACCTAATGAAACCCTGTCCACTCAAGACACGCGCCATATATGGCCAGTACATAATTTATTCCATATGTTGATCTGACCCCCCCATGCCAGCCCCAAATGGCTGTGCTGGAACTTATGGCCTGCAAGTGTGTACGAATACTGAAGAATTGATATTGATATGACAGTGATGATTATGATGATGTTCATTGGTTAAAGTGAGTGAAAGACAGATAATTCTTCATTTTTCCCTCTGTATGTGTATGCTTTATATATAAAAAAGTTATAAACTATAGTAGGTGTCTTTGAAGGCTGATAACTGCAACTAAGCTACCACTTGGGAATTGCTATCATGTTGAAATATTATCTAGGACCTAGGAAAAAAAACATGATAGCATTTGCCACCTTGAATGTCCCTCACTAGTGAAAATCCTGGTCCAAGCCTATGGACTAATATTGTTCAAGCCTATGTTTACATCATCCGCAACGGCCACTGCTGGGCTGGGAACAACGGGGGCAGGTGCTTGCAACTATAATAACTACTGGTACTAGGTTGTGCTTGGGGCCGGGGGTTAGAGTTTGTGGCGAGTCGAGGAGCAGTACCACCCGACGAGGGGTTGTGATTCTGTCTCTGCTGTAAAGTGTACACTCTCCCGAGTCCCGACTTGCTGGAGCTGCTGCTAATCCCGTAGCGCTGCTAGTGGTAGGTTTAGCTTTAGCAACCAGAAATCTGCGCATAGTCGATTGGTTCATTTCAAATTACAAAAGAGAGCGATAGAGAGACAGAGAGAGAACTAGAACAAAGTAGAAAGTTGGAGAAAAAATTTCGGTGAAAGACGGCGGAAGAAAACTGAAAACTGTAGTTGAGCAGCTGACAGGCTCTGTCTGTGTCCGACCGTGTGCTGTGTGGACCGGCGTGTATAGTTGTATAATGTATACACAACAAGCAAAGTGAAGCGCCTCCCTGCACCTCCTAACCAATCAGTAACTACTTTGAATGAGGGACGTTACGGTTGGCAAATCAGGGCTGGTTGCCTGGTTAATCAAGCAGAGAGCGCTCTGACCATTTATTTCTTGAAATATCTTTGAAATTTTGGATTTTTGCATGCCATCACGTTTATAGGGGCAGTCGCAGCATTTAGGGGGGCATTGCCCCCCCTAGCCCATGCCTATATTGAGGCATGACGGACGTGAGATGCAGGTTTTCATAGTATAAACTGCGACCTACGGTTGCTATAATAATACAAATAATAAAAGTAATAATAATAATAAATAATGATTATTAGTGTGGTTGCTGTATAGGAAACCAGACTATTGTTTTTTCCAATTTTTGTCACCTAAGCCCTATAGTAACCTCTTTTCTGTAAAATTTTATTTTGAGTTAGAAAATGTGATATCCGATTCCTTGCACCAAACAGCTGCATGGTCACTGGTGAGGGGGATACAGTACGTGTCATTCCCATATCTGCTGCCTGCTTGGATGAGAGAGTGCAGGAGGGACCTTGAACTGACCTTTAGCATATGCCTAAAATGAGACCACCCCCATCCAAAACGGTAGAGAAATGACAGAGTTACAATTTGGGGGTCCCTGGGGGCCCCCCAACCTTGAGACCCCCAAAGACACCCCCGGGGACGCGACACGATTCAAATGAGACCACCCCCATCCAAAACGGTTGAGAAATAACAGAGTTACAATTTGAGGGTCCCTGGGGCCCCCCCAACCTTGAAACCCCCAAAGACTCCCCCGGGGACGCTACATGATTCAAATGAGACCACCCCCATCCAAAACGGTAGAGAAATGACAGAGTTACAATTTGGGGGTCCCTGGGGGCCCCCCAACCTTGGGACCCCCAAAGACTCCCCCGGGGACGCGACACGATTCAAATGAGACCACCCCCATCCAAAACGGTAGAGAAATGACAGAGTTACAATTTGGGGTTCCCTGGGGGTCCCTGGGGGCCCCCCAACCTTGGGACCCCCAAAGACTCCCCCGGGGACGCGACACGATTCAAATGAGACCACCCCCATCCAAAACGGTAGAGAAATGACAGAGTTACAATTTGGGGTTCCCTGGGGGTCCCTGGGAGCCCCCCAACCTTGGGACCCCCAAAGACTCCCCCGGGGACGCGACACGATTCAAATGAGACCACCCCCATCCAAAACGGTAGAGAAATGACAGAGTTACAATTTGGGGGTCCCTGGGGGCCCCCCAACCTTGAGACCCCCAAAGACACCCCCGGGGACACGACACGATTCAAATGAGACCACCCCCATCCAAAACGGTTCAAAAATGACAGTTACCATTTGGGGGTCCCTGGGGGGTCTCGGGGGGGTCCCTGGGGGTCCCCGAACCTTGAGACCCCAAAGACTGGGGTCCCTGGAGGGTCTCGGGGGGTCCCCGAACCTTGAAACCCCCAAAGACGGTGGCGGGGCGGCAGGGGTGCCGGCATGTGCCGGACGGTGCCGGCATGTGCCGGACGGTGCCGGCATGTGTGCCGGAAGGTGCCGGCACGTGCCGGGAAGTGCCGGCATGTGCCGGAAGGTGCCGGCACGTGCCGGGAAGTGCCGGCATGTGCCGGAAGGTGCCGGCACGTGCCGGGAAGTGCCGGCACGTGCCGGGAGTTGCCGGCACGTGCCGGAAGGTGCCGGCACGTGCCGGGAGGTGCCGGCACGTGCCGGGAGGTGCCGGCACGTGCCGGGAGGTGCCGGCACGTGCCGGGAAGGTGCCGGCACGTGCCGGGAAGTGCCGGCACGTGCCGGAAGGTGCCGGCACGTGCCGGTGGGTGGCGGGGGGGTCCCTGTGGGTCCCCGAACCTTGAGACCCCCCAAAAGCCCCAGGGGGGCTACACAATCACAACGAGCCCACCCCCGTCCAAAACGGTTGAGAAATAACAGAGTTACCATTTGGGGGTCTCGGGGGGGTCCCTGGGGGTCCCCGAACCTTGAGACCCCAAAGACTGGGGTCCCTGGAGGGTCTCGGGGGGTCCCCGAACCTTGAGACCCCCAAAGACGGTGGCGGGGCGGCAGGGGTGCCGGCATGTGCCGGACGGTGCCAGCATGTGTGCCGGAAGGTGCCGGCACGTGCCGGGAAGTGCCGGCATGTGCCGGAAGGTGCCGGCACGTGCCGGAAGGTGCCGGCACGTGCCGGGAAGTGCCGGCACGTGCCGGAAGGTGGCGGCACGTGCCGGAAGGTGCCGGCACGTGCCGGGAAGGTGCCGGCACGTGCCGGGAAGTGCCGGCACGTGCCGGAAGGTGCCGGCACATGCCGGTGGGTGGCGGGGGGGTCCCTGTGGGTCCCCGAACCTTGAGACCCCCCAAAAGCCCCAGGGGGGCTACACAATCACAACGAGCCCACCCCCGTCCAAAACGGTTGAGAAATAACAGAGTTACCATTTGGGGGTCTCGGGGGGGTCCCTGGGGGTCCCCGAACCTTGAGACCCCCAAAGACGGGGGTCCTTGGGGGGTCTCGGGGGGTCCCTGGGGTCCCCGAACCTTGAGACCCCCAAAGACAGTGGCAGGGCGGCTGGGGTGCCGGCATGTGCCGGGCAGGGGTGCCGGCATGTGCCGGGAAGTGCCGGCATGTGCCGGGAAGCGGAAGGTGCCGGCACGTGCCGGAAGGTGCCGGCACGTGCCGGGAGGTGTGCGGCACGTGCCGGGAGGTGTGTGGCAGTGCCGTGGCTGCTGCCGGTGCCGGAGAATGCACTCACTCTTACTGACCTAACCTGTCACCTGTCCCCTTCCCATTTCTCTATCAGTGTTTGGAGGAAACCAGTGTGTGCTCTCGCTCCCTGCTAACATAGAGTCTGCGTCTGTTGCAGTCCCCCCCCCCCCCTTTCATGACGACGCCAGGCCCAGGAAATAATTCCCAATGCATTTTCCCCTAAGACATTTCCAAAAGCATTTATTTAAAGACCTTTTAAGCGTCGTACAAAGCCAACTCGAGTTGTGACAAATCATGACAACAAACACAATATTTTGGACCAAACAAATAATTACAAAGAAGAAAAACAAGTGTTGTAACGTGCAGTTTTTTTCTTCTTTCTAATTATTTGTTCGGCCCAAACAATTGTGTTTGTTATGATTTGTCACAACTTGAGTTTTTGAAATATCTATGGGGAAAATGCTTTGGGAACTAGAAAAAGTGCCCTTCTGGGCACAGGTCTCCACCAGGAGGATGTGTGATGTTTGGCAAAATGTTTAGGAGTAATATAAACATGTTTTTTTGTTTGTTTGTTTCTTGCAACAATTTTCTTCATTTTGTTGAGGAAATGCAGAGCCAGATCACTCATAGCATCTCTGAGGATAGAATTCTGGATGAGCAGGACATGTGCAGCATTTTGTACAAAACGGGCTACTCCTGAAAAGGTTGGAAGGCAATCTTAGCTAATCAGTGTAGAATCTGAGAAATCCAACAGGCTCGTCTTGATCACATGACTACAGAGATCATGTGTACTGATTTGCGTGAGATTTGAATGAAATCTGTGTGACTAACATAAACAATGTGTTTTGCAGAAACAGATGTGGAGGGATGCAGGGAAAATGTTTTTCCATGGCCTCTAGGGAGTGCGCATACATAAGATGCAGTTATAGGTAAAAACAGGAATTGGCCTGTTATAGCGCCACCGTGAGGCTGATTTTGGAAATAAATAGTGGCATGTCGTCCTCGGCCTAGTGGAAATGTGTGTGTATAATTTCATGGAAATTGGACACTGTGTTTGTAATTTGTGGCATTTTGTTCGAAACGGACCAATCATGTGAGCTTTGGAAGCCAATCTTAGCCAATCAGGATGGAAGATGGGACATTGTGCAGATCCGTGTTGATCACATGACTATGGAGATAGTGTATACTGAATTGTGTGATGTATGGATAAAATGTGTACGAGTTATCTACAGAAATGTGTTTTGCCTAAATCGGCCTCATGGTGGCACTTTAACAGGCCGTTGAGGAATATTTGGGGCAGAGGTTCGTCGTTGGCATCCAGGGAGTGTGTGTGCACAGTTTGGCATGGATCGGGACAACGGTGCCGGAGATTAGCTTATAACGGAAGGACGGACGGAGTGCAAAACATACTCTCTCCCCATGCCTTCAGCCTGGTGGAGACAATTATTTCCTGGGCCTGGTGTCGTCATGAAAGGGAGCGGGACCGCGACGCTCTATTGCGGATGATCACAGTGGGGACAGTGAGTGTGTTGTGAGCATCCAGTATTGGTATATATAAAAGGCAGAGTTTCTGAAACCTTTGAATTTCAATGACCCCCAGTTTGGTTTACATTTGGCCACAGACCCTGGCAGAGTACTTGATGTTAGTCAGCTCGCAGTCCAGCTATGGTTGCTGTCGGACAGAAACAGACAGTGCATAAGTAATTTTCAAAAAGTGAAATCTGTATGCAATATTCTTGTTTCCTATATAACTGTGTGATTTTGTATATCTATTCTGTAATGTCCACGCCCCACCATCTGGTGATGTCATCAATTAGTAATTAGCAATTCTCAGCACCTGAGCTGTATTGTTTTGGCGCTCTTTAAGAGCAAGTTCTTTGTCTGTGAAAATCATATAGCACTGACGAAGGTCTTATACCGAACTTTGAGCAACAAAATAAAGGTATAAATATTTTCTTAAGTCTCAGTCTAAGGAGTTTTTACTTGCGCAAGCAGAGCGCGCAAGTAATCATTTCGCTTGGTCTCTTCAAAGTGAAGCCAAGTTTTTTTCAACCGTAAGTCTGTGCCTGGTTTGCTGGGACCAGTTACAACATTACGTCATCGTTGATAACTGGGACCAGAGTACATGGTGTGTATACGTATGTAACTGGTCCCAGTTCTCAACGATGACGTAATGTTGTAACTGGTCCCAGCAACCCAGGCACAGACTTACGGTTGAAAAAAACTTGGCTTCACTTTTTGGAACCAAGTAACCACAGTATACTGCTAATCAAATTACAACTACATTTTCAATTCAATTCAATTCAATTCAATTTTATTATAGTGTCAAATCACAACAAGTTGTCTCAAGACACTTTACAACCAACAAAGATCCACCCAGAGCAAGCAACATTGCGACAATGGTAACGAAAAACTCCCCTTTAGGAAGGAACGTCAGGCAGAACCTGACTCTAGGGTGGGCGGCCATCTGCCTCGACCGTGTCGGGGGGGGGGGGGGGGGGGGGGGATAGAGGGAGAGAGAGAGAGATAGACAGAGAGAAAAGACAGAGAATAGGCAGGTGGGCTCCGTGGAGGGGTCTGGTCCACATCTGGTCCAGGTCGAGCTCTGTGAGGCCGGGTCCAGGTCACACTTCTGGTGGGCTCCATGAAGAGGCCTGATCCACGGTCACACTCGGCAGTCAGTTGGGGGTTAATATTAGAGGTCCACAGAACTGCGACGGGGAGGACGAAAAGAGACTCCGGGGAGAGATTCCCCGGATGCTGGATTAGTGGCAGGCCTTACTGGAGCCTATATAGTGTATATTACAAGTACTGCTGGGAGACAAACCCACACAACAATGTACGACCATGGTATCCAGCTAGACCCGGAGACAAGTCTGGCCATAGGCTTTGTCGTAGAGAAAGGTTTTCAACCTAGTCTTGAATGTGCAGAGCGTGTCAGCCCCGCGGACCGAAGCCGGGAGAAGGTTCCACAGCTGCGGTGCCTGGGACCTAAACGCCCTGCCTCCTATTGTAACTTTTGATATTTTTGGAACAGTAAGCATGTTTGCATATTGCAAACGCACTGCTGTTCTATTTGGTTTGTAGGGATCAATGAGATCCTTGAGATATTGTGGTGCCTGACCATTGAGAGCTTTGTAAGTGAGAAGAAGAACTTTGAACTCTATTCTGTATTTGACCGGGAGCCAGTGTAGGGAGGCCAGTGAAGGAGTGATATGGTCTCTTCTTCTGGTACCTGTCAACACACGCGCCGCAGCATTTTGAACTAACTGTAGGCTTTTCAGAGACTTGCCTGGGCAGCCTGATAATAGCGAGTTGCAGTAGTCCAGCCTTGAGGTAACGAAGGCGTGGACAAGTTTTTCTGCGTCATTTTTGGACAGGATGTGCCTGACCTTTGCAATATTTCGCAGGTGAAAAAAAGCATTCTTTGAGATTTGTTTGATATGAGATTTGAAAGACAAGTCTTGATCAAAGGCAACTCCCAGATTCCTCACAGTGGCCTTGGAGGCCACGGTAATGCCATCTAGAGAAAAGTTCCCATCGACCAACTTGTCTCTCAGGGGCTTAGGGCCGATCACGATAACTTCCGTTTTGTTAGAGTTGAGGAGTAGGTAATTACGTGCCATCCAACTCTTTATGTCTTTAAGACATGCTTGAAGTTTGACTAATTGGTCCGTTTCGTTCGGTTTCATCGATAGATATAGTTGAGTGTCGTCTGCGTAACAATGAAAATGTATGGAGTGTTCCCTGATGATGTTGCCCAGAGGGAGCATATATAAGGAGAAGAGTATTGGTCCAAGCACAGAGCCTTGTGGGACTCCGTATTTGACCTTTTCACGTGTAGAGGAGCCATTATTCACCTCTACAAACTGAAAACGATCAGACAGATAGGACTCGAACCATTTCAGTGCGGCACCCCTGATGCCAACCAGATGTTCCAGTCTCTGTAGCAGAATGTGGTGGTCAATAGTGTCGAATGCAGCACTAAGGTCCAGCAACACCAGTACGGAGAGGAGGTTATTATCTGCTGCAGTCAGGAGGTCATTTGTAACTCTCAGCAGGGCCGTCTCAGTGCTATGGTTAGCTCTGAAGCCCGACTGAAAGCCTTCTAATAAATTGTTGTTTTGTAGAAAGTCACATAACTGTTTGGCGACCGCTTTCTCGAGAATTTTGGAGAGAAACGGAAGGTTCGATATAGGTCTATAGCTAGCTAGAATGCCTGCATCAAGAGTAGGCTTTTTGAGTAGAGGTTTGATTACCGCTACCTTGAAAGATTGTGGCACGTAGCCTGTCACCAAAGACATATTGATCATATTGAGTAGGCATGTACCAACCGGAGGCAGGACCTCTTTGAGTAATCTAGTCGGAACTGGATCCAGGGTACATGTCGTTGATTTTGATCAACATACAGACATACTCTGTATGTAGTTGTAATGTGATTTGTAATTTGTAAATCTGTGCCTGGTCTGCTGGGACCAGACTACACAGATGACCATATCTCTTACGTCATCACTGAGAGCTAGTCATACATATACACGCCATGTACTCTGGTCCCAGTTCTCAACGATGACGTAATGTTGTAACTGGTCCCAGCAAACCAGGCACAGACTTACGGTTGAAAAAAACTTGGCTTCACTTTTTTGGAACCAAGTAACCACAGTATACTGCTAATCAAATTACAACTACATACTCTGCATGTAGTTGTAATGTGATTTGTAATTTGTAAATCTGTGCCTGGTCTGCTGGGACCAGACTACACAGATGACCATATCTCTTACGTCATCACTGAGAGCTAGTCATACATATACACACCGTGTACTCTGGTCCCAGCTCTCAACGATGACGTAATGTGGTAACTGGTCCCAGCAAACCAGGCACAGACTTACCGTTGAAAAAAACTTGGCTGTCACTTTTTGGAACCAAGTAACCACAGTATACTGCTAATCAAATTACAACTACATACTCTGTATGAGAGCCCACGGTAATACACACCATGTACTCTGGTCCCAGCTCTCAACGATGACGTAATGTGGTATCTGGTGGGACCAGATTACACAGATGACCATTTCTGATGACGTAAGTCATACAACATTATGTTTCTGGATTGTATAAAAATCACGCAAATGTCAAAAAGTTAACCATTAAGCTTAACGTCGTTGTAGTATATAACTAACTAAACCAAACAGAACTTTAGGATAAAGGACAGAAATCCATACCATTTCAGAGAAGAGAATTTTTCTACAGAACTGACTACGCAGACTACTTTCTCTCTCGAAGTACTTGCGCGCTCTGCTTGCGCACTAGTAGGCCATTTATGGCCTACTAGTGAAAAAAAAAATATATATATTGAATTTGTTTAGAATAATAAAAATAATAGTTCTGTTCTGTCTGTTTGTGTATTTATCTATTATGAAGATGGTACTGACTGGCGTTTCACTTTTTCTCTGTGTAGAGTTCTCAAATTCTGCACAAACCCGACCAGGCCCGACCCAACACAACGTTTTAGGGCCGGGTCTGGCCTAAAATCTATGCTAATTAGTCGGGCCGGGCCGGGCCTAGGGCCTGATCAGTTAGGGCCCAGTTAGGGCCGGGCCTTAATTTTCGGGCCCGATGAGAACTCTAGTGTCAGTGTCTTCTACCCTGAGCCATCCTACCCTAATAACATGAGCAGGGGTTAAATCATTTGCTGCCCGGGTGTCCCTAAAAACAATCCAACATGGGGCCTCAAGAGTCAGGGGACCCCATGAGATCTCATAAATAACACGCGTTTCGAGCTTGCGGATCTGCTACTTTTCACATGAGGTTCTGACAGAGACAACATATCAAGTAGCCTAAGGCACGGACAAAAATTTGTCTAGCGCCCGGTCATGTAACATTGGTGTGCATAATGTGACGCCGTGGTTCTGTAGCTGTCAGGCCGAGCTCTGGGAACCCACCGCGGCCCGGCCTGGTGTGGGCAGTGAGAGGTTGAGCTACGATCTTCTGCATCTTTCATGGTTTTATGTCAGATTGTGTAGCCCTGCGATGATATGTCTGGGCTGGGACTCTGGGAGGCATGTTGTTGGGTGTACTGACATATGACACTGTGGTGGTGGTGAGTGGAGGTGTGTGGGGTGAAGGCAACGGCGTCAACTCCGCGGGTGCGCAGGAGCCGAAGCACCCGCTGGCAAAATAATAAGCCAATATCAATATGCAGTATATGCACCCACTGAAATTAAGACTGAATTTCCCTTCCCCCTGGTCATGTTGTCATGCACGTAGTCACATACCTTTACGGGGGGTGGGGGGCGCTTGGGCCAAGATAGGTGTTGGGCCTTGGACTGGGGAGCACTCACTAACGTTATACAAAGATGACGTCCCTGGGTGAAGGAGGGGAACAAGCAGTGATGGAAGAAGTATAGAGCGCCGCAGTCCCGCCCCCTTTCAGAACGACGAGGGCACCGAAAGAGAATTTCCCATTCATTTTTCCATAGACGTTTCAGAAAGTATTTATTTAAACTAAGCTTCGGACAAAGCCATCTTGGCTCCTGACAAATCATGACAATAAACAGATTTTGGGCCGAACAAATAATTAGAAAGAAGAAAAAAGGGCAGGTTACAACACTTTCTTTTTTTCTAATTATTTGTTCGGCCCAAATGTTTTTGTTGATTGTTATGATTTGTCAGGAGCCGAGTTGGCTTTGCCCGAGGCTTAAAGGTATAGCCTACTTTCTGATGTCTATGGATAAATGAATGGAAAGTTCTCTTCCGGTGCCCTCGTCGTTCTATCGACGCTCTATCAAAATATAGCCTATACTTAAAGTACCAAAGGTTAAAATCTTTGTGTATCTTTTTCATGTACTCACTGTTCTACATCATTTGCTGCCATTTTATGGTATTTGTTTGTCTATTGGGTTATTTTCATTCCACGATTTTGCAACCCATTTTTTCACCCAGTGTCAATTATGTAATGTAATCCTGACCTCATGCTTCCTTCTATGCATGAGGAGTCCAAGCTGCTTCTTTTCCCCGGCCGGACGTAGTGCGTTGAAGGAACACGTTATTCCGACCAGTTCCTTTCACCTCCATCAGGCACCCCGGCTGGTCGGGGGGGGGGGGGTAGTTTAGAGACTAGGATTATACATGTTTTTGTGAGGGTAACTATCCTATAGGGGACACGGGGAGAACATGCAAACTCCACACAGTAAAGGGCCTTTCGCCAACCCCGCCTCGGGTATGGGCACTGATGACACAGAGGAGAGAACACACCCCCAGTGACACAGCGTCCCAATATACAACAATCGACAATCTACAAGCTCACAAACTGTGAACTTATTGATCGGCTATTTTTAAAAGATTTTGGAAAATGTGAAATATTTAAATAACTTCCCATTCAAACTTTGAATGGGAGGTCCCTGGAACAACATATTTTCAAATGGGAGGTCCACGGCCAATTACAAATTAATTCAGGGATCAAAGGTTTTTGACAACCACTGTAGATATATCCCCTCCGACTAGGTGGGGAGCCTAGCCTGGGCACTTACCAGACACCTGACCTTTTTTATCTGTAATTCATTGGCACACACCTGCACTGATTGTAGAGGGCCTTCAAAAAGAGTATATAAAGAGCTCCCTCGCTCTGGATAATCTTACCCAGTCACACCCACCAGCTAAACAGAGGGTCGTTGGTTAAATAGACCAATCAGCACCTATAAATGTCTGCAAACAAACTGTAACCATTGCTCTAAATGTTATAAAATAAAACCATGGAGACTCACACATGCAGTTATAGAGGGTATGCGCATGCATAAAGTGAATGGCAAATCGAGTGGCAAAGCGTCAGGCAAAGTGAGTTTGTTGTTTAACGTTGTTTAATGCAATCAGATAGGACTTTTCTGTTTGGATGTATGGGCTGTCTAGGCTTTGTTCCATTTGTTTCAGAATATACTTTTTTCCTAAACTTGTGCAGACCCATCTATAGATAGATAGATATGTCTGTTCTCATTTATCCATATATCCCAACCAGAGCCCTGAGATCGGCTGACTTAATTGTCACTCCTGTTTGTTCCTGATACGCTCTGCGCGGTACAGGACCAAAGGTGCTTTCGCTGTGGCTGCAGTCTCTGGAACTCCCTGCCGCTCCATATTCGCTCTGCTCGGTCATTGGAGGTTTTCAAGTCGTTAGGGACAGGTAGATACAAAAACGTGTACCCCTGAAGAAAATGTATGTACCCTGGTAAAACAAATGCCTTGACCTTCCATTTGACTGGAAAACAAATCGGTGACCTTCCCCAAGTGATACAAGAAAAAAGAATCACCATGATTGAGATGCTGAATATAGACTCTCTCTCTCACTTTCCTGTGCACTTAAATTAGAAAGGCATGAACCTCCCCTATTTCCCTCCACTTGCTTTCAATGTGTAATTAGTTTACCCTGGCCCTCACAGCCTACCTTTGATGTGCTGCATATATTGATATGTTGTTTTATTTTCGTGTTTATTTCTTCTTTTTGTGAATCACTTTAGCACTCTAAACAGCATCCTGGTGCCTGAGTAGAATTAAGTAGCCTACTAGCCAGGCATGATATGCTATGAAACAACCACAAATGCACTCTCTTATTATTTCAGCAGGGTTCATTAATGTGTTCTAGTCACTAATGTGTGGTGAGCCACCCACTTCGAATGCCATCTTTGAATACATTAATGGCACTCGAAGCGGGTGAGCTTCATAGTGCAGTACAGAAACCTGATGCCCCTCTCATCAATCCAATATGAAAAGAGCTAGGGCAGAGTTTCTGTGGAAACAGTGTAGGCTATGTCCAAAAGCGTAATTTTAATTTCCTACGCTAAAACATGATCAGATTCATTATCGGTCCGGGCCAATAATAATTGTCTTTATTGTCTCCAGAGAGATGTTTGTCTTCACAGTCTGTTAAAGAAAAACATATCGCACAAAACAACAATATCACACAATATTACAATTCAACAAATCAAAACAATACAACAGAATGGGTTGAAGAATGCTTTTGTATTTACAGTAATTGTTACAATCATATTGTTGTGATTTATCACTGTTATTATGCTGGCTGTTACAATGTAATGTCTGAGAAACTGAAGAAAATCTATTGGCTTTACCCAAACGCATATGGTGTAAGACTTGTAGTACTGCACATGCTCAGATGCCCTAGGCCTCACACAGAAGCCTGTGAACATAGATATTTCATGCATAGATATATATATATATATATATATATAATTTATTTTAAGAGCAAAGAGAGCCTACTGTCAGCTGTCCAGCAGTCCAAATATTATTAAATTCAATTTCAGAATGGTAGGCCTGAGGCCTCACCATTCTGAAATTTAATCTGGTGCCTGATGGAGGGGAAAGATACTGATTGGAATAACGTGTTCCTTCCACACGCTACGTCAGGCCGGGGAAACTCCCCCCTGTCAGGTGAAAAGAAGTGGCTTGGACTCCTCATGCAAGTTATCATGAGGTCAGGTCAGTCCACTTTTATCAAATGGTGTAGCCTACAATTTCAGAATCAGAAGCAGTTTACAGGTGTAAAGCAGTGGATGCATTATAAAAACAGGTAAAGACTACTGTACTTGCTGGGAGTGGGTGGAGTGAGATTCAGCATAGCTAATCACTTCACAATTCGTTGTGGTTGGGGTCTGGTTTGAGCCTAATTTGGAACACCTGAGGTAGGGCTATATTAGGCCTAGAAGACTCTGACCAAATATCTGTCTGCAGTGTACTGTAGAGGTAGCTAGCAGCTGTTTAGAACAACACTACCGTCACCTTGATGCATACCAGTAAGTTAGTTTGTTCATTGGATTGTATGTTCTTTTGAGTATGTGTTTATTTGACATTCATGCCTTGGTTAATTGATTTTGTCTACCGATACTGTTTTTCCTTTCCTGTTCAGTTCAGTCTTCATCAACATCATTGTTCACCCTCGCATGTACCTGCAGTCTAAATAAAATAATTTATAAAACATGGCTGGAACCCTGGTACTCGTGCTCTGACGGGCAGGCATACAGGAGTTAAATGTGTGCATTTTTCCTCAATAGACTCTCCTCCCTCCATCTGGTCATCTCTGTGGTCTGCGTTGATCTAGCTGCTTCACTGCATGTCTTCAGTGTATGTTGTGTGTTGCGACCAGGGGGGCAGTCAGACAGATATTTTGTGAAGCTACTAAGGAAATCGGGATTTCCTGAAAGTTCATATAATGGCCTGTTGTTTACCACCTGTCCTCTGTACAGACCTCCTTCAGAGGCTGGCCTCTTCCAAGTGGGACCAGAGACAATTCTGACACTGAGCTGGACATATGACGACGATACACGAAAGAAGAGGCCTGTTGTGGCGCTGTCATTGGGCCCAAAAAAACCCATAGCCCCATAGAAGTCCATGTATTTGGGCCCAACTTCACCTGTATTACCTTAATAAACATGGTCATGAATACTTTCTGCTTCCAGTCACTAGTTTAAAGTCTCATTTCTAATGTCATAATATTCTTTTTGGAAAATTATGGTCCCATTTATTAAAAGAATGACCATAACGTTGCGTATGTTACCGTTACAGTCTATGATCGGGATTCCCCACCCACTCGAGTCAAAATAAAAACCAACAGTCCCGCCTCATTGTCTGGGCCAGCCAATGGCCAGCTGGGCCCAAACGGATCTAGAAAGATGGCGATGTACAATTCAAGGACTGACGGGCTTCATTTTACGTTCATGTTAGACCCGCGGAACGCTTTGTCCATATTTTTTACAGTCTATGGTTGCGACACATGGGCTTAGTTGCCAGTTGCCACATGGGTCTTCTTATTGCAACAAGTGGGTCTTATGACATGCACATGTTGTTTTGACAAAGTCTTTGACAATGATGTCATGCAGGAGGCACTCATGGCATATAGGCCTATTACACACAATGTATTGTCTTCAAGAATTAAGTTTATAGTACTGAACCTACACAATTAAAATGTAATCCAGTAGCAATCTTTTTTTTTTTTTCATAATTTTTATCCCACGATTTTGTAACCCATTTTTCACCCATGTGTCAATCTTAATGAATTGCTTGGATTAAATTACTTTGATATGTTTAAGGAATTGTTAATGAAAGAATGACTTTAGTGGAATATTATGACATTGACATAAATGGTTATCAATAAGTCAGGGTGTTATTGACAACATAGTCCAATGAATGGGAATTCAAGATCAAGTCTTATTCCATTCAGGTTGTGAGTCTGAGTCTGTGTGGAAACAAGTCAGACTGTGTCTTTCCTTACTGAAGCAGATCGAGGCACCTGAAATTAGGGTAATAGAGCGAGTATGTGGGTCAACCTGCTTTTGGCAGAATATGACCCTGTCTCCATGTCTCTGAAGTGCCTTGGTGACCATTCTTTTCTTTTTATGATCAGTACTTTATTTTAGATTTTTTACAAACACATAAAACAGAAAACCTAAAATATAAACACAAGCAACAACAGCATAGTACGTATTCATGGACAGACAAGATAGATAAGATAAACAAATTTAAAAAAAGAAAAAGAAAAATCAAATTAAAATTTGAAAATAGTTTACATTATTTACACGACCAAACGCAGCATCATCAACCGTATCATAATGTGTAGTAATACAATAAACAATCAAGAGGGCATTGCCTGACTATGGATCACACCAAGGGATGACTGCAACATGACTGAGGAACACGTCCCATCCTTGGTGACCATTCTTGAGGGTCAATAGGTCAGTTAACTGTGGACGTGTAGGGTGTGTGGAGAGAGAGAGCGACGTCAGGAGATGGGGAGAGTCATAGGATGTCTTAAGCCCTGGGCTATACCTATATGGATCTAGATATGCTCTCCATTTCATGGTCATGGAGGGAGAGAGAGAGGTGTGAATGCAATCACATCGATAGCGTGGTTGGTGAGAAAAGAGTATACAGTGGGTCGCCACGCGTATATATGGCACATCTCTCTCCTGCATTCCGTTGTCACTGTGCCTGCATGCCGACAATAATGTGCGAACGTGAACCTTTATTAGACTACATTATAACGTGACATTTATTATACACCTTGAAAATAGCCACTCTACAAGAATACCAAACCCGTACCTGTTACCCTCTACAAGCTCACAACTGACACTTAGGTCTGACGCTGCTATTTTCTGTGCAGGACTTGCCAGAGCAATGGTAAAGTGTCTATCATTTTTAAATGTAGAGAAAAGTCAAGTCGGGATTTGGAGATTTACGCACATAGTGTGACATGCTTAATGGATTATTTCCCAGTGTCTTTCAGCACAGAACTCTGGTTCAGCATGCGACAGCAAGCTGCTTCAATCTTGTGCCATGGCCTTTAGGAAGCCATCATGGTTGCCATGTCACTTGTTTCAATGTTTGTGGCTTGTTTCTAGTTGCTTATCTGGGCTTTATTCCTAATGTTCAAAACAGTGGTTCTCAAACATTTTCCTATCAAGGACCCCCCAAATGATTATATAATTGTCCACGTATTCCCCATCTGAAAACATTTTGTGCCAAGGACCACCATACCAGACTTGTGTTGTTAAAATGCTAGTAATATTTATTTTGTTTTTCCCCCAATTTATTTTTTCCTTCTTTAATACAGATCTACAAGCTTTTTGCTCGGCTATTGGATTATCCATTATGTTTAAAGTGCTCATGTGTATAGTCGCTTCTTTTGGGCTTGTTTTCATAGACATGGATGCTTATTTCTCTTGCAACATCTGACAACACTGGACAGAAGGGGAGGAGCATGATGATGGCGGGTGGGCGCCGCTACGACGCCATCCAGATGATGAAGGGGACGAGCATTGCGGACAGAGTGACGAGAGGTGTCATGCAGCCCACGTACAGTAGCCCTGCCATCCCGCACGCCGCACTGAGGTATGCGTTGAGCCTGCTGAACACCAGCTTCCTCACTGTCGTACAGAACTGCAACACACACACACACACACAAACACACACACACACACACACACACACACACACACACACACACACACACACACACACACACACACACACAAATCTGACTCACCTGCCAGTGAGGAGCTCCCACTGGGAGGGTGAAGTAGAACCTTTGTTTCTACTTTCCAGCCCAACACTCCCCGCTGACAGGTGCTGCCCCAGCAAACTAAATGGCAAACTAAATGTAATGCAAATGTAATTCCAAAATGCTTGTTGAAACGTAGCACTAGATGGTGCTGCTCACTCTGGGTGAGTGAAATAGTTGTCAATGTCCTGTGTGAGTGAAGCAAACTGCTGAATAAAAAATGTTATGTGGCTAAATGTCAGTTAGACAGGCAGAAACAAACCACATACAGAACCTGACCTCCAACTCGTATAAGGTTTCCTCAGCCACATTCCCCCGTAAGTACAAAAAGATTAAGTCTGTCCTCGCATGTGAGCTGAATTGCATCACATCTCATTACTGTCCAAAAATCCATGGAAATGTTTGAGACAGTATGATTACTGACACGTGCACAGTAGCATGACATGCCTGGGTCTCATTCATGTGACCTTTCTGAATGAACCCAGTTTGTACAATCCAATAATTGGTTTGTGCTTCACATACCAATAGTGATAGTGTTATAGATGAAGTGACTATTTACTGTCGTTTGTTCGCTAGGCTTCATGCCATGCATGTACTGGGAGTGGGATATCTATGTTGCTCTGGATAAGTTTACGATGAATACTGAAATAGGCATATAGTATACTGTATATTAGAAATGTAGGCCTATGGAGCTTATCAATCTCTTTTCTCTTTGTAGCTGTTCATGTATAAAGTGAGTGAAAAATCTTAAGAATTGCTATTAATGTCTAAAGTTGAAAGGAAACATATATTTTCTATAAAGCAGCTATGCATTGATCAGTGGTATGCAGATATCAGTCTTCCTACAGGTAGCTCAGCTTTACGTTGTAGCTGCAGTAACAAACCATTCTTATATAATGGACCAGTGCCCATGTACCTACTACTTCAACAGAGTGAGAAACACCCAGGGTCATTTCTGATACTTCTGTGACCGCGGAGAGCGAAGGTCCGTTTTTCAGTGGATTTATCATCTATGAAGGCTAAGAAACAAATTGAGTCCCCATGCAAAATTTGTGAGAGCCCCAAATTCATATGGCCACCATTAACAAATGTGCTGCCTGCTGACCTCATCACATTCGTGCAAAACTAATGTTTGGAATTGATTCAGAATCATGAAAAAACCCTAGTTTGACATCACATGCTACTTAAAGCAGAATGAAATGTAGGTCATTTTGCATCATTTTGCCTCTTAACATGTTAATTGTGGCCATATGGATTTAGAGCTCTCACAAATTTTGCTCACATTTGTTGTTTCTTAACCTTCATAGATGATAAATCCACTGAGAAACGGACCTTTGCTCTCCGCACTCGCAGAAGTATCAGAAATAACACACCAGAGGGAGCTCCACTGATCATACCCCCAGAATAGGCACAAACTTGGGCATGAATTCATTCTCAATTCATTGTCACCAACATGTGGAAATACCAGCAGCCATTAAAAGGTGTGACCCTCCTTCAAATCAGCCATAAAAGAGCACCTGCAATTTGCAAATTGACCTAGACAAGTCTTCTAGCTGAGCTTGTTGTTTGTAAGTAAGTATTGATGATTTTGTCTTTATATTTCTTGATTAATTGAATACATAGGACCATAATGGAAACAAGCCCTATGTTGTATAACTACCTCTGTACTTTTACTATGTATTTCACAATAAGCTCTTATTGGAGCTATAAATATATATAAGTGCTGTCCAATGATTACATATTTTAACCACATGATTTATCTAGTTAATCGCACGATTAATCACAAATACCAATAAAAGTCACAATGTACCTTACTACCTTTACAAGTATTTTACACCCCTATTAACACGGGAGTGGAAAACTATTCTGGCTTTATGCTAAAGTATGTTATTGTTTTATTGGAAATCAATTAAAACCCCAAAATAAACCATAATGGTATTGCATTAAACAGGCTGCAGCAGATGGCTATACTTGTCACTTTAGAAATGTAAAGATACACTGTAGTCACTATAGTGTCTCCAAATAGCCTAGTCAATGTACCCTCAAATATCACCACACATCGAATGGGTTGAGTTGTATAAATATCTTGACAAGTTAAACTTCAAACACCACATTGACGCCTTAAGTTCACGCTGAGTTTCTTCTACAGAATGAAGTCCTGCTTTTCAAATGCTTCTCACAAAAAGCTGGTTACAGGCCTTTTCCTGTCGCAGCTTGATTAAGGCGATACTGTCTACTGCTAGTTCCTCAACTCTGAGCAAACTTGACCCCCTGTTTCATGCTGCATTGTTCATAACCAATTCCCCCTATAGGACTCATCACTGTACTCTGTATGCCCTAGTGGGTTGGTATTTCTTAACGTCTCGCAGGTTGCTACATTGGTATATTCTCATTTATAAAGCCATTCTTGGTACATTCTTGTTACATTCGTTCTAAATTTGAACTTGTCCAAAACTCTCTCAACTTCAGATCAAATGCTTGCAGGTTACGCTACGTCGTAACTGAGGCTGGAAAAAAAAGCATTGCTTAAGTTATTTCGGACCCTGGTCTTGGAATTACCTACAGACCAGACTCAAACTGGCTGCTGTGATTCCCCTAGTGAGCTTTAAAAGGATTGCCATGGGCACACTTCCCATACACTGCTCCTGCTTTGACGTATAGCAAATGTCTGCTTGCTTTTTAGTCTACTAGCAATTTCCATTGCTTCGTTTTTAGTCCTTATTGGTCGCGTTACTAAACGTTCCTCTTCTCCCTTTGAGCTTCTTAGGTAGTGGGTACTGTATTTATGAGCATTGTATGTCTGTCCTGTTTTTTGTTGTGTATTTTTTTTTGTTACTGGCAGAGCTGTGTCACTTATTTTGCCTCTTGTCTTGGCCAGTTCACACTTGTAAAAGAGACTTCAGTCTCAATGTGGTTTTTTTACTCGTTAAATAAAGGTTAAATAAAACATAAGTGTACACTTATACGTGTATGTTGGTTTGTTTACTGCTGACTGAGAAAGAATGTTGCACATTAAGCTAATCATCTGGAGACCTCCCAAGATTATTTAGGGATCCACATGTTGAAAGCCACTGTCTACACGGCTAAAATAAATTCACATGCGATTAATTGCGATTAAAATAATTAATTGCGATTAGCATACTGTAACAGTGAGTTAATCATGATTAAATGAGTTAACTCGGACGGCCCTAATATATCAGACACACACGCACACATACACTTTGGAAGTTCAAGTAACGCCGTAAATCTGTGAATCCCTCACTAACTGGCCAAACACAGCTACAACAGCACTAATGTATTTAATTAATTAAATAATTCAATTGAATTCAGTTAATTCAACATGGGTCTACGACTCTCATTTACTTTGAGGATTTTTACTGGCACCAAATATAAGAATCACGAAACCATAAAAACCAAACGTTAAATACTGGAACCCCAGCATCCGTATTGTGGGGAAAGCTTTTGCAGAAAATGGCGAACACGTTCTGTGCTTGTTGCTGCTCGACTATTTTCGAAAATACACTAGCATAGAGCCCTGCGGGACTCCGCTCAACCACAATGGGGTTTAAGTGGTTAAGAAGAGCCACTATAGCGCTCACCTGGTACGTCTGGTAGCTGATGGCCATGCCGTAACGACAGTACATGACGTAATGCTCGCAGTTGTACCACAGCAGGCTGTAGGTGACACCGCCCAGCAGCCTCTCCGCTCTGCGGCCCACCTCGTCCCCGTCCAGGGGTGGCTGCTTGGACACCTTGTCCATCTCGTTGACTATGATCTCCGAGCCGTAGGCAAAGTCCTCCAGCGAGTCCACCCTGACGCTGGCCTCCTTGGCGATGACCCCCAGGACGAGCCGCATGTTGGTGACCATTTTGGCGACGGCAGCTTTGTTCCTCGTCACCATTGGCAGGATGTCCGGGATGAGATGGGCCACCCGGTTGTCGCCCAGGTAAATGCCGAAATGGGTGAACAGTGTCCTGGGGACCTCCAGAAGGTCGCCACGCTTGTACAGAGACGGGTCCATCTTGTTGTCACACTCGTCCTCTTTGACACCTTTGGAGGCCACTGCCAAAAGGTTGAACAGTTGGAACTGAAACATGTTTGAACGTTTCTGCATACAGCAGTCGGACCACCGGAGGTCGGACCACCGTTTTTATTCCCATGGGGGGAAACTGGGAGGTGTCAGAAAGTGGAATTTGGCCAATTGTTCAGTGTGCTTTTGACAGAAAAGGAGCTTTGGCTATAATCTCATGGCTGTGAGGTTGGAATTGATTTCACAACAACGCACGGCATGGCTCCCAGTGTATTCGGGGCAAGGTGGTCTAATTCATAAGCCTATAGGCTTAGAATTGATCCTAATTTAAAGGGTTGCAAGTCATGCAGCGCATTGGTTCTCAAGGACCCCAATAACTGAGTGTAGGAATGGAACCAAATGGACCCATAAGGGTCCATTTGGTTCCATTCGTACACTCTCTGGCCCCTTTTCCACCGGTTGGTTCCCAATGGGAACCGCTTCAGTTCTTTTTGGTTCTTAGTCCATGAGCCAGAGCTCCAAAATTGGAACGTTAATTATGAATTGAGTGTAGCAAAACCATACCTATATTAGATTGTTATCACCATGAAACTTCCCCAATTGAGTACTTACACGAAGACAATGATTTATTGTATTACAAATTTTACATTTTTAAATATGAAAATGAGGCATTATGTAGGAAAATATGCAAAATAATAGAAAATGTGAAAAAGCTACTACTGTGGAAGGGTTATCATGTATTAATTTACTTGTATTGATCCTATAAACAATTTAATATAGGTCTAGTTTGCCCACCAATTTTGGAGCTCTGGTTCATGGACTAAGAACCAAAAAGAACTGAACCGGATCCCATTGGGAACCAACCGGTGGAAAAGGGGTCTCAGAGTACCCTGAGTCCCTGGACTCCCCATAGCCCATGAGAAAGCATCAGTTGTCTAAAAAGTAGGCTACTTATTACTGATAGTGATTTGCATATTTGCTAAGTCTGTAGAGAGGCTTATTAATCTTGTCATTTTTTATGATGAAACTATAGTGACTCACGTAGTACTTAATAATATATGATTCAATATGTGGCTTATTATGTCAATGTATATGCTGTATACCACAATTGACCCTGTAGTGCTGCCACAAATAAAAAAATAATGTTTATTGAACATATTTACATTATACAATTTAAACAAAAATATAGTCTATAAGCATCATTATAAAATATTGCAAGTGCAAACCTTTAATGTATTTATTTCATATGTATTAGTTGAAAATAGGCTGTTATTGCTTGCTAGTAGTATAGCCTACTATAGTAGGCTGTACTAATAGGCCTCAGTTGACTAAATGTATTGTAAAGTGTACAAAAAGCATTATTCCTGTGTCAGGAATGAAGGTTTGACGGCATGACTGACCTGATTAAAGATCATTTTAAGTGTGTGAGTGTATGAGCATTTAACGATTAAAATTCGTTGTCGGTGGAAACCTCAAATGTCCAAAAGTGTCACTTTTCAGGATTCAAATAAAAAAGTAGCAGATCTACAAGCTGAAAATGTGTGCTTTGCACTGCGTTTCGAGCTTGCAGTTCTGCTATACCTTTGATACTTTTGTATGACGCTGTAGTATGACCAAGTCAGGCATTCAAAAGAAGAAAAAAAAGGTTAGAATATGGACAAGAGGTTTCTGCCCGACAGCAACATATACTCGCTGATAATGGCCAGGAGACAAAACTAAAGTATTTCCCAATTGACTGAAAAGTAAACCAACTCTGAGTGTTTGTTCTCTGAATGAATGTTCACTTCAAGATGGAGGAGAGCCTCATCAGCCAGCCATCCAAAGTGTAAAGGGGATGAGAATTGTGGGTAGTGTAGTTGATGGCAACATCCCAAAACAGCAAATGGAGACAATTCCCAGAAGAACTGCGACAACGGCACTGCGCTGGTCTCTGATGATGGACTTTAGGCACTCACAAAACTACAAAGAAACAGAAAACAAATGTTGAGGTCATACACATATGCTACTCAAAGTATTATTTTTGGTAGAGTGGGCACCTAAACATGGTGTGCACCCCCCAACAAAGGAAAAGGGTCTGAATCATATAGGCTAAAGTGTATATAGGCATGTTTTGAACATGCTTGGGCATTTAAGGCCTTTATATTTCTACAAATTGTTACAAAACCTGTGGCAAATTATGGGAATAAAGAAAAAGTTGAAGGGTAAATTTAAGTCTGGTAATGATGCACTGCATGCATGCATATGTTCAGATCATGTGTAGAAAATATGTCCATAATAGGTGCCCACTCACTACATAACTTTTCCCACTTTACAATCATAGCACGTATAGCCACAGTACACTATGTCTGCACAATAACAAGTCTGTAGCTATGTTGGGTTTATTAATTGATAACAGCATAATTAATATTAAAGAATAGACAAGCTAATTTATTGACATTAGCTACATTTCTTAATCTGCATTGGCCTATAGCCTATTATTAACTTCTCACCAAGCTATTATAATCAAACAATGACGTTAGGCTGATTGCATTTGTCTGCATACAGATAATGTGCAGCTGACATTTTCACTATCAGGCAGGCATGGTTTGGCATTAAAGTGTAATAAAGAAGATTTAATTAGAAAAGCTAGAAAAGAAAAGATGACGCTAGACCATGCATAAAATTAAGCAATTTGGGATATCTACTATAGGCTACTCCATCATACGACGGTGTCGCTCAACAAAACGAATCTAACGAGCTTTTTTTTCGGCAAGCGACAACGTCTTGCGTCTTACGTGCACGACTGTGCTATTTGCCCATAAATTGCCCATTACGCTCGCAAATAGCAAATAACCTGGGGGACGTGGCGCGCCGCGCACGCGTTTTGGTCTTGTAGATCGGCTATTTTCGGCGAACGACACCGTCATCGTGCTTAAATTGAGGCTATAAATATGCTATTATACCTTTTCTGTTTGCCGGCTCGCCGCAGAGCCGTATCTGCAGTAGGTTACAAAGTGCTCACAGTTGTTCCACAGTAAACTATACGGGATGTCCCCGATTAGTTTCTCGGCCCTCCTGGCCACCTCCTCGTTGGGGAGGGCTCGCCTGTGGACCGGCTCGTCCATGCGGTTCACCAGGACGCCGGCGCCGAACGCAAAGTCCTCCAGCGTGTCCACGCGCACCGTGGCGCACTTGTACATGCAGCCCACGATCAGCCTCGTGTTCGTAATGACGCTGGCGATCAGCTTCTGGTCGCCCGTGACCGCGGGCAGGATGTCCGGGATGAGGTGCGCGACCCTGCCGTCGCCCAGGTAGATGCCGAAGTGAGTGAACAGTGTCCTGTGGACCTCCAGGAGGTCCCCCCTCTGCTGTCCGTGCGCCCAAGGTGCCGCTGCTGCACGCTCTTTGGCGCGCTCCTCCTCACCGTCTGCTCCTCCAGACCGCTTCGACTCAAACAGGTTGAAGATGGAGAGAAGGGACAGCTTCTCCGCCAGAAACGTGAACAGGTCTGGAAGCATCGTGGAAAAGTTTTTGTTTTTGTTTTGTTTTGCAGAGTAAGAAAGTTGTGCAAACGTGTTCACGCGACCGTGCCGTGGATCTTTTTATCCTATAGAGCACGTCATGGAGAGGAGAGGCAATCCTCCGTGCACAACATGATTGGCCACGACTAGTGACATTCCCTGATTCCCCTTGTCGTTTATTCTATGCTACACGTGCGCCAAGATTTATGTCAACAACAAGATTTCACTGGTTGTTGTTAGTCTGACTTTGAACGCTTGAGATTAAGTGACCATCATTTATTTTCATGAAGAAGAAAATAGTTTTTGCATGTGAGCCTATAATTACGATTTGTTTAAATGTTAACAAAAGGTATAGGCTAAATCACAGATTAAAATCACAATAACATGTCATTAACACACTGAAGACAGGCAACATTTATACTCAGATTAAAATATAAAGTTTAATATTAATCGGATTACTATTGGTCTTTAAAATTAGATTAGTTTTAATCACATTCATAGCTTTAATCTTTAACTTTATCATACCATAATGGCCTCTATTAAAAAAATATTTGTATATAGGCTATATATTTTAGATTTGTTCTGTGCTTGAAAGTCAAACAGTGAATTATAACTTTAGACATCAAGTGACCCACTTTTGCTCATCAATAAAATTCCAATTAGTCTCCAAAGCTGATTAAGTTCCAGACAGAGATTTGGGTTAGGGGAGAGAGTCAAGAGGCTCTGTCTCCATGGCCACTCTGTTCTACCTCCATATGAACGAATAAGTTTATGTGCACATGTTTGTGTATTATTGCATATCAACAGCCCAAATATTTGTGTTATAGGATTATTTATTTTTTTACATTAATCACTTGAACCCTATAGAATTCCTTTTCTGAAGGGAATCTTAGCCGAAAATCTGCAAGCTCATAAATCTGCAAGCTCACTGTCAAACAAGTCTATCAAATCTATGAAAAGGTTTAATCTGCAACAATGTTTATGCAACGGTATGTTGTGGGGGTCCCTGCTGGCAGCTAAGGGGTCCTTGGCCTGAAAAACATTGAAGACGCCTGCATGATTGATGGATCGCTGAGTCAGGGAAATATATGGTTGTGAGACTTAAAACTTATTAGTATTAACTTATTGTAGTATTTCTGTCTGACCTTCAGGGGGATCGACTCAGCCCCCAATGGATAACAATACTTCAACATGCAACCAATACGTCCAAAGAGTTATGCTGCACTGACAAAAGTCAGTAAGTAAGTAACTAGTGATCATATAATATTTACACAGGCCATATATTTTAAAATATATTTACACAGGCCAGATATATCACGCCTAAAACACATGACGTTAGTTACAAAAAACAGACAAACCAATATCTTTGGACAAACTGTAAAGGAAAACCCACAGTGGTCATAATGAAATTTAAGGCCTAATTTAAGGCCTAATTAATTAGCATCAAGCCCAAACGTGCAAGTGGATGACTTTCTTTTAATTATGGGGTTGTTTTTTTCTTTTTTTCTTTTAGGGATGCAGATATGACCATTGGGGGTGCAGGCCAGGGTCTAGTACTCCCCTCGTCAGGAAAAGCATTTGAATACTGCACTTACAGTAAGTACAATTGTAATGTATTTTTTACTTTACTTGAGTACTTCCAATTTCCTCTGCTAGAATTATTTGAACACTTTAGTTACTAGTTACTTTGCAGATTTGGATTAGTATTACCAGTAAGACGCCTGAGGGCGAGAAGCGGCCTCGCCCTAAATGGCGTGGCCACGTGCACGCATTCGCCTGGGTGACCGCAGACTGCTGGGCGAGAGCTGGCGCTTTGCATGGATGGTCAGATCAACATATGGGATGAATTCTGTACTGGCCATATATGGAGGAGTGTGCAGGGTTTGATGTGGTCAGATCAACATAATGGAATGTCAGAACAGGTCAGCTCTATATATGGAGATCTAAGGGTTTGAGTTGCACTGTAGAGTTGCAGGCCAATTTTGATGACATCAGGGATCTCCACATATGGGCTTAATATTGATGACATCACGTGATGTCACAAGGCATGACCATATGGGGTGTGACTGACTGACTGACTGACAGGAAATGCACAATTTCATAGTTAACTGCGACCTGTGGTCGCAAACAAAACATGCATATTGCCCACTTCATACATTTCGGTCATTTTAAAATACAATGTGTCATGGTTGTAAGCTTGTAGATTTGCTATTTTCAATAGATTTTTATACACAAACTTGTGAAATTGGAACATTGTGCATTTTGACACCAATAATGCTTTTGTACATTTTGATACCAATAATGCTTTTGTACTTTTAAGTAAATGTTGAATTCCAGACTTCTACTTGTAACAGGAGTGTTTCTACATTGCTGTATTGATGCTTTAAGTAAAGAAAAAAGTGAGTATTGTTCCACCACTGAGTAGGCTATCAGTGATTCTGTCCCAGTTGGGGATGGCGATGACATGAGAATGGAGGCAGCATGGGGGGATTTAGTTATTGAGAGAAATAACCTTATAAGCTGAAACATCCAGCAGCCAATTATACCTTGTAATCCTGTATGGACTCAAGGAGATCTTGGAGGAAAGTTGAGGAAAGTTGAGAAACATCATAAGCCTCTTTTGGAGCTTATACGATTTTACGACTTTCTTTACGACTTTTTTTCCTTGACCTAGATAAAGCGCTAGAATATCTACTGATATCGAACATGAATATCTTCAAACTATCTTAAAACTTTGCCTCTTTCTGTAAAGAGCACATTTGTGCCATTCCTAATTGTCACTCTTGTACATGCCCTTTTTTAAATACATTTTAATACTATAATATTGTTGACACACAGACGTAAAGGGTGTTCAATAGCACAGATTCATGGAATAAAATCTAAAACCTCAAAAATGGAGTTATGAGGTTTCCTCCGGACAGCAACGTAAGTTGTGTGCGCAGAGATGAACACATGCATTGATGTTTGTGAAGTGAGTAAATTAGCAATGAAATCACTTTTCCATAATGTGCCTAATTGCTGTTGCAGATTATATGCATATGTTCTGTGCTGTTTTCTTGAAGGGCATTACAGTATATTTAAGTGACTGGGGACCTCCAGGTGTCTAGATCACATCCTTTATCTGCTCTACAACAAATCTCTTCACCAAAAATAGAGCAGAGCTATAAGCTCACAACACGTCACAATGCGACCCCTTATGAGCTTTTATATCTGCTTTGTTTCCCCAAGAATGGGGACACTAGGGTTAAATAAGGTTTTCTAATTCTAAACAAAAAATGTCTATTGTGGTCCAGACAGCCCCTCTGTCTGTATGTAAACTAAACAAAGCAAAATAAAACAAAACAAGTGTTGATCAATGGCCAGGCCCTGCTCATGAACTTGTGTCCTCTGGGTATAAACAGAAGTTTCTGGAATGAGATATGATGTGCTGTAACTGTAGGCTGACCGCAACACAACTCATGTTTTAAGAGCAATGCCGGGATGTTAGACATGTTATCCAATCTGAATTGTAGATTATGTTAATACAATACAATAATTTATACAATTTTGGTGGTTGTATTTTGTCTCCCTGCTCTTTGAGACGTTTAGATTGTGTCAATGATCATGTCTCACCTAAAGACACAAAATTTGATCTGATGGTGAAGACTCATTTATCCTGTGAGCAAGCAGGCAGGCTCTATTGGATCAATGGGAAATATGTCGGCAGGAAACCAGGCTCCCATCTGAGGTAGAAAATAAAAAGTACATATAGTGCAGCTTTACTTTCAACCTGGCATACCTATTTTGGGCATGTTAATATAGGCAAACATTTGCTCACATTGTCAACCCAATTTGCTATTTTCATTTTTTTTTAATACATGCTATGAAATAACCGCTTTGGGACATCACCAGCACGCACGCACGCACGCACGCACGCACGCACGCACGCACGCACGCACGCACGCACGCACGCACGCACGCACACACACACACACACACACACACACACACACACACACACACACACGTGTGAGCTGTGGGGAGGGTCACCGCATTCATCCAGGTCATACCATGTTCAGCTGAGGGAGCTTTAACCCTGCGACCACATGCTGGACCTTCAGGCAGCATTAAAACAGAACCTTTGCCCTCTGTGTCACTTGTAAGATTTTCTCCTTGGCCAAATGGCCCCATACTTATAGTTATGGCCACTGGGGGACTCTAACTAGACCCTCTAAACCTCAATTCCCAGTGGGGGCCACCTGTGAACTGTCTGTGAATGGCTTTGTTCCGCATGGCCTGTAAACTTGAGCTGATTGATTGCACAGATGCATTTTTTTGCATTTAGAGTTCAGTCAGCGCCCTGATCAAATAATGATGAGGAACCAAATGTAGTAGTCGGTGGTCAGTTGTATACAGTCCAGAAAAGAGCTGTCAATTTGCAAATAACTTCCTCCCACAAATCAGTAAAATATGAGCCGCTTGAGGACGTGTTTGTTTTAAAGAACATGATTCTGGAGAACCGCTGATCTGATCGACTGTAGGTCGCAAATACTATGAAACCCTGCATCTCCCGTCCGTCCGTCACCCATGCCTCATGGTCATGCCTAGTGACATGTCTTCATATATGGTCACGCCTCATGACATTAAGTGACATCATGAAGACCCTTAGCTCTCCATATACGGTATGGTGCCTCGTGACACATCACGCCACCATATATGGCCATCTCCATATATGAAGATCACAACACTGACCTCATCTAACCCCGGATAACCATACATGGGGAAGACTGGATCATCACCTAGATCTGCATATATGGAGCCGGCCAGCAACTCTACATCTGACCTCAAACCCTTAGATCTTCATATATGGAGCTGACCTGTTCTGACATTTCATATGTTGATCCCCCCCACCCGTCCTTCCTGTTCTGACATTCTATATGATGATCTGACCGCATCAAACCCTGTAAACTCAAGACACGCTCCATTTATGGCCAGTACAGAATTCATTCCATATGTTGATCTGACCCCCCCATGCCAAAGTGCCAGGGCTCGCCCAGCAGTCTGCCGTCACCCAGGCGGATGCATGCACGCTTCTCGCCCTCAGGGCGTCTTACTGCTACTTAAAATATAATCTTGAAGCCACTTTTGTACTTTGACTCAAGTGAAGTTCTGAATACAGCATAACAGAGTATTTCTATTACATTGTGGTATTATTGCTACTTCTGGACTGGTCTGAGGCCTCCTCTGTGTCGTGTCATGAAGAAGCACTTTCCATCTGGTGTTCGCTTCAGTTCAAGCAGAGTTCACCACTGTTTAGGTTCACGGGTCTGGACAGTTCATTCCCAGGTCAGCCAACAGGCAGCATATCTCTGCCTTGTGCAGAGATCCGTTCCTTTTTCCCATAATAAAACTAGGTCACCAAAAGGTAGCCGAGGTGTCATCCATCATGCAGTGTCAACACCGGATCCTGCAGATTTAAGCTATATATTAATCTGTTATGTTATTATCATGTACCTTTGAAAGTTTGCTCTGCTGTCATCATAAAGAACCAGGTGATGCAGTTGTACCGTGAATATGTGCTTGTATATCTGTGAGCTCGTATCTGTGAGCCAATTGTATATGCTATTTTTCTGAAAAGTATCCGTTTTGGTTTTCCACCCGACAGATGATATGCATCAAGTCAAGTTAAATATATTTACAAAGCACATTTCATATGGCAAGCACAGACTTGTGCTTCACAATAAAAACAGAAAAATGGTAATGGTCAATGAAAACAATTCACACAATTACATATGAGTAAAACATCAAAATTAATTAAAATGAATGACACAACTGCACACCTAAACCTTGTGAAAATAGATGGGGGTTTTGTCTGCTTTTAAAAGAGGACACTGTACCAGGCCTTAGATCAACTGTGGATAGAATCCCCAAATCAGACCACAAACCCTCATTTCATTCAAATTGCTTTATTTCTGTGGGATCCCAATCCACACTGTAAAATCCAGTGTCTAATATAACTCTGACAGTGTACAAATGAAACCAAAATGTCCGCAGGCCTGATGTTGAATGAGAACCAGTGGTATAGCGCATGCAGCACAATCATCTACAGTGTAAACAATAATTGTGGTATTTTTGTCCAAAGCTTAGTCCAGACATTGAAGAATTCATACTTCTTTGTGGTGTTGCTGTAGCTGTAGCTCACATTAGGCGTTATCTCATGGGAGCTTTATTGAGCTATTGTATCTCTCTCTCAAGAATGATACATTGCACACTTAATGGTGTGTATAATTCCTGTGGTGTCGGGAGACGATTAGCTAATATATATTTTTTCCCTTCCCGCGGAAAGGAAGTGATGAGTGCATTGACCCACTGACTGCATGTCTGACCCTAAACAGTAAACCAAGCAAAACCATGGAGACAGTAGACTGAAATCATTCTCCCTTGTATGGGCGGAAAAAGCACCCAAAACTTTTTTTTTCAAAGGTTTTCAAACTTGATCAAAAATAGCTCAACTGCAAGCTCATGTCATGTGTTGAGAGCTTGCAGATCTGCTATTTTTTGAATATCAGAAGTATAAAATAGGGCTTCATGGCTAATGTATATGTTTTGTAATAATGACAATACAAGTAACTTGGAACTAAAGCTGTGAAATAATTGTAGTGGACTAAAAAGCAACTGCATTAGATTAATAGAATTATAAAGTATAAAGTACTGAAAACTGGAACTACTCAAAATTATAGGCTACTTAAGTACAGTTGCTTACTTACTTACTTACTTACTTTTATTACTTATGCCTATCGCTCCTTTTCATGGAGCATAGGCCGTTGACTACAGTTCGCCAGCATCCTCTATCCTGGGCCTTTTCCAGCTGTCAGTCCACACTGCTTGATGTCAGTGTCAAGGTCCCTGCGCCAGGTGTTCTTCGGCCTCCCTCTCTTTCTTGTGCCTTGTACTTAAGTACAGTAGACTAGAGTAAATGTACTTAGTTACTTTTTACACTACAACCAGAAAGGTCGGTATAGGTCAGGCTGGAGGAAACACGTTTCTGTCAAGTACGCCACATGTAGGAGAGTGAATGTACTCCCATCTGATGGCACAAAGCCATCAAGACTGTTTTGTGCCATTTCGCAACCTCCTTTCATAGTTAAATCCCTTGAGAACAGGCCAGTAGTACCTGCCTGGGCAGTGGGCACACACTGTTGCACTTTGAACGTTGTTTCATTGCAGTGGTGAGGGATAAGTATTCAAATTCGTAAAAGTACCAAAAAGTGCTATATTCAAAAGTTTTGTTGAGTAAAAGTACACAAATATCAACATATACTTACTGTACCAAAAGTGCTCCAGTTTTTCAGAATTTGTGAAACGTATAAAAAAATGCAGATATACAAGATCACAATATGTCGCATTGTGACACGTTGTGAACTCGTAGATCAGCTATTTTTGAATAGACGGTATAAAATACAGCCTAATTGGTTAATGTATGTTCTGTCAGTCTACAAAGTAACGTGTGTAACTAAATAACATGTAGTATTTGCCTCTGAGATGTAGTAAAATTGACATAGGCTACTCAAGTAATGTAAAAGTGCCACTGTTTCACAGCCAGTATATCACGCCACCGTAACAGGAGTCAGGCACAATGTGTTTTTAATAAACCACATTGTTTATTAAAAACAAATACATTTCTACATCCAACAGGATGGAAAAGTGATGGCTCCATTGACCCCCTGACCTTTTCACCCTATAACCTTACCTTACAGTAGACAGACATAATTCTCCCTTGAAGTATATATGAAAAGCTTTCCAACTGCATTGGCCTATGAGCGATCGGTCATGCCCAGGGAAATGTGTCTCACGGGACACCATAAACAATGATAGTTTAACCCTGTAAAACTAACCGTTGACTGGTTATTTGGCATTTTTACCTATAGTGTAAACATAACATTTGATTGTTTGATATAGTCCAACATCTCAGAAAGAAATGACGCAGTACAATGGCACAGAGTCAAGCAGAGAACAGTTATTGTTTTGTTGCCGTCTGTTCCTCACTAAAATCCCCTCCAAACAGCTTAGCGATCAGTGCTTGCATGAGCTCCCAGCTTGCTGCACTTAAAAACCTTTGGCATTCTGCTGCATTTAGAACAATCATCAAGTTCAAGAATAGAATAATAAGCTCTGCTATGAGCTTCACACTGAGTGTTTCTTGTTTGACTACTACTACACCACCTTGAATGAATGTTGGCACACCTCTGGCAGTTCTTTGAGTTTTATACAAAATTTGGTCTCACCAAATTACCCTGGAGAGCATCCATGAACGATAATGAGTGTCACAGAGTTCTCTACAGCAGTTGTTCTCAATCTTTTTAAGCCGCAGCTCCCCCACCTAAAAAAAAAGGAAAAAAACACACTTTGCTTTGTTTTTGATATTTTTTAGAGGTATAGGCAACAAAGTCTTATGCACAGGCTAGAGGTATAAGAATGATCTTAAAATATTAATTGTCACTTTAGAAATGTGCAGATAACCCTGATTACTTTACACACACACACACACACACACACACACACACACACACACACACACACACACACACACACACACACACACACACACACACACACACACACACACACACACACCCTCTGGGCGTCCCAACCCACAGTTTGGGAAATATTGGGAAATATTATTAGTATTATTATTTTACATTGTGGCTGTTTCTACTTTTACTTAAGTAAAATCAAATCTCAGTAGTCTTCTATCACTGGGTCACATGGTTACATTTAAATTGTAGGCTCTCAAAAGTAGCTGGTCCAAAGAGGCATCATGCCCACTAGTGGTTATGTGAATAACTGCAGCCAAAGACCCAGATGGATGGTTGTTGTAATCTTTTCTTTGCTGGAGATTACTATCATGTCATCAACTCTGACCTTTTTTTTGGACCACCACACTCTGACTCATGGTGTGTTACCCGTTCAAATCATGTAATAGAAATAACGGTGATGGGTCGCATCACAGCCTTCATCAGTGTTCTCTTCCCTCAAGGTAAAGGATTTCATCAATCATTTAAATAACATAATAAAATAAATAAACATAATAAGCCTTAATTTGATTAATGCTATAGGAGTCTCAGTAGAAGACTCATTGACTCTGCCGGTCATCAAATTAGAGCATAAATATTTGTCCTTATACCATAAATGTACATGTAATATTGTGGACAACAAAACATGTTTGTACGGTATATTTGGGAAATGATCAACAAACGGGGACATTTGAGTCATAACTGTGAGTCAGACGGTGTGTGTGTTGTTTACACGTGCAGTCCTTATCAGACATCGGAGCGAGGACCTTGGTCAGATAAATATACGGCAGTGGTCCGTCTTCTCCTCATTCTCCATAAAGGACCCCACATCACCACAGCGGCGGCACCTGACACAACCATGGCTCCTACACTTCTACACAGAGCAGTGGGACTTCTCTTACTGCTGTCCCTCTCGTCCGTTGTAAGTGATCTTAGAGGGGGATATGACTTAAACTCACTATCACGCAGTGTTATACCGGATTCTCAATTAATCGATTGACCTACGTGAGCAAGATTAATTTGGTTATTCGTTTTATACATGTCCGTTTGTATATATTCTTTCTGTTAATTGCCCAGCGCATATTTTATTTCTTTGTCATTCAAAGCGTTTTACAAGCAACAGGAATCTAATTCTAAACTGTTTCTCCCCCACAGGAAATGAGAGGAGACAGTGCAGCGGATGCATGCACACCAGACGACAGATTTGTAAGAATCTTTTGATATTATTATACAATATGTTACTATATTTTTGTTGACTTTGAACACACTTTTATTATTATTCCCAAAAGGAAACATTTGTTGATTACGTAATTTACGTCATCATTATTATTATTTCTAAAGGAGTCAAGTGGAATATTTTGGCAACTATGAAGTATGGATGTAAATAGCCTGCCATTATATCAACAGCACAATACATGTGTTTT
This sequence comes from Protomyctophum bolini, assembly GCF_963924005.1. NCBI lineage: Eukaryota > Metazoa > Chordata > Actinopteri > Myctophiformes > Myctophidae > Protomyctophum > Protomyctophum bolini. The sequence goes on from NC_137864.1 coordinate 23,245,521, forward strand.
TTTGTGTCTTTAGCCTTAATTTTATATTTTTTATGGAGGGACAGACCGTAGGCTGACAGGAAATGGGGAGAGAGATGGGGGGGGGGGAGACATGCAGTAAAGGCCGTCGGGATCGGGAGTCGAACCCGCGGCACACTGCCAGACTGGATTGCCAGCCAAGGTGCCTGGACCGTGAGCCACGGCCAAGGCCTCAATACATGGTTTTATTGACATCTGACAGTCATGAGTTCATAATAGGTATGAAAGCATAATGCTTAAACATAATCTCTGTCTGTATTTTAGGGGAAGTATTGTCCCACGACATGCGGCATATCGGACTACCTGTTCACGTATCAGCCATCGGTAGACCATGACCTGGAGGAGATGCTAGACGAGCTGGACAGAATTGCCAACCTGACGCAGGAGGCAGAGGAGAAGGTGGTTTATATGAAAGACTCTGCCACGTCAGCCCAGAAGAGCTCCCAAGGAGGTGAACACGATGGTTTTGGACAGAAATGGTTTTCGGCGCAAAACTCTTCCTTTTACGGTTTATAATTACAGTTGAATATTGTGAACCTTAAGTGTGTGTCTACTGTACTCGTACTGAAGCAGATTGTTGCTATCATGTCCTCCAGACACTTACATCAAACGCTCATCCAGCATGTTGGCCGACGTCCTTCGCTTTGAGAAGACAATCATCACTCAGGAAACGCAAATGTAGTAAGTTCTCAAACATTGAAATTAAGCCCCGATCTTCATGTACTTCAAAAGACAGAACAATAAGTCTAACTATGTGGTAGTTCACATTAAAACCCCTCAACAAACTGTGTTATATTAGGATTAGTTTTTACCAGAATATCCCACTTAAGTTGAAATACTGTTAAATGGCACAGTACATAGCCTACTGGCTACTGACTGCAGACCGTCACCATTTTGATATGAGTATGTCCTGTCAACCAAATCCATATTCAGCTATGTTCTCTAAAGTGGTGGTGACCGTCTTTTCTTTATCAGAAAACCCTCTGAAGGTTTACGAGGAAAACAAGTTTAAAACAAAGCAACTTCAATTGAATCTCCTCCTGATTGTGACATAAACTACTCTGAGATAGTAGAGTCAGTTGAAACTTTTAAGACCTGAGGCTGATTCTACAAATTCCTTCTAAATTAGTAGTTCTCACACTTCTCAAAAATAGCAGATGTACAAGCTCACAGTGCATCTTTTTTTGTATTTTTGAATAGCCAATGCTAAAACCTAGAATGACACAGATGCTTTCCCGGTTTTAATGCGTTAATGTGTTTGGGAATGGACTACTAAACTACATTCTTTCACCGAATATGACCACAGTATAACGGGTGTATTTTTGTTTTTTTTGTAACCAGTGAACTTCAGAATCAGATAACAACCAATGAGAGGCGGATGGCTGACCTCCAACAGATGACTCTGCAGTTGGAACAGAGATGTGACGAGCCATGCAAGGACTCTGTGGAGATCCAGCCCACCACGGGAACGGGTAAATAAACAGCATTTGTCCCCACTGTCCGTCCCCGTCCCCCGTCCCCCCCAGACACACCCCAGTTAACCACGGGTTGTCAGGTCCAGCGTTTTGTCCTTGTTGATTTAAGTTCAGACACAAATCGATAGCTGGCAGCCATGGGTACACTGAGTGGGCTGAGAGTGCTGCTGCTGTGTAGACCTGCTGTGAACAAACATGAAGTAATGTTCCTTTGTTTATCAAATTTGAATTATGTTCAGATGGATGGATGGATATTCTTGGTTTTGTGGTATTTCGTAAATGAACGCCCTACATGATCATACTACATACCATACTACAACAAAAGAGGCAGATCTGCAAGCTCAAACTCCGTTTCGAGCTAGCAGATCAGCTACTTTTGATACTTCTAAATTTGAATCCTGAAAAATAACAGTTTTGGACATATGCGGTTTACACCTGACAGAGACAATATATGAATGTATTGTTCCTCAGACTGTCAAGACATTGCCAACAAAGGAGCCACCAGCAGTGGGTTGTATTACGTGAAGCCCAATAGCGCCATGGATCAGTTCCTGGTCTACTGTGAGATCGACAACTATGGACGTGGTTTCACTGTCCTGCAGAGGGTAGGAAACACTTCATGTAAAAATAATGCTACTGTGTTGTCTATGCATACACTGTGTTTAGACTGTTTACCCACTTAAAGGAGTATAGTTCAGCTGAAAAATGATAGCCTTGACTTATTTTCGATCAATTACACACCCCATGAAGCCTTGAATTCATGGATTTTGTTTTTATGAATTATTTTGCTTTCCTGAGCCTATATTTGGATGACTGGGTGGCTGGTCAGTAGCAGAGACTCCACTGGTCATCAAATTAGGAATGCAACAAAAGCAAAAAACATATCCATGACTTCAAGGCTTCGTGGGGTGTGCAATTGACAGAAAATAAGTAACTTTTTGGGTGAACTACTCCATTAAACCCTACTATATGTTGACCTCCCTCCCTTGCCCTCTACACCAAATCTTCTTCGGCGATAATACGTGACCGAATGTAAGCCCCCAGAAGAGGGATGGGGTGCTTCAGTTACGTAAAAGTGTGTGTGTGTGTGTGTGTGTGTGTGTGTGTGTGTGTGTGTGTGTGTGTGTGTGTGTGTGTGTGTGTGTGTGTGCCAATCATATTACTTTGTGGCTATCACATTTAATGAGGCAAAACTGAACTTCCTGTTTGTAGCACTAGATAGATTGCTTATAAACATGATTTTAACCAGGACATTGTTATCTGGAAGATTCACTGACCACTGTAATGATGTTTCTAAATACAGAAGAACGAAATAGATGGATTAGATCCACTTGTCATCTTACTTTGACTTGTTGTGTCTTTGAGGGCTAAAAGCCATGACAGAAATATTGGTATGATATTGTATGAATAATAAGCAATGCCGTAACTGTCAGCTGGGAAAAAATATATATTTTGAGATTGGGGTCTGCAGACAAAAACATATAAACTTGGGGGTCCTTGACATGAAAAGGTTTGAGCACTACCGATATAGTAACATAAGTTTTTTCACAAACTGTTTTAGATTTAGAAGACATTTTTCAGCCATCAGGTCTGTATACTGGCCCTCACTGCATGGTGAAGAATGGCACATTTGAACATTGTGTGTGTCTCTCTCTCTCTGTGTCTCATGTCTACAGAGACGCGATGGAAGCGTGGACTTCCATAAGAACTGGATCCAGTACAAGGAGGGCTTCGGCTACCTCTCCCCCGACGACACCACAGAGTTCTGGCTCGGAAACGAGAAGGTCCACCAGCTCACTGTTGCCTCTAACATCCCCACCGTGCTGAGGATCGAGTTGGTCGACTGGGATGGCAACAAAAAGTATGTAAACCCCAACATGTCTTTGACATTTTGAGACAATATACAACTATTTTTGCTATATCAGGACTACAGTGAAGGCACGCAGTTCCCAATTCAGAGGCAAATTAATTCATGCTCACAACTTGTCACAATACAGGTTGTGCCTTTAGTTTAAAAAGCACTGCATCGGATTCCAGATTATGCAAGAGGAGGAGGAGAGCAAAGACCCATGAGACAAGGCAAACATAACCCTGTCAGGGTCCATTGTGGGCTAACTTGTAAAACAGATATATGTTGACTTGGCTAAAAGTTACGCTTGTGTGCCGATTTGACCGTCTGAGTTGGAGCAGGAGCAACGTACCTACTACCTTCCCAACTCAGTGGAGTCTGGGGGTTAAATTCCTCCACGGCGCCTCTGGCTTGGCCCGTCCAGGAGACCGGGCAACACAATTGGTCACTTTTGGCGAGTCCCAGTTCAAATATGATGCTTTTGGGGGGTCCCCCGTTCAAATATGATTATTTTTGGGGAGGTCCCCAGTTCAAATAATATTATTTTGGGGGTCACGGCCTGAAAAGGTTGAGAAACAATGGATTACATACCATATACACGTAGATACTGCCTTGGCTGCTGCTTCTTGTTGGAGGGCTGCGTCAACGGGGCCTCCATATCCTCGAGAGCCTCGACTTCCTAATGCATGTACATGAAGCAGAAGATCTCCACTTTTAAAATGGTAATTCTCAATGCGGTGCCAATGTGGTGCAGTAGAGGTGAGCAGTGAGAGGGACTGTAAACATAGGGGAGAATTTATGGGGGAGGGAAAAGCAACTATTGCTTGTGTGCCAAATCCACGCATCCAGTTCTAATCCCATGCGATCCTCAACAGGCATGCTGACTACGCAATGTTCAGGCTGGGGGCCGAGATAGACATGTACCGCCTGACCTACGCCTATTACTTCGGAGGTGACGCAGGGGACGCGTTCAACGGCTTCGACTTTGGAGACGACCCCAGTGACAAGTTCTTCACCTCCCACAACGGCATGCAGTTCAGCACCTTCGACAAGGATAACGACAAGTTTGACGGCAACTGTGCCCTCCAGGACGGCTCTGGATGGTGGATGAACAGGTGTCACGCTGCCCATCTCAACGGAAAGTACTACCAAGGTGAGACCAAAACATATGGTGAGACCAAACCTTATGGTTAGACCTAACATTATGGTTCGATCTAACCTTATGTTTAGACTATTGTCTCGCCTAACCAGACAACTATTCCACAATTTCCGAATGCTATATAGAGTCAGGAAGCTGTCACCTGTTCGTCATTTTCGTTCACGAAAATATATATTAAAATATCTTTACATTATTTATTTTTTAGTGCTGTTTATTATTGCCATTGCTGCTTTTGATTTATATTCGCATAGATTTGCGTGGCTGTAAAGATGAAGTGGCACTATATGGTATACACCAAACCTTATAGTTACACACACACAAAATCAATTCGGACGCTTTTCCACATGCATGCACTGTAGGCCTAGTGCTTTTTTTTGGTTCAAATGTCAGTCTAGCCAAATTGAAAAGGTCTCTACAAAACGCTGAATACAAATGTAATGCAAAATAGGTCTACTAATAGGTTTTCTTTCACATCTTGAGAGAATGAAACTTAACTTGGAAACACTTAGAAACTTTCACATGACTATAAATAATACAATTTAGGAAGGAAGGATATGGACCATTGAAAATGTGCCCTCGTGCCACAATTGGCTCACAGGGATGGACATGTACCACTGTTTCCCAAACAGTGGGTTGGGACCCATCTTTGGACCCCTTACATTTTTGGTAAATTGCTCCGTTTCCTACATTAAAATATGTGTTAGTTCAAAAGATTTAAAAGGGTTAACCCAATAAAAATGTAAGACAATTCCAAAGTTTTTCTAACGTATTTCACTAAATAATGTAAAATAAACGTCTTAATTTCTCTTTTAGGGTCTCTTGAGCTAAAAAGTTAACCCTGCTTCATATGGTAAAACCTCACTCTCTCCATCTAGGTGGAAGGTACACCGAGAAGGATGCGGGCGAGTTCGGCTACGACAATGGCATCATCTGGGTCACATGGCACAACCGCTGGTACTCCCTGAAGGAAACCACTATGAAGATCATCCCCATCAGCAGAATCACGGCGGGCAGCGGGCAGCAGGACAACCTCAAACAGTTTGGAGGATTAGGCATCTAGAACCATCAAACGTTCTTGTCTCAGATCACCCCTGTAAATAACTTTTTCATACAAGGCACCTGAATTACGTTGATACTTTATAGAACCTTATATTCATGTTTACAGTATGTACACAAGTCAATCTTTTCCCCTAAGATGTGTCACAAGGAGAACTTGAGAGAATAGTAGTTTCCATTATAACTTTATACTTTAACCACTTGAACCCCAGCATCCCTATTCAGGGGGGAATCTTCACCAAAAAAAAAAAAAAAAGAAACTCACAGCTTCTAAGTTTGTAGATCAGCTATTTTTGCGAGGAGATTTGGTTGTCCGTCTGACTAAGTCTAGAGGGTTTAAGTGGTTAAACTGAAGTGATATTGACGAATTCCAAATATTATCGTAAGTATTCTGGACTTCCCACTTTGAGAACGTCTGATCTAAAATATGGACCTTGCCTTGTTTTATTGTTTTATACAGGTGGCAAACTGAACTGTGGCTTGAACTGTTGGTGCACCTGACTATCTTGACCACTTAATCCCTATATGCTGTACTTTAGTAGACTGGGGGTATACCCCAGGGCTCCACTAGTACACTGGTCCACTAGTACACTGGTTCTTGACAAAGAAAATATCTGAGAACCACTGCACTAGTAATGTCCCAGTAGGCTACACCAAATCTCTTCATCGAACATCGCTGATCTACAAGCTCAAAGGCATGTACATCTGACATCTGCTATTTTCACCGAAGGTTCACCCCAGAATTGGGATGCCACGGTTCAAGTGGTTAGAAGCAGCATTTGCATCATATAGCACCCCTCCAATCAATCCCAGGGTGGTTGATTCCGTGCGATGTGTAAAATGTGCATCTTGTGTGCATTGTGAGATGTCTGCTCGCCACTGTCCTGTCAGCCTCAAGATGTCGTCTTTAACCCCCTTCACAAATGTTTTGACCTCTAAATAAATGTCTCTTCTTTATCTAAACATGTTTTGTCTTTGATTAGAAATCGGTTATGATAGATACACAGACAGACAGACAGACAGACAGACAGACAGACAGACAGACAGACAGACAGACAGACAGACAGACAGACAGACAGACACACACACACACACGCACACGCACACGCACACGCACACGCACACGCACACGCACACACACACACACACACACACACACACACACACACACACACAACAGATACAGGAAAAGACAGAAGTAAAAAAATATCACACCCGTGTGAACTGAGTGGTGCAACTCCCCTCCCCCCTCCTCTCTCTCTCTCTCTCTCTCTCTCTCTCTCTCTCGCTCTCTCTCATTAGCAGGCAACAGTGCAGCACGTGCAACACTATCTCTCTCTCTGTTTCTGGCACAACAGCGCCCCTACTGGTACTAATAGTCATTCTGGTGCTTATGGCCACATACATAGGCATAGGCATACATAGGTGAACACGGACATTGCTGTCCCTTGGAGTGGTTGCACTCAATAATAATAAACAAAACAAAAAAGTAGTAATGCAAAGGAATTCGGAGTAAAGTAACAGAACCGAATCAGATAGGCTATAGGTATACTACGAGTACCAGCTCCAAAGCCATCCTAAAAACCACAGCACATTTCATTATAACATGTGTTCTGACAAATTCAAATGAGATCAGTTTTTAATTGATTTATTGATATTGGTCTGCTATTACAATTTAAAGCATGTCTTTTTTTATTCTTGCCTATACAGATCGACACTCACTCACACATGCACACGTGCACGCACGCACGCACACACGCATTAAAGCAACGATAAATGGGAGGCAGTATTTATTGTCATAACACTGCACAGGCCTAGGCTTTTGACTAATGGACAGCATGGCTTCACAAGGGAGCTTTTAGAGATATTAAATACAAGAACTGGAGAAAAAAAACGAGAGAGCTTTTCACAGATGCTCTTTGTCAAGAACCCCTCAAATTAGACCGACGAATTGGTTCCAGCAACTTGCCCAAAGGCACTTTGACAAGGAAGGACAAAGGTCAGGGACACATTAACACACATGCTGCTTTCTCTATTATGTTCAGCATGCTAAACCATGGCTGTTACTGTTAGAGGCAATGGGACTTCTGTTAAGGGATTAGTGTAAGACAGTGATACCTTTATATGTTTTACTGCAGCAAAATAATAACTAGATCAAATTCCCCTCCGTGCACATGTCTCTACTCTCCACCTGGGCAGGTCCGGTTGTGGCCTCCTGGTGGCGCTATAATAGGCCAATGTGAAAGGGGTGCCATTTCTTCTTAGCCTTGGATGGCAATTGGATGATTTGAAGCATTTTGTTCCAAAAATGTGTTTCGCATAAATCCACCTGTTGTTATAACAGGCCAATGTGAAAAGGGTGGGATATATTCCTCAGCCTACTAGCCCAAGAAAGATTTCACGTAAATTGCACGCTGCGTTCATGATTTCAATCAATCAATCAATCTGTATTTATATAGCACATTTGTCAGGCAGCGAGTGCAGTTCAAAGTGCTTTACAGTGAGCAAAAAAAATAATATATATATATATATATATATATATAAAACAAAGAGCAAAACACAAAAAGAAAAAAGAAAAAAAATCGGCCTACTGGTGGCGCTATAACAGGCCATTCTGGAAATATTGGGGCAGAGGTTCATCGTTGGCATCTAGGGCGTGTGTATGCAAAATTTGGCATAGACCGGGTTAACGGTGCCAGAGATTATAGCCTACACACGGACACACACACACACACACACACACACACACACACACACACACACACACACACATGGACGGACGGAGTGCAAAACATTCCTTCGGCCTGGTGGAGACAATGATAATAATAATTATTAAATGAACATACAATAGAGGGTATGCACGTGACAACATCATCAAACCAAGAAGTTATGCAGGAATGCCTACTGAGTGGCTAAAAATGTTGCCACTGGATTTGCCACTCTATATAGGAACACAGTAACTGTTTGTGTTTCTATGGTTTGTTGTGATTCACAAAGACTTGCTCCCAAAACAAGATGCAATATTAATATATTCATATTGTAGGCCTATGTAGCCTATAATGTAAACAGTGAGGTTCTCGCATAAGCCCCCCTAGGGTTTCTTAACTGCCGCCTAACTGACATCTTCTGACTATACCATATTATGCATATAGGCCTATATGTAGATAACTGTTGTGCAAATCAAATAAACCCACGCACGCACGCACGCACGCACGCACGCACGCACACACACACACACACACACACACACACACACACACACACACACACACACACACACACACACACACACACACACACACACACACACACACACACACACACACACACAGTCTCTCAATCTTTTTTTGTGTGTTTTATGCTTTTGACTGAGATGTACAAACATCAGCCAAAAATGCTTTGAGTTTATAATTAACTTTATTTTAGAAACATTTACAGAATGGAAACATTCTCTTGAAATTGATAACTTTATACGGTAAAAAAAATAATACCTAAAAAGAAACACAACAACAACATTCCAAATTTGAGTCTATAGGCCTTATTTTATGTATACATTGAATGAGAGATGACATAGGTGTGTGGGTGGATGCGTGGTTGTTTGACACGCAGTAGCCTATGTTTGTTGTCTTACAATGCATCAGTACAATGACCAATTGAGTCAATATTACCCAACTATTCCCTCTGGCTGCAGCAGGCTTGCTGTAAAAGGATGTTAAAAGACCTGCCATACAAATTGTGATACACATTCTTAAAAATACTATAATTTACTATTTACCATGTAGTTGACTATAATATAGACTATTTTCTGTTTTACTATATGTTAAAAGGGAAATCCAAATACATTTTGACATAGCTACTGCTTTTTTATTAAAATCTGAGTGCCTTTCTAGTGACTAACATCATGGCTTTGAAGCATTAGATAACCATTAATCTATGTACCTTTTTAGACAAACAATTTTCAAAGGTAGGCCTACATAGCAGGCTACAACACAATGCAAATATACACTTTGAACCCATGGTCCGTATCACATATATAACTAATATAATTATAACTTACACTTATTTATACTCATCGTGTTATAATGCTGAAATACTGCACAATGGGCGTGTGCGAAGTCTTTCTTTATTTTTCAATCTTGCTGGAATGAATAGTTTGAAGGTTGTTTGTGGCGCTTGTATTTTAATTCATACAGACCACTAGATGGCGCACACAGCCAGTGTAGTTTTTAATAGATTCTGAACCGGAAAGAAAAAGCCCGTACCGCTCTCCGTGTCCATTGTTTATATCCGGAGCGTTCATTTGCGCATCGTTGTTTTGTGTGAGCTTTGTCTAGTGTGGAAACTTATTACATTTTAAACACAATTAACTGAAAATAAAGTTGTTTATCGGAGGACTCGACGCTGTCTTTCAGCCACCTGTTGAACGCCACGATGACGGAGGTAAAGGAACATTCCTCGTGTTTTGTTTTGTTGTGAATACGACGAGCTAACGTGTTGTATCTACGTCCTGTGACTGTTCAGGCAGCCTTCATTTATACTGGGGAAGAAATGGCAGAAACTTGCAGAATCTTTAAATCTCACAGCGGTTGAAGTAAATTCACCCGATGCACTCAACTATAACTACACATATTATTTAACTTTGTTTTAAGAACCGTTCTTATCCAAGTGGATGGCTGAGTTTAGCTACAAGTAACTGAGATGCTATGCATGCTATCTGTATCTGCAGCCCCCTCCATCATAGACAGCCTCAGAAAAGTCCTGAATCTAATTGTAATATATAATTAAACAATGGTTATCGCATCAATATTGTACCATTATGGACAGCTTGTGTTACTCGTTGTCTTTGTGCAGTCACTTCTCCAACACTGCCCTTTGTCATCTATGCCAGCGAAGGAACATTTGATTAAAATTGATTGATTGAAATTCAATTCAATACAAAAACTGTTACTGTGGACACAGCATGACACTCACACTTGTTTACAACAGGGTCCATCATTTTCAATTCATCAGAACATTTTGAGACTACAAAAATACACTTATTAAAACAGGAAATCGTATAAAGAAAGTAAAAAAAGGAAAACATCTCTAAAGTGACATGCTTCCAGTCTCAATCAGATTCGGCATAACTGGTTCATTTGATTTTACTAAATTACTGTAATGGTCTTTCCCAGACTGACAAAGCAGGTTCTCGCCTAGCCCCTCTCGGAACCCTCCGAAAGCTTTTATGATCGGACCTAGCTTTGCGTAGGGTTCCTGGTCATTACATTTTTTTCCAATGCGATTGTTGGAACGCGGATATAAACAAACTCCTCGTTTAGTCGATCGGCACGGTATTACGTCATTTTTACCTGTGTTGGCTTACAAATGTGCGAACTATAAGTACCATACATACTTAACGGCTTCCGCGACACAGGATATTTTCTCAGTGGTATGTAAGGTACTTATAGTTCGCACATTCGTAAGCCAACACAGGTAAAAATGGCGTAAAACCGTGCAGAATCTTTTCTCCTTACGTGTTTACATTGTATTTGTGTGTGCTTGTGTGTGCGTAACTGGTGGCAGCCCAGCGTGAACCAGGACCCAATGGGTAAAGTAATCAAAGTGTCAGAAACTTTACTACATTTGGGTTCTGCTTGTGGGGCTAGTTCTCGCCTTGGATCAAGAGTCAAGACTATCATTGATGTATTTTATTGCGTTCCCTTTTTTCTACCTGTGATTATTATTTTTTTTGTTGCATAGAAGTGTATATCTGTATGTCTTTAAATGTTTTGATGAATTGGAAATGGAGGACCCTTATGTAAACAAACATGCTTTTTGACATTTAGTTTCCTTGAACTGTACTGTACCCATTTCTACAAACTAAAAAAATAAACAATCAAATCGATTTTGACATTGCCATATCTATGATTATCTATGATAGTCTTGATCTAAAACTGCATCAACTACATCTTGTTCGGAATTCTGCTGCTAGGGTTTTAAATAAAACCAAAATATGTGAACATATCACCCCTGTTTTATCCTCTCTTCACTTGCTTCCAGTGAAACAATTGCTTTTTTAAGAGCTTATTGTTTTAATCTCTCAATGGCGTAGCTAGCTCCTTCCTTTATTTCTTATATACTCACACCAAATATCCCTTAATTTGATCATCAGACAAAGGTATCCTCATTAAGCCCAACATAAACTCTAGTCTAAATCAGGGGGTTTCGACTTGAGTGTGCAGTTTTCTATCTATCTTACTTTTTTATTGGATTGTCACCGTTATTTTCTTAGGTGTTAAGTATATGTATTCTATTTGTGTCACTGTTGACCGTGGCATTTTGTCTGTTTTTATCTTAAAGCTCATTGATTCTGCACTTTTCGTATGAAATGGGCTATGTAATTTATGAATCTGACCTCTATCTTTTTTTATATGTTTTCTTTTAAATTATAAACTATATGAGACTTGACTTTGTTTGGGAGGGGGGGCGTCATCACCGTCATGTTTTTGTTGATAACTATCACGACGATTTCGTGTTATTTTAACTCCATATTAAACTGTCAATATCACAACATGGGTTGAATATATATGGGTTGACCGTTGATGCATATTTAAATATTTTCGTAGTTTAATACATGATGTCTTTGTGGTTGTTTTGCAGGACGTGCAGAAACATTCGGTCCACACTCTGGTGTTCAGATCTCTCAAAAGGACCCATGACATGTTCGTGTCGGACCACGCCAAACAGATAGCACTGGATGAACAATGGTACGCATCATTTCATCTGGATTTTGGTATTTAACCATATATAAACACACTCTCTCTCTTAGTTGACTGGCGTCTGGTCTATAGATGTTTTTGTATTTCCGTCTAGACTAAATCTCTTGGTCGAAAATAGCCGATCTACAAGCTCACAATGTTATGTCTTGATCTACAAGCTCACCCCTGGTATTCCCTCCCCAAGTACCCCTGGGGGTTCATGGACGCCACTTTTTAAAACCACTGGGCTACACGGCTTAAGAAGTAGGGCTGACCCTATCAATCGATACGCACAGGAATCGCTTTTGGTCCACGAGACGGCCCGTTTTGGTCCGCGAGCCATGCTCGCGCCTCGCAGCACCTCGCAACGCCGCCTCCCCTCTCCCCCTCACTCGTGGTAACAACAAGGAAGTCAACACACAGAAGAAATCTAAAGTGTGGTTGCATTTTAGAATATGCCAAGACAACAAAGTAGTGTGTCAAATATGTGAAAAGAAATTGGCCACGACGAGTTTGAAAAATCACTTGGAACAAGTATTATAATAAACGAAACGTGCTTCGGAGGCGAAACATAATACCCCATGGCTAATGTAAGGTTAGACACGTGGCTAATTGTTATCATTATGTTTTTAGGTGCATGCGATACATCTGGATGGTTCATCTGTAGCCTACTGTAATTCTGCAAACTGTTAATACATATTTCAATCAATCAAACTCACAGCAGCAATTGCGAGGCGCACGCATGCGGCTCGCAGAGCAAAGGAGGAATTGAGGGATTAAACACAATAGTATCAGTGCAACACTATACAGAAAATATGAACAGAGGCATTACTTCTCTTAACATAACGAAAACAAAACTCACAGCAGCAATTGTGAGGCGCACACATGCGGCTCGCGGAGCAAAGGAGGAATTTAGTTATTAAACACAATATTATCAGTGCAACACTATACAGAAAATATGAACAGAGGCATTACTTCTCTTAACATGAGTAAACGAAAACAAAGTGCAGCATTACTTCTTCTTTTTTACATAAATAAAACAAAGTGCAGGCCTGTGTGCTCACTGTGCTGAGGCTAAATACCGTATAACGAAATAAAACAAATGGCATTCTTGAATGAACACAAATAAAAAGTATAATTAAAAACGAAAGAAAACAATAAGTAGGCTTAATATAGGCTGAGCTTGCCTTAAGCTATAGGCCTTGATTGACACAATGACGACTGTCACTCTACTCACTGCTGTTGGTTTGGATCGATTTTCGTCCTTTGCTCCGCGAGCCGCATGCGTGCGCCTCGATCGCAATTGCTGCTGTGAGTTTTGTTTTCGTTATGTTATAAGAGAAGTAATGCCTCTGTTCATATTTTCTGTATAGTGTTGCACTGATATACTATTGTGTTTAATTCCTCAATTCCTCCTTTGCTCCGCGAGCCGCATGCATGCGCCTCGCAATTGCTGCTGTTTGATTGATTGAAATATTTATTAACAATTTGCAGAATTACAGTAGGCTACATTTCAAGCACAAACTAAATACAAAGACTGTTAACTGTGAGTGGACGACCCAATTAAGCATTACACTGGTTCAATTCATCAAAAGTAATAAGGCCTCGATTATATTTACGGCAAGAGGAGAAGAAAAAATAAAGTTCATTCATGTTACGGTCGGGTGGTGTTTTTTTCGTGTTTTCACATCTGAGTTTCAATCTGAAGAGAAGCAAAATGCCTTTCGTTTACAATTTCTGGATTATATAATTATATTTTTATTTGAGAGGTAATGTTTTATTTTATGTTTACTTGTTACGGTCGGATGTTTTATTGTAAGCCTAATTATTTGTGCGTCACTGCTTTCATGAAGGCTGCTACAATTGGGCGAAAGCAACAATTGTTGCTTATCATTTAAAATAAATTAGACCAATCCAAGGCTCCAAGCATGCGTTTCTCTCTGCTATATCGTTGTTTAAGCCAAATGAATTGTGAGTCACTGCTCGCATCGAGCATCGCACCCCCCCCCGTTGCGTTTGCGTTTAGAAGCGTCGACGATCGAAACAAATTTATTTCGAAGCGTCGATCATCAAAAACGTGATAATCATAAATAATCATAATGTTTCTGTTTTACAGCCACAAGGTGAAGATGGCTGCGAAGCTTAGAGCTGATTACGCAGCAGTGTTGCACATGCCAGTACTGAAGGAAACGAAGGACAGAGTCCAGATGCCTGGACAAACCTACACACAGCCAGGTGATACACACATCATCTGTGCATGTTCATATTCAGTCTGCTGTACATTAATTATCTAATGCAGAGGTTCTCAAACTTTGTTTATTTAGCTCTGGGCGACTGGCACAATTAGTTCAGGCAGCCTTCCTTTATACTGGGGAAGTAATGGCAGAAACTTGCAGATTTTAAATCGCACAGCGATTTAAGTAAATTCACCCAATGCAATCAACTATAACTACACATATTGTTTAACTTTGTTTTAAAAACCGTTCTTATCCAAGTGGATGGCTGAGTTTAGTAGTAAGTAACTGAGATACTATGAATGCTATCTGCAGCCCCCTCCATCATAGACAGCCTCAGAAAAGTCCTGAATCTGATTGTAATATATAATTAAACAACGGTTATCGCATCAATATTGTACCATTATGGACAGCTTGGGTTACTCGTTGTCTTTGATGCTCTATATATATATATTTTTAATTTAATGATGTTTTAGCCGGATTTAAACATTGGTGCGCGCCAGTGTCGTCCACCGACAATAGCAGATCTACAAGCTCGCTGTGCGGCATTCTGCAATGCGTTGTGAGCTTGTAGACTTGCTATTTTTGGTGTGCAACAAATATAAGTCATTAAGTTGTTTTTTAAAATGATAAAATAAGGCCTTATAAGTTATTACTACCAGGAAAAGAGTACACTGTTGCTATATCACAATATTGAAAATCCCAGACGATATTGTGCTATTGACATATTACCCAGCCCTAGATGCCACGCTGCTAACTGTGTGTGTGTGTGTGTGTGTGTGTGTGTGTGTGTGTGTGTGTGTGTGTGTGTGTGTGTGTGTGTGTGTGTGTGTGTGTGTGTGTGTGTGTGTGTGTGTGTGTGTGTGTGTGTGTGTGTGTGTGTGTGTGTGTTCGTTCTCAGGAGATGACCCAGACTACCTGGTCACTGGGACACATGCTTATCCATCTGGACCTGGTAATGACACACAGCCTACAACAGTGTTTCTATGACATAGGAAGTTGATTCCAATAACAATGTTTTTAAGACTCTCTCGATTATGACATTTTACTTGATGATTAATTGTCACTCAAATAATTGCATTTCTGTTTGGCTTTTAGGCTTTGTAAACAGGGCAGATAGGACAAATCCATCCAGATATGACAAATAACTTATGACCTGTCGAAGATTTAACTAAAACACAGAAACATTGTCGCTTTTTTACTTGCACCCTGATAATAAAATAAGGGCTTTAACTGTCTGGAGTTGCTCCAGTGCCTCCTTTTCTCCTCTCAAAATAACTTGGATGATTTAATAACTTAATTCTTTCAGAAAACACAATGCATTTTGAGCTTCTTCTTTTTTTTGTTGCATGATTGACTATGACGATTATTATAATAATTGAGACAGGGCTAAATACCAGTGACATTTTGTTCCACAGGGGTGGCCTTGACCGCTGACACCAAGCTCCACAGACTGCCCACTGAGGGAGCGGTACATGCTCTGGCACTGACACTGCCACCTTCACAAGCCAGGTAATATGCTTTACTGCAGTGGTTCTCACACGTTTGCGTGACCAGGACCCCCAAATTGATAGATATTTGTAATTATGTATGGAGCGTACCCCCCATCTGAAAATGTTTTGTGCCTGCGGGGAGCAGGATCCTTAGAAGAGAAAAGTCTTTATCTGCTATTTTGGAATATTTTAAATATAAATGGATAAAGTGGTTCAAATCATTGTGATGCTATATTAAAGCTGCTTGACCTTTTTTAGTTTTTCTTTGTTTTTATTCGGACAGCCAGCAATGGGTAAAACGCGCTCAAAACATTTAGGCCCAGGCTAGACATACTCAATCTTTAACAAAACGGATATTTGCATACTCCGTTTGAGAAAAAACCCCTGCCCATACATAGATCTGTGTCCACACATACAACACAAAACGATCATTTTTGACTCCAACAAGCATCCCAGGCTAGTAGGTGGCGATAAGAAATATGTAACGCAATAGAAAAATGTTCTGAGCATGCAAGGTGAGCTGGTTTCCCAATAAATCCCCCCACGTAACCCGGTAGTACTAAAACAAAACAAACAAGGCGTGCAGACAGGGCTCCGTCTAGTGAGCAAATTTAGAACTCCCTTTTAATATAAACACAAACGCCATTCTGCCAGCTGCCTCGCCAGTCGAGTGGACTACTACGCTGACTTTTAATATATGCTTCGCTGGTTCGCGCCCCACTGCTGCCACTTATTTTTTACACAGAAACACAATGTGTGTCTGATAGCATCATTTAAATGCTTAATTTGTAGTTTTAGTAGTGCAAATTAAACTCTAACCTAAACATAACCGCAAGCAGGGGAGCAATGCATCCTTCACCAACCTTAATCCAGTTTTTTTAATGCAACCTTAATCCAAAAACTATTGGAAAAAAAGTCTGCGGTTGTAAAAACAGTGGTGGCAGTGGGGCGCAAACCAGCCAAGCATATATTACAAGTCGGCGTAGTAGTCCACTAGGCTAGCGAGGCAGCTGGCAGAATGGGATTTGTGTTTATATTAGAAGGTGAGGTTCCGCCCGCGCAGGTGGCGCTAGCTGCCATCGTGTTTGTTGTCGTTTCTATGGTAACCTCGCTTTCACCTCGGAAGTTGTTCGTTTTTCAATCCATGAACTGATGCGCATGCTCAGAGTTAAAAGCAACAACGAGCATGCGCGACCAGGGAGGTGACGTCATCCTTCCTAAAAAACTCCGTTTCGCATGACTACACAGCTCCACCATCCGGATTCTTTCGAAAATCTCCACTTATTTAGCCGTTTCATTAAACCTTCGTTTGAGTGGCCGAAAACGCCGTTTGCATGTGGCTGAAAGGCCCAAACGCGTTTGAATAAAGATCCAGAGACGTGTAGCCTATCCCTTAGTCTCTGTGACACATCTAGGGGCCACAATCTGCATTCAAAGATTTTCCTAGAAGCTTTGTCATTGGTTGATTTGCCTGTCTACTTCCTGATTGGTTAGTAATTTAGACTGTGTGTGTGTGTGTGTGTTTCAGTCACATCAGTTCTATGGTGATCAGTGTAATTGAACCCTGTGCTTTACTTTCAGACAGGACGCCAGTCGGACAGCAGCCAGCGTTGGTGACATCCACAGGCATGCAGGAGGTGCTGAGAAAAGCTACCCTCCCTCAAACATGGTAGGTTGTTGTTTGGCACAATAAAGCAGCGGTTTTCCTCAGACCACAGCAACAACTTTTGCAGTTTAGAGTAGATGCATGGCAAACCATTAGTGTGGAGTGGGCGTTAGATAGTCCCCACAGGAATCTGCAAATCGCGGAATATTAACCGCAGAATCAGAAATGTTCTCCTGGGAATCAATACTTTTTCTCTGCGGATTCCTGTGTGCACTAGTTTCAGACTGGTAGGAGTATCCATTTGGTTCATAACTGTTAACAATTCAGCTGGGACATTTTTCACTGCTGGTCCTGAACACTATTTTCATATTTGTGCAAGCATAAATGCCAAACAAAATTAACCTTGAACTTTGAGAACCAGTGTTCTAAAGTAAAGGAATTTGCATATGATGAATGTGATTCTCACTGTCTTTACTGCAGTCGCTCCTGGAGGCTGGAGGCACCAAAACTTCTTCCCTGGTGAGGAAAGCTCCAACCATGCCCAAGCCACAGTGGCATCCCCCGTGGAAGCTGTTCAGGGTAATTCTTATTGTATTTTTATGTATATTTTATTTCCCATGTGTCTTGTTTCCTCTCTGCTTATTGGAAGTGCTCAGCTGTGGTTTAAAATGACACGCATGATCCTATACTTTAATATTGAGGCCATGGTCCATAACCAATGTTATTGCCTTTGACTGTCACTGGATGCATAGATTCTGGGATTAATGTATGTCAAACTGGTATTATGAGTACAATGGAAATAAATATTTACATTTTAGAACCTTGGTATCCCTATTTTGTGGTATGTCATTATAGGCACAAAAAAATAACTAAGCCGATCTACAAATTCATACATGAGCCATCTTTTAATATTCGTCATATACATTTAGGCTAGGGTATAAGTGTTTCAGTCACGTGTGTAGCATTTAGACTGGATTAGATCCACACTGCATCTTAATCATGCATCATGACATGTTTCTGAAGGTCATCAGCGGTCATCTGGGCTGGGTGAGGTCCATTGCTGTGGAGCCTGGTAACCAGTGGTTTGTCACTGGCTCGGCTGACAGAACCATTAAGGTGCGTTCTCACTTCTGTATCAAAGTCTGGTATTGTGACAAACCCATAAAATATAACATTGGCTATGATGCATGTTAAATGAGCCCCTTTTCCCTGAAATTCCCTCCCGTGTTTGTATCAGATCTGGGACCTGGCTAGTGGGAAGCTGAAGCTGTCTCTGACGGGTCACATCAGCACGGTGCGCGGCGTGGCGGTCAGCAGCCGCAGCCCCTACCTCTTCTCCTGTGGAGAGGACAAGCAGGTCAAGTGCTGGGACCTGGAGTACAACAAGGTACTACCACCAGACCACTGTCTTTATGAGCTTAGGGTTAGGGCTTAGTACAACAAGGTACTACCACCTGACCACTGTCTTTATGAGCTTAGGGTTAGGGTTTAGTACAACAAGGTACTACCACCAGACCACTGTCTTTATGAGCTTAGGGTTAGGGGTTAGTACAACAAGGTACTACCACCAGACCACTGTCTTTATGAGCTTAGGGTTAGGGGTTAGTACAACAAGGTACTACCACCTGAACACTGTCTTTATGAGCTTAGGGTTAGGGGTTAGTACAACAAGGTACTACCACCTGACCACTGTCTTTGAGCTTAGGGTTAGGGTTTAGTACAACAAGGTACTACCACCTGACCACTGTCTTTATGAGCTTAGGGTTAGGGTTTAGTACAACAAGGTACTACCACCTGACCACTGTCTTTATGAGCTTAGGGTTAGGGTTTAGTACAACAAGGTACTACCACCTGACCACTGTCTTTATGAGCTTAGGGTTAGGGGTTAGTACAACAAGGTACTACCACCTGACCACTGTCTTTATGAGCTTAGGGTTAGGGGTTTTGACATTTAGAATTTCTATAATTGACTAAATTGATTAGTCTGATTAAACACTTAACACAAGCAGCATGTTATACTTCGTTGCACAATGGTGGCGTGTGAAAATAGCAGATCGACAAGCTGTTGTATAGCGACGAGCTGTGAGCTTGTAGATCTGCTATTTTCTCACTTTAATTTTGTTTTTAATTCATCGCAAATCGAGGCAAAGCTTTTGAAATTAACGTGATATTGATTTGAAATCGTCCAGCCCTAGCTTACCGTTTGTAACTGTTATTGCCCTGAGAAATGACAATCTATGAGAGACACGGCTGTAAGTTGAAAGCTTTGTATGTGATATATCGATGCTTGTGCAGAAAAGATTGTGTTCAACCTTTTTCTTTTTTTTGCCATACATTATTATGCCCTACTTACACAACCAGTGAAAAATAATAATTGAAAAAAACATAACATTTTGAGAGTGGTTAAAGGCACTACAACATGCATTTTAAAACTGTTTTTAATACATAATATGTGGTCGCAGCATAAAAAAGCACTAGAAAGTACAGTACATGAGGTGGTTAGACATACGGTGCAAAGAGGTCCACATAGCAGTAGGTACCGTTGACGTCCAGGGTAACCAACACACCATCCCCCATGTGGATCCTCCTCAGGTCCACATAACAGTAGGACTATGACGTCCAGGGTAACCAACACACCATCCCCCATGTGGATCCTCCTCAGGTCCACATGATTGGATTTTGGCTTTAATATTCTTAAGTTTAGCATACATTACCATACATTTGGTAAGGGCAACATTGTCAAGGGCATCAGCTGATGCAAGGTTACACAGTGTGCGCATGTGGGAGACACGACAGAGAGAGAGCAAAACTGTTATTTCTTGACAAGAACATTTTAGGCTGTGGATGATAATACCACATTAATATTAGAATAATATAAAACCAACCAAAACAAAAATAACCTTAAAACATGAAAGATGTCTTCTTTGTGATGCAGATAGGATAAGGTATATAGTATGTTAGTTACATTGATCAAATCTGGAACACGATTGATTGATCATGAAAATGTACATGCTCTGAAAACGTACGTGTCATGTGTTGTTTGCGTGTTAGGTCATCAGGCACTACCACGGACACCTCAGTGCAGTTTACGACCTTGACCTCCATCCAACCATCGATGTGCTGGTGACGTGCAGCAGGGACGCCACCGCCAGGGTACGAATATTTGTACTCGTAAAACACACACACACACACACACACACAGGTGGCAATGCCAATACCGAACTTATAACCAAATTGAGAAGCTTTTTTTTTTTTTTTTTAATCAATGCCAACAAGATTCTAATAGATTATTTTTTAATAATCCAATCAATTAATTAGTCTGATGTTGTACTTTGTTATGCAATGGTAGTGTACAACACGTCACCCTGTGATCATTCATTGTAATTGAGGCAAAAGCTTGAATAATATTAATGCAACTATATATTAATATTGAAGAGGTCATATCGCCTGTCCTACTAGCGTGTAACGTGTAAATGGCAACACTGTTATTGTTTGGCCTTTGAGGAAGACATGTCAAAACAATGGCTTTGTGATTCAGCACGATGCCATTAAAAGAAGGAAAGGAACACATGTGAATGCATTCCTCTTCCAACCAGATGAAACGCAAGCTTTTAGATGAGTGGGTAGAAATACTGTAACTGGAAGCCAAGGTCATCTGTCCCTGAACAAGGCACTTAAAAAAACATTATGCAAAGCTTGTAAACGGTATTAAATGTAGTTTGCCAAGTTTAACACGGATTACTCTAAATCCAACTTGAATCAATTTACGTAAGTAAATGTGGAAATAGTCTGCTTCCTGTATGTACAGTTTTACGAGACAAAGTCCTGCGTTAAGTAGTGGGAGGTGGAGCTGATGGTCGGTGTGGCGCTCCACCTCAGCAATCCATCTCCCAGGGAACTAGCACTGATTGTAACAGGGATAGACTGCTGTGTTCTCTGAATCTCTGCGAATACCGACAATAAGCCTCTTAGAATCAACGAGCGGGTTGTTCAACTCTGCGACAGATATTCTGTTACTTTATAGCTTTGAGTCTTTTGTAGCTGCCGGTGTGAACGCTGCAATAGACTTCAGTCATAAGTCATCATGAGCGTCATTTGTATTTCATGTGCTGTTTTTCTCCATGTTGTTATTCATTTATTTTTAGGTGTGGGATATCCGCACTAAAGCCAACGTCCACACCCTGGCCGGACACACCAACACAGTGGCTACCGTTAGATGTCAGGCAGCAGAGCCACAGATCATCACAGGTACCCGAGCGTCACACACACCATGTGTGTGTGGTGGAAAAGAGCAAAAATCTAATCAAAACTTAAAATTCAAATTGAACTTCAGGTGAGTCATAGATTTTGAGAATCGGGACACCCATGTTAGGGGATGTACCAGATCTGACTTTGGACCAAAATGTATAAATGTGACTAAACACCATAGGGGAAAATCTTAATTAATGGAAGGTTTTCTAAGTTGTTACTAGTACTGTAATGACAGGGCAAACACGATCAGCCACCATAGTAGCCAGTCTTGTCAGTGTTGGCTCTCAGGTGTATTCGGCAACTTTCTTTAAAAAATGAACACTGGATTTTCCGTTCAGCGTTAACACTTCATATTATTGTTATCCGACAGGAAGCCATGACTCCACCATCAGACTGTGGGATCTGATCGCTGGGAAGACCAGAGCCACTCTGACCAACCATAAGAAGTCTGTCCGAGCTCTGGTACTGCACCCCAGACAGTAAGCTATGTGTTCTGATTGAAGGGACCGCTGTTCACACTAGAAGCACAAATCGAATGTTTGTGGCAGATTCAGATTGGAATAGGATTGCACGGATTAAAGTTCTCAGTCATCACAACTTCTTCTATGGAAGCATGTTGCATCCTGAAAATGGCAGATCTACAAGCTCACGCATGAGCTTGTAGATTGACTGTTTTCAGTTAACACATTACACAAGTTATTTTTAGATGACCTAGTATTTGTAGTGGTCAAACAATATCAGCAAAGCAATATCAGAAGCATCATCCATGAAACACGAATGGCCTTCATAAAAGCAAAGGTCAAAGTCTATCTGTGATTTCTTCAACTGGTTTGCTGTATGTAGAACGGCAGCAACATAGGTTTCAGAATGATAACTCACACACACACACACACACACACACGCACACACACACACACACACACACACACACACACACACACACACACACACACACACACTCACTTACACTTCTGTTTGTAGTCTATATTCGACACATACAGCAAGCTTTGGTCCCATGTAATTCTGCATCCGAGCAGACTTGAGAAAGAGCGGCCCTCCACATAATTCAGACAAAAAAACATCACTGAATCAAGACTACCAACGTGGGAAGTTTGGAAAATACCTTTACACCCAAAATATGCGTATGAACAGCTCAGTGAATCGGTCCTAGGGTCTCAGTCTGCAGTTGACTCTCTGGACACTGAAACATGATGTTAAAATAGCCGATCTATAAGCTCATAACGTGTTATGCTGTGTGTTTGTCCAGATACACCTTTGCGTCTGGTTCTGCTGACAACATCAAGCAATGGACGTTCCCAGACGGAAGCTTCATCCAGAACCTGCCTGGACACAATGCTATCATCAACACACTGGCGGTCAACTCTGATGGCGTACTGGTGTCTGGAGGTACAGTGCTTCATCACAACTTCCTCAACAAACCCAATTTATGAGACGCCGGAGAATAGTGACAAAATAAAAATCGGTCTTGAAGCTCTCACTGGCCCCTTTTCCACCTAAAGAACTTCAGTTATAGATTCTTGGAACCTTGGTGCTTGCCTTTCACAGGATATGTCATGAATAGAGTGCCTTGATGATCACAGTTTACATTTATTTATTATACAGTGAAAAATCAGTCATCATTGGTATTCACAGTTGCCCGAAATAAACTAGTTTGCACACTTTTTTTTAAGTGGAACCAATATTTTGTGAATTGTCAATGTTGTGAATTGATATACAGTATGTATGTAGCTACATAATATCTAAAGTGGGTATGAATAGCTGATTTGTGTGTTTAAGACACGCATTTTGTCGCTTCGTCTGGATAAATAACTTTGATGAGGAGTAGCTGCTGTTTTGCGTCAGCAATGCATTCATGACAGGTAACACCCCTTAGAAATGTATGACATTATACTCATTTCTTTATTTACACGAGCAGAGATGAGGATTACTGAGACTTTGTGTCTCCTCGAGACATAATACATCGCTGTGTGATTAAGCTTGACAGGTTGTAGTCTACAAAATATTACAAATGAACATCAGTACACTAAAATACAGTGACTGATAACACTAATGTATTCCCCAAGTGGTAAATTATGAAGGTGATCTAACCAAACAGCCCTGATGCATATAGTGTCTTAAATTTATTGTTAATCGAAATTAAAAAACAAAACCCTAAACGGTAAAGCAACAATGTTGTCCCAGATTGATAAGTCAGACTGTTTACATTTTTGTTCTTGAAATGTGACAACTTTGGACCAAAATGTATAAATGTGTGACTAAATATCCTAACCTTACCCCACCTTGGGGAAAAAAAGAATGAAGGCTTTCTAAGTGGTTTCTATTGCAACGAGACGGGGCAAACTCGGTCAGCTACCATAGTAACCATCTGTCAGTGTAAATCTGAGTCTGCAGTAATCTGTAGTAGATTGTTTGGTGGAGATCTACCTGTATGGCATGTGTACTGACCGGTCGAGTTAACCAAGGCCTCCCTCAAGTTCCTCAACACATTGTATTTCCTCTGTCCAGCGGACAACGGGACCATCCACATGTGGGACTGGAGGACGGGCTATAACTTCCAGAGGATCCATGCTGCCGTGCAGCCCGGCTCCCTGGACAGCGAGTCGGGCATCTTCGCCTGCCTGTTCGACCACTCTGAGAGCAGGCTGATCACCGCCGAGGCTGACAAGACCATCAAGGTGTACAAGGAGGACGACACGGCGGTAAGTTAACACCCATTTTGACCTGAGATCAGATTCTAAAAATGTCTTTTACATCCTGACAGTTTTCTGAAAAAGCTATGTTTCTATGTCAGTCCTTCTTCGATTTTTCAAAAATAGCAGACCTACAAGCTCGTAGCGCGCCACTCGGTGGTATTTTTCAATAGCTAAAGCATAGCATAATGCTAACACCAAAAGGGGTTCCCGCCCAAAATGGGTTAACACCCCACACATCTTTATAACGTTGCTGTCTGATAGAAACCTCTTACTTGATCATACTACAGCATCACACAAAAGTAGAAGATCTGCATACTGGAAACTAGCTTGTAGATCAGCTACTTTTGATATTTTTGAAATTTAATCCTGAAAAGTAACAGTTTTGGACATATTAGGTTTCACACGACAAAGACGATAACAACAGTATGTATTCCACCAATGGGAACTGTCTTATAAGCAATATGACTCGATTAATGTTAGTGTCCTGGCTCACATACTGGGCCAGCAGGTCGGGTACGTTGATGTCCAAACAAATCATGTGTTGTCTGACGGGTCGGATGGTCGCTTGGGTCAGACAGAAATGACAAAAAACTGCCAAATGCAGACCCCTCCACCGTCATTTTCCCCCTTTCCTTTGGCCTTTCTTCATTTGCACAATAATTTCCAACCCTAGTTTTAGTAAATAAGTAGCCTTGTAAATGTAGTATGTTGCAGGAACCCCCAATTCAAATCTTGATGCTGAATGCCAAGAATGGAGTCATTTGGTACTGCTTTCATAGTCTATAATATTGAGAATAAAGATTCAAATACATGCTCTGGACAGAGTTCTATCAGGGAGGACATTCAGAACCACAATACATGTAGCCTCATGTATTGCAGTGTACCCACATGAGCTCAGTCCATCTTTCTCTCTGTACAGACGGAAGAGAGCCACCCAGTCAACTGGAAACCGGAGATTCTCAAGAGGAAAAGATTCTGAGCCATTTCACTTTTTACTTTTTTTATTTTGTACTTGTTTTTTTTTTTTCTTTGTTTTGTCATGGAAACTGTGTCTACAGTAACATGCAGTCACTCTTGTCAACACACCCAGAACATAAACTGTCCACAAAAGCTACTAGCTCGACAACTAAAACTACAATCTGGGACTCATTGTAATAAAATACTTTTAACCAATCTGTATGGTATAGTATGTTTATACAGTACAAGTGCAGTGGTTGGAGGCTGACAAAACGTACCAATTGTAGCTTTTTAAGTAAAAGACATTGGAAGAGGTAGAGGGAGGCCTTTGTTCTTTATCTAAGATACCATTTACAATCTGCGGTGTAAGACGTCAGTCCAATAAAGCTGCCATTTTGGACGGCCAGAAACCTCCCAGAGTGTTTGTTCTTGATGAGCACAGCTCTCTCGTAGCTCTGGTCCCTCTCATCCACCAGTAGGACCCACTCCTCTGCTACGTACGGACTGGCCTTGGTGTACACGTACTCTCCATTGGGGTCAAACCCTGCCAATGACACACGGTACAGGTTGCATAAAATGTTAACAAAACTGCTCCCCAGATGATTAGCTTAACTCATTTACTGCCAGTCTTATTTTGATGGAGAAAACCGGAAGGAAAAAAATGAAGTCCTGCAATCATTATGTAATTCACCCCAAAAAAACACATACATTTTTTTACTTAATGAGTTAATGTGCAACATTGTTCAATTATGATCATTTTTGGAGTGATGGCCTGAAAGGTTTGGGAACACTTGTGACTTGTGTGAGTAATACCTACTTTACATTTATTGTTGGTATCGGGAGGACACCTACTGGTTGCAAGAGGTATTGCATGAAGCTCAAACTTAATTTGCACACTGGAGTTACAAAAGGATACATTTACACTTTTTTTTAAAACTTTGCACGACAAGTAATACAATTCTTCTATTATAGAATAATGCATTGAAGAGACTGTCTTTGTTTTGATGGAATTTCCAATTGTACATAAAAAAGAAGTAAAGGTGCCTAGGCTTCAGCGTAATGTTTACATCACAATGTTAAAATAAACAACACTTTGGTCTAGGGCCCCCTGCAAAATGTTATATAGCATAAATAAATTTTAGCCATTTTAATATATTTATTTTTGGTCTTTTTACTCGAGTCGTGAGACTCGTGACCGATACAAATTGGTCCTAGACCCACAAATGGATCCTGGCTAACTGTTTGGGAAACAGTGGTCTACTCTAGACTATATATGTGAACAGAGATGGTTCTTACCGTATGTTATGTTCCAGGTTAGTGTAAACTGTTTCTCAACCAACTTAAGCTCTAAACTCATCCCTATGTGCCTGCACTGCATGGCTTATAATGCTAAATGAGTTGTTTGACGAGCGACACCAATATGAAACGATATAATAAAATTAGGCTTAAGACTGAGGTTTTGATCATGGCTCTTCATGATCTGGGGCCTTAGGGTTACTGGGGGGTGGCAGAATATTTGATGGGAACTTTATTATTTTTACATTAACCACTTTAACCCTAGCAGCATCACATCCCAGGGAAACATTTGTAAAAAATAAGAAGCAGATCTAAAAATGTAATGTGTAACTTGTAGATTAGCTATTTTTGGTAAAGAGGTTTGCTAGACTAGAGGACTCTAGTTACTACAGAACCAATGGTAATTAAGGTTTACAAAATACACATTAATTCACACAACACTGATCACAATGCTGTCAAACAAGTCCATGAAGCTATCCATCTATGAAATCCATGTAAAAGTGAACGGTAACACAATATTAATATTACACTAAGTCAATAGGGGGTCCCTGCTTCATCTCTGCCTCAGCTAAGGGGGTCCTTGGCAAGACCTCTGGTTTTGATGAACTGTGGGACTGAGAAAGTTCCCCATCATTAAACGTAAAGATCCTCCAGAAGGCCTGCACTCACCCAGGTATCCGTTGGTGACCACATTGCGGTAGTATTTACACCCGCTCCCCTTCACCTCCTCCCAGTAGCTCCTCTCTCCTGCCTCCTGGTGGAGCTCCACTGTGTTCCTTCTCTCGCCCTCTGGATGCAGTTTATGCTCACCTGTCAGGATGGATAGGCAATGCTTTGGTTGTTTACAATGGCAGAAAATTTAAACGTTCACAAGATTAAAAAATAAATGTCAAATGTACAAGCTCGCAACGTGGCACAAAGTGACGCACTGTGAGCTTGTAAGTGTTGTAGAGTCTTTGACTCTTCTTGAGTCCACATTTTCATTTACTCGGTCTCACCCCTTAATTTGACTTGGACTTGACTCGGGACTCTTCCCCCACAGAGTCCACACGAGTCACTACAATGCAATGAAATAATTTTATTATACCCATGTTATGAGGAGCCCATTCACATTAACATTATAAGAGAGCTGTATGGCGCTTATAGACAGCTGTCTTGTTAAGTGACGGAGTGCAGCTGAAGCGCCTGAGAGAAAAAAAGAGGAAAGAAAATCTGGTCTCGACTGGGAATCGAGTCACTTGACCCCCTCCCACAATCGGTCTGGACTTGGACTCGCATTAGGTGGACTCGACTACAACACTAGAGCTTGTTGTACATCTCCTACTTTTAAAATGACAAAGTATAAATATGGTTGAAGACCCCGGATCCCACTTTGAGAACCACTGGTTTAAAAAACAAATTAAAAGCATGTTATAAAAAACATGATCCCCCAAAACTAAAATGCATCTGCAACTTGTTTATCTTCAGAGTAAAGCCTTCCTGATGGATACAATCGTATAATTAATCACCAAGAACACAGTAGGTTTGAAATTCCTGTTTAACAATAGCCACTATTGTTTAACACAAAGCCAAGTTACTGCTTGTACATTACTGTTGTTGTCAAGCCTTAACTTAATCCTTATGCTTAAAACAAATGTGATTGTTTTGTCAGCATGGAGACAAACAAACTAACAAAATAACGTTCACCTGGTGGACCCATGTGGTGACAGACACATTTGGCTTATTGTCTATCAGCCAAGTAAAGATCTCGAAAATGAGATGATGCATTTCAAGGGGCCTATCTAGACATCTTAGACACCTACAAATTGTGGTAAAAAATAATATAGTTCGTGTTGGGGATAGAGTTAAAAATAAATAATTACTTGACCTGGGAAACAAGAAGAAATCTTAACTACACCATAAGTGTCCTCAAAATGGTTACAAAAATATGTTTTTCGACTTAATTGTGAATATAGCAGATCTACAAGCTTGTGGCGTTGTGAGCTTGTCGATCGACTGTTTGAATCTTTCTTATATTATTTGCCAATGATTGACCAGTTTTGATAGTATAGTGATTACTATTTTGTTTATTCTTTGGTAGCTAATTAAAAAGGTCTTAAAAGTCCTTAAATTGTCACTTCAATGCCATCTGTCTATCACAGCTAGCGGTCCCCAAACTTTGCACCGTGCACCCCGTTACCTCCTGACCTAGCTGACGCACCCCCAGCGCTAAGTTTCGTTGTATTTGGCCGAAAATGATTAAAAATAATTATATGATTATGGCAAATAATCACAGAATGTCACTGCACTGAGAGACATGCAGCTGCTGTATATTCCCACAGCTTCTCTATACATCTCCTTACAAGAGTGGTTTACCAGATTGTGCCGTTTGTGCTGCTAAATAACACAATAAAACCGCCATGACCCTTTTCATGTCACGCACGCTCTAGAAGGTGGTCGCGCACCACAGTTTGACGGTCACAGACCTGACTCGCAGAGGTAGAGCAGGGACAGAGCGTGACGGAAGCATCTTCCAGGTTTCTTCTTCAGGACGGGGTGTTTTCTGGGTTTCTGCTGGTCCACCTCCTCTTCCTCCTCCTCACAGGTCACCACCTCTACAGAGAGTAGGTGACCTGCATTGAACATGATCTCCTCCTCCAGAGACTGCAGACACTTCTCAAAGTGCTCCTCACTGCTCTCTGCATTCCTGGAGGGTCAGACGTCCTTGGAGTCATATCTTCCAATAGTGTACAAATGGAATCAAATGGTTCCATTTGTGCACTCCTTAATTGTATACTCCTAATAGTGTTGCATGAATGGTGCTCTATCCCATGTACTTCGGTAACTTCAGCCCTTCTGACACAATTTCCAATTATAAAAATTTAATTAAATATAAATAAATGTAGCGTATATACAATATAAGATACTGATACATCACAGTTGCTTGGTGCTGATGAAGATTGGAACCAACCACGACAACGGCATCTATTTAGCATCTATTTAGCATCTATCCTATTCATAGCGGCTGTTGGTAGGGCATTCCAGTTTAGTGGCATACGTGCGACATTGAGTTAACCAACCCCTTGTTTGAGCTGAATCTGGGTTGAACGTGGTGGTGTGGCCTTCACTCACCTGAAGTCGACCCAGAGCATGCCAGCAGTGATCAGACCGAGCCACTCACTGGCCTCCCAGTTCTTAGCCAGCATGACAGGCACCATGATGACCTCCCTGCTGTCCGCGTAGTTCAGCTCCTTCTTACAGCTGCGAGAGGCCTGATAGGCTGGTGTCATGAACGGACACACCACCACAGCCTCCTCTACACCTGCAGCTATGCTAACCACACACACACACACACACAATTATGTTTGATTATAATTCAACAATTTTAGCACAGCAATTTAAAAAATATATCGGTGCAACTTCGGTAATAAGAAATCAGCCACAACTAACCTCAAAATTGTCTTCACAATGTCTATTTCTCAAACTTGTACCGACACATTCCATTGACCAATTGCATGATTGCTTTTTTACTTTGACCTTGATACTGACCTTTGTTTTAAACCCAAAAGTGAATCATCTCACCAAATTCCATATTCCGTATATTACCAAGTTATTCTGTCCCCACAGACAGACGGGTATGTCTGTGTATCACAGTATAGTGACAGACAGTACAATATCCTGTCATACATGCATACATATGGGCAGGTTAATCAGATGGTTTTACACTAGTATACATACACACCATAATACACACAAATAGTTGTGGCCGCAAACTCACGCATCGTTGATGTTTCCTGTCACCCCTCCCTCGATGTCCATCCATACTGGTAGACCATCGTCTCTGAGACGGTCGTAGAGCCTCTTCACCAGAGCCTGCTCGTTCCACTGGTACGACAGCATGATGTGAGATGGCATCTTGTTCAGATCAAATAATAATTCAATTATTAATTAAACCAGTACCTTGCTGAAGTAGTGTCGTGTGGCTATGGTGCTGTGTACAGTGTCGTAAGAGGGCATTGTTTTCAGACAATGAGAATGTTGTAGCTACAGGTGATGCTGTTTGTTTACTCGGCGTAATGGCTCAGGTTCCATCTGTTGCCTGGTTACACAATGTGCCCCAATGGGATGGTGAACGCCGAATAAAAGCTGACTCCATGGCATGTCTGCACATGCACATGGTTATGTTCATTTAGTTTTGACTGTTTGTCCCTCAGAAAGCTATACTAGTGTATTTTACTGAGTATGTTAATACAATTAGGGTGGTTGTATTTTGTCTCCCTGCTCGTCTATTGAGACATTTAGATTGTGTCAAAGCATAAGGTTATGTCTCACCTATAGAGTATAGACGGGATCTGACACAACTTTTGACCTGAAGGTCAAGATTCAATTTATCCCCTGAGCAAGCAGGCAGGCTCTACTAGCTCAATGGTAAAATGTCAGCACTTGGTCAGGTTTCAAATTTGGGGTAGAAGAGAAAAGTTACTGCATCATTTACTATCTTTGCAGGAAAATGGCAGATTTACAAGTGTGAGCTTGTAGATCTTCTATTTTCTGTGAGTTTTCCCCACAATTCGGATGCTGCTTTTGGTGGTAAAGATTTTACTTGAGTTAAATATCAAAATACTTATAGTAACCCTATCAAAATTGAAAGTGCTTATTATGCAGAATGAACCCATTTCACCATTTTATGTTTTTCAGGCTACTATAACACACAATTTGTCAAATTGTTTTAAAACAGCAGATCTACAAGCTCATAACGTGTAACGACCTGTTGTGAGCTTGTAGATCTGCTGTTTTGAAAACCGATAGCTGAAATATAAAATGGGACATAATTGTATTTTAAATGTATGTTATTTGGGTCCAGATCCTGAATTACAGATAATTGGTGGCTTGCCTATTGGATTTAAGATGCTTCAGTAAATTAAAAGTAGAAATGGAGTAAAGGGTTTGTTTTCTTGTTTTTTGTTTTGAAAGGGGAAAGGAAATAATGGATTTGAATCTCGCTTTAAATTGAGAAAACGAGACGTTTTCTTCTCTCCATTTTCATTTGTTCCATAAAAACCAAAAAATGAGAAATAGAGTGGTTTTCTCGTTTTTGAATGCAGAAAACAGAATGCAGAAAACCAAAAAGGAGTGGTTTTGTCTTTTTCTGATATGTGCACCTCATGCTGGAGACAAATGACCCTTTAGTAGGCTACCCTGACCGACGCTGTCTTTTGTGCGCTAGAAAATTAAGAAAACAAACCAATATTTGTTATTTGTTCAGAAACAAACATCAGATCCCCTGACAATTACTTTATTGTGGGATCCACGTAAAAGTGACTATTCTGAATTAAACAAAAATAAAGTTGCTGTTTTTAATATTAATGTATTATGCAATCATGGTCTGAAATTCTTTGAAATCAGTGGTTTCACTTGGAAGAGCAGGGTCTCTGTAATACTGTGAATGTCCACAAGATGCCAGCATACACCAACACTGAGGTGGAAGAAAACAGCATAAAGTATATTATTCCCATGAGCACACTGACACATACTGTAAATTGTACTGTCCTGTGTATACAATTGCCTACAATGGGGAAAACAATAAATTGACATGACATTAGTTATCATAAAGTGAAAATTGAGAATACAGTATGTGTCCACATTGCATTTAGCCTACAACATCTCTCTCACCCAGTCGGTTTTCATTGCTATAATGTAATGTTTGTTCAATGGGTCTGGTTTTAACGGATCTCTCCAGCTCTTTAGTAAAAATATGCCGAGTGGTGAGTTACCAATTTCTTCCAATCAGGAGAGAGAACCCCACAAAGTCAAAATATCAGCTTACATTTTACAGTTCCAGTTACAATTTTGTCTGCTCAATTATTTATTTCAATTTCACTGGTTTATTCTCTATCCTGCAAGAGGGCTCTATTCTCTACCTTAGATAAACTTGGTGTCCCGAGTCCTGACCTAAAAATATATTTTTCTGTTTACTAAAGATCTATAGAGACAGGGAGATTCAGCAATTCATTGATGTGAAAAATAAGACATTTTATTGTACTTAAGTTGTACTTAAGTACATTTAAAATAAAGTACTTTTTACTCTTACTTAAGTAACATTTTGACTGAGCTACTTTTACTTGTAGTGGAGTAAATCTGAACAGGCATTTGTACTCTTACTCAAGTACTGGGGTCGAGTACTCTGTCCACCTCTGGTTCCTTGACATATGTCAATGAACTATGCTCTAAGGTTGTTTTGCTAAAATAAGTGGTCTATATTCTCATATGTTGGCGACTATGAAAGACAAAATAACCATTTTGACCGGCAGGCAGGCAGGCAGGCAGGCAATCAACCACTGTCATACCCAATCACGTTCACTCCAAAACAAAGGGTGAGGCGAAGGGATTGGGCCTTGGGCACCTAAAAGTCAAATGTGAACTCAACTGTAGGCCTACTAAGCTAGCAAATGAAACATTTGTCTTTCAGCAGACCAGTGAAGTGTAGCCATTCCATTGTGGGGAGGTTCATTTCAGGTAGCCACAGGCTGAATCAAACAGTTCTCACTTTTTTCCCCATATTCAGTACTTTTGCTCAACTTGGGAAATGTTTTTGTATGCGTGTTGAGAGAGACAGGGAGATGGATAGAGACTCCTGTGCTGTTGGTCTTGACCTTGTCTTAAGTTGTAGACATTCAATCAGTGTCTAAACTACAAAGCCAAACTACTGTATGCTCTTGGTAAAATGTATTACAGTAATACAGTTTATTCTCCACAGATAATCTCCATGGATTAAACAGAGAGTGTGAATAGCTTATTTACAGTGGGCAAACAAAGGTCTGTTGATAGTGGCTCATTGAGAGTGGCATGTGGATGAGCTGTGCAAAGAGAGAGACAGACAGACAGACAGACAGACAGACAGACAGACAGACACATTTTAAGATACATGAATATCTATGTTGGACCCTGGAAATATATTCCTGATATATTTTGGCCACTCAAAACATATTTTACCTGTGTAACAACCTATTGTTTTAGGGTGGCTTCTCAATTTTTCTGCTAACAAACTGAAAGCAGAAAATGATTTCTGAGACCCAACAGATTCTGTGGTATCTCCTCTTGCACAAAGTCTAGTAAGGGGCGGAGTCTAGCCAAGTACACAGGCCGGGGCTTCCGCTTTACTTCCGCGTCTATGCAAAACAGATGGAGAATTCCTTCAGTATAATCATAGCTTTATTCCGATAACTAAGCTAAATTGTTCGTTTTTGTTGTACTTTTTTTTGTCCAAGTCTGTGTTTATGTTGTTAATGTACGTACCGTTCGTTTTCATCGTTTGTTTTGTCAGTTTCTCAGTTATTTAGTTTTAAGTGTAGTAACGTAGCCAGTCAGTCAGCCAGCTACAAGCTACCACTGGGTAACAATTCCATCTCGCCCCAGCTTTTTTCCGCCGACCCAGAGACTCGCTGTTAGCACTGGACCAGGGCTAAGGTTAGGCATAGTTTTACTGGGGGTAGGTTTAAGAATAGGGTTAGGTTTAGGCATCGTTTTACTGAGGTGTACTACTTCGTTCAGCCATGGCTGCCGCAGCTGTGTTCTTC
The DNA here is from genome assembly GCF_963924005.1 of Protomyctophum bolini. NCBI lineage: Eukaryota > Metazoa > Chordata > Actinopteri > Myctophiformes > Myctophidae > Protomyctophum > Protomyctophum bolini. The sequence goes on from NC_137864.1 coordinate 23,279,922, forward strand.
TACACAAGATGATTGGACGAACTGCCAAAAATGAAAGTGACTGATGTCCACAGAATCGCAAAGGCGAGCAGTAAAGCTTCAACATCGTTATTGGACAAAGGGTTTAGGTTGTATGTCTCCAGTTATGTATTCAACTATGAAGGTAAGTCACGTTCATTTTCCCTTTCAAGTTGCATTGACAGAATACAATGAACACTAACACATGAGTCTTGGTCAATCTATGTTATTTATCTTGTCATATTTTATGTCTGACAGTTTCAAATAAAGACAAGCTGACAGGAGAAGTCAGCATCAGAGCCTGTTGCTACAGGTCACTGAAGAAGAACGAGAAGCCTCACAGTTTAAGTGTAGGGTGAAATCTAGGGATGGTGCAGTGTTGGGTTAGGGCTCCAGACTAACGTTTTAGTTGGTTGCACTGGTGCACCCATCTTTTTCATGTACATAAGACATCACCAGTACAGCATTTAGTTAAGGAGTCTTCAACGTTTTTCAGGCCAATGAGGCCCCCACTACATACAGTATTGTATAAAATTGTGTTGCAGATTAAACATTTTCATAGATAGCTTCATAGATTTATTTGACAGCACTACACTACACAAATATAACATTCATATTTTCAGACAGTTAACCACTTAAATCCTCAAAAACGTGTTCTTAGTCTGCTTTTTTGTGCCCCCTACAACAAACAAACCTCTTTGCTGAAAATAGCTGATCTACAAGCTCACAACATAGATCTGCTATTTCAGCTAATGCTCCCCTCAGAGGGAATACAAGGGTAAAATACATTAAAATGAAAGGTTCCTATCGCACAAAGATTTGACAGCTCCCATGTAGAAACTCTGAGGAGTCGGACCCCCTAGGGTTCCTGGACCCCCTGTTAAAGATGCACCTACACATAGACATACCTGCTGAATGTAAGGTGCACTAGTGTGACCAAGTGAAATTTGTAGTTGCACTGTACAGATTTTTGGGTGCATGTTATCCCCAAAATGGGTGCACTCTGGAGCCCTTGTGGTGTTAGTTATTGACTTTTGTCAACTGCCTGCGTTGCCGTTTATGGCCCGTTCACAGCCTAGCTTTCTGTTAATGGCCCGTTCATGGCCTATTTTTCTGTTGATTGCATGTTCTTTAACTTGTTCTTCGTTCAAAGCCTGTTCATGGCAGTGTTCTCTCTACATGGTATGTCTTCTCAATTATTATGTAAGTATCAAAGCAGTCTTCAACAGGTAAGTTACTGCTGGGTTATCATTGTCTCATTGTCTCATGTGTTACCAAAAAATATTTGAAACATTCAAATTCAATTTATTTTTTCTAATTTAATTTTCCCTCTTTTTTTCCCTCCCTTTAATGTTCAGATTGTCCTGAAACATTCAAAGCCAGTCATAATGACTCGGCATCAGTGTTCGTGTGTCGCTGGAACTGCACTTTGCAACCACATCGTTGCACTCCTGCTGCAGTCTGCTCACTACTCAGAGACAGGTGCCAAAGTTGTCCCCCCCGTCCACAGCTGCACTGAAACTGAGCAACAGTGAGCCAAGAACCATGGTGAGTTAAATATGGTATATATATATTTATTTTTGTTATGTCATATTTTAGCATAAATCTAAGCACTCCTGAATTAACTCATAGGGGCTTAAACCCGGTCCAGTCGGCCAAATGACCATCATGAAGCCATCGAAGACAAGAACATCGGAAGGAGGAATTCGGTATGTAATTATGTACTGCTGTTTTACGTCTACTGACAATCATAAACAATGACAAGATTATTTTGTTAAGCTAATTTTACCTAACTAGAAGGAGTGTGAATACTTTCCGGATGCACTGTATATCAATCTCCTTTTTGTCTCATTATTTGCACTGGTTGCCTGCTACGACACACCTGTCCCTGTACGTGTGCAGAAATACTTCCTACAAAGTTCTTGAGTCTAGAAAATGGAGTGTAGAAAATGTGTTGACCAACTAGTGTCACTCATCTGTGTTACAGAAGCACACTCTACAAGGCTCTTGCTGGACCTCTCATTGACCTGTCTGTGCTCAAGGTTGATGAGGCATACAAGAACTTTGACCCCCTGTCCAGGCCATTAGTCTGCACCATGGGGATGTCTGCAGATAGTCCCTTGGTTCACTCCCGATTTGGACCTGTCCAGGCTGGAAGTGTTCTGTCCTACCAACACCCCCCAGTGAAAACACGCTACATACTGCATCATGAAGATGCTCCACCATTCCCCCCACTCCCCCTGGATGATTATAGACTTGACCAGACCAGACCAGACTTTGTCCTAAGTGAACATGAAGAACTTCACATCAAGTCTCTTCAGGTCACGTTTCCTACAGCTCAGAAAATTGAGGAAGCAACAACGGAGCAGAGTGCCAGTTTGGAGTGGAAGACGCTGCGCAAGCAAAGACTGACCTCTTCCAGGTATGGAAACTATTGAATATTTTATTAACGCTTAACGTTTTTTTACTTTAAATTAGAATACCAAGAACTATATTTCTTTCTAAGCCCTATTTAATACTTTCTCAATCAAGTGTGATTTCTTTCTACGTCCGTGATTAGACATGGTAACGCCTGCCTGCCACGCGACAGTAACTTACGCGACAGTAACTTGTAACTAAGAGGCAAACCAATATTGTTTGTACAGTTTGCTTTGATTTAATAATTGATTGAACAACTATGATTTGATTTGGATGATCATAATAATCATAATGATTTCTGTCTAATAGTACTAATACTAAAAAGATAAAGATCAAGGGAAAAGATACCTTTTTACAGTACAATAATGTTTGCCTCTTCTAAAAAAAATAAAAGTTACTGTTGCGCGTGCCAAGCTGTCATTCTCTTGTATTATATAATATCGCCTCACCCAGGCTTTCCACCACCTCAGAGGCAGGCGGGGCGTTACCATGTCTAATCACGGACGTATAAAGAAATCACGCGTTACACAACAATACCAAAAACAGCTGATCTACAAGCTCATAAGATGACCCTGTGATTATATGAACTGTTGCACTACCTACAGGTTTCGAGAGGCGTGCCATGTTAGGGGGCAGACTTCAGCTACTAATTTGGCTACAAGAATTCTGAGGGGCACCGTACAAACAGCTGACATGAAGAGGGGCCTGGCGATGGAGATGGAGGCAGCAATGGAGTATGCCAAGAGGAAGAACATCAATTATCACCCGTGTGGCCTTGTGATTCACCCTGATGCTCCCTGGCTGGCAGCCTCTCCTGATGGCAAGGTTTTCGATCCTTCTGAGTACCCACCTTTCGGTTTGGTAGAGTTCAAGTGTCCCAATTTATCTAGCTATGTAGACTGCAAGTACATGACCATGAAGAATGGCTCACCGGTCTTGAAGAAACAGCATGCCTACTACTGGCAAGTTCAAGGCCAGCTCCTAATGTCAGGCTTGCATTGGTGTGACTTTGTTGTGTGTGCGCAAGAATACATTTCTGTAGAAAGAATCTACAGGGATCCAGAGGTGTTGTCACAAATCAGACTGAAGGGTGACTGGTTTTATTACTATTTTTATATGCAGACCTTTTTAGGAAGGGCATAGCTGATAGTTTGGTGTAGGCAAAGGTGTGTTCTGTACCTATGTTGCACAGTAGCCTGGACACCATTTTCGTCTATGCAACACCCGGCATTCGAACCCCAGGTCTCCCACGTACGCTGGGAAGCATCTTATCCACTAGCCCAAAGGGTAATTTCCGCTACGGGTCTGGTGAGATATTGGGCTTTTAGTCTCTTGAGCCAATTCTGCTACGCCAATAGAGTACCGAAGTCCAGACGTCAATAAAATTGGATCATCTCAGAATCATCTCATAAGAATTGTGGTCCAAAAATAAACTGTCCTGGCGATATTGTCAGGTACGTGGCTCTGTATCGTTTACGATAGTCATTCATTTTTGATACAGTCCGTTTCTGGCGAAATGTTTACTAATTTGTCGGTGTGTAATATTAGTGTGTTAGTGTTTTTTCGCAGTCAGTTGATACTTCATATCCATATTAATCAAACCGCCATGCTCTTTGGTTTAATTTGGAATACAGTTCTTATTTATTAAATTATTAAACAAGTCTATGGGAATTCAGAATGGGGGAGGGGGACTGACCCAGGTAGGATGCATAAATGACGTCACGACATGGCCAAAACATGGATGGCGCCGCACGTTGAAATCTGCTCTTATAGATCTGCTATTCCCTGCCAATGTTCCCCCGAGAATCGGGATGGTTGGTCTAAAACTCCATCCCCCAGAATTTCTGACACCCCGAGGACGCCCCCTGTTGAAGACCCCTGTACGTTGGGGTCTAGTAAGTGTTCAGGTCTTCACTGTGTTGCATTTATTTTTATTGCACTTTATATAAATATGTAATCTTATCTCATTTTCAGCCATTGTATATTATGACATGTTGTGCTTTTGTTCATAAAGTACAGGTTCACATCAGTGTCATATGCCAACATCTTTGTATTATATTAAACTTGACTGTAGGCTACATTTTATATTCTTTGTATTTGTGTTTGTTCTTTCTTGTGTAAATTGGATGTTTGTTGCATGACTTTCAACATTTAGATTTTACAGTGCTGGAAGACATAGTGTTACGAAAATGTAAATGCATAAGTTAAACTCGGCGTATACTTTTGTTTTGGGCAGCGTTACGGCTGTAACATTGCAGTAGCTTAGAGTATTAAAAGAAACACAAAGATGGCTATGTGAAATAATTGCATTTTATCCTGAACTAGCCTGACACGGGGAAGATTTTATCACTGCATTCACACTACAGGACAGAGTTCCAGGTGGTTCCCCCAGTTCTTGACCAAAGAACAGCACGAGCCATCAAGTCCAATCAGTCATAAACGCTTCTACTTAAACCCAGAGGTCTAGACCAAAGGCAGCTGGGAATTGCCTTCCCAGCAGTGCCAGTTTCAGGGATGTTATGGTAGTTAGAATATCATAATTATACTGAGTCTAATATAGCAACTCATAATGTAATAACGGCACATAATGTAATAACAGTTCATAATGTGATAACCTAAATGTAGTAAAGGCCCATAATGTAGGCTAATAAGGTCACAATGTAATACATCATGAGAGCATAACATAATAATGGATTTTTGCATAATGTAATCATGTAATAATGTGTTACATGTAGCCGCTCAATTCACAGTTAATAATGTAATTACGGGTCATATTGTTGAGAAAAGTTTTACATCGTATCAGTATCATGTCAGTATCACAGGCAGTATCATTACTGCCCGGAACTGGGCCTTGATGACCACACTTCTGCACGACCTCAAGATTTGACACCTTGTCCTACCACACTTGATGAGCTTATAGGTTATTAGTTCATAATGAATCGTTATTGTTGAGTTAAAACTCATAAATGGAGCATGGATCTTCTACAAGACACCTCAGACAACTTCTACAGTCTCAACAACTACATCTACCAGAGTGCATCAGCTGCTAGATGGCTGCTGGTGCTCATTTGCCTGATTGAACACCTGTTAAAGGCTGATGGTGGTGACACTCAAACAAATATCAAACAAGATGGCGGAATAAACAAACCTATAAAGGCTGATACAGACAGCCACAGACACACACGTCCTTGTGTTTATTAATATAAGCCTTTATAACCAACCAAAGGGTGAAATAATGCACGTGCGTGCGTGCGTGAGTGCGTGTGTGTGTGTGTGTGTGTGTGTGTGTGTGTGGTGCACAAATCACTCTGACTAACGGACCAATGACGGACGGACTAGTTGAACAGGTGACCGGATCCAGTGGGCGGGGCTTTGGATTTAAATAGGAGCGGCCATGTTTTTTCCCAGCATGCTGTTTGGTTTGGGATCCACTTCATGCTGTTTGTTCCAAGGTAAGAAGCGTTTGTTTGAGAAACACGGTTTTATCCTTGAGCACTGTTGTTGTTTAGACATTAAGATGATTTATAGGACTGTTTATTGTTTAAACAGAGTATTTATAAGACTGTTGTTTATTGTGACACTAAATGGACAACAATGTCAGCAATGTTTGTCCTTTTTATAGGACTCGTTCTATGGCCTTGGGCCTCGATCACACAAAAAAAACATGTGTCTTGTCTGTTTAATGGCCGCCCCAATGCATTTCCAATGGGAGGCACATGCTTTGACCAAACATTTGTGTTTGATTTTGGGGGGCAATCAAACACATGCAGGCAGAGCCCAGAACATATGCTTATGTGTGACTGAGGCCTTGGGCCTTGATCGCAACAAAAGCATTGTCTTGTCTGTGAAAATGGCTGATCTACAAGCTCACAATGCATTGTGAATGTGATGTGACACATTGTGAGCTTTTAGATCTGCTATTTTCAAAAGGTTTTTTTCTGTTCAAAATGACCAAGTATGCAGATTGTCCCATTTGAAATGTTTAAGTACATTTTGATGCCAAAACCTTTTAACTTTGACTCAAGTTATATAATGTAGATTTTGAAGTTTAGATTTTTTTTACCAATATCTTAAAGGGACAATTCACTTTAAAAAACTAACTTTTTGTCATTGTATTATCTACTCGGGTTTATGTGAACACTACAGACAGTTTTTAAGTTAAAATGCTAAAAAGCTAAAATGAATATTTAAATACTGAATCAAGCAACTTAAAAGCTGTCTGCAGTGTTCACATAAGCCTGAGTAGACGATAAAGTGAAATATTATATGAATTTTACAATGTATGAAATCTGGATAAAGAGTAATGTTGTTTTTATTTATGTCTTGCAGGTTAATCATGTGACCTTGGTGTCATGTGTGACCTTGGATGGGGTCATCAGGAGATGGCTGGTATTGATAATAGAGTGTCTACTCGGCTGAGCTGAAACGTATAACGGTGTCAACGAACGCTCCCTGAGATTACGAGGCGTACGGTGCTCGGGACGTATTGTGCCATACAACCTACGCGGCTCTATTAATACCGGCTATCTTCAACTGAGCGACGGAAGCCCCCCCATGGTATGTACCTGGATTACATGTGGCTGTAGTAGAAACAAGGGCAGTGTCACCATTACATGTCAAGTTGACCATTCATTGTCATACATATGATTTTACATATGTTTGGGTGAAAAACCTTACTGAGGTTTTTATGTGTTTTTAGTATTTCAATGTGTCCATGATTTCATGGACACTTCCTACCCAGACTACAATTCCCATAATGCTTTGGTGCACTGCTCCTTGTGCATAGGGGAGGGCTGTCTTACTGAGACAACATGTAGTCTAGGGAGGAAGTGAGCCCATTGTCCATGACATCATGGAGCCCATGGACACTTTTGAAATACTACATATATAAAAATGACGATTACCCACATAAAAAACCCAGGAAAGTGTTTCTTGTCTCCCAAACATCATTAAAATAAGCTCTGGTTGCAAAAGGGGTGAAGTCGCCGTTTAATGGGTTGAATCATTAAAGCTGCTATAAGCAATATGTCAAATGTAATTACTTTAAAAAAAATTGGTATTCAGACTGCCAGCAATGGGTAAAACAATATTGTCTCTGACACATCTTGGGGCCACAATCTGCATTCAAAGATGTTCCTAGCTTTGTCATTGGTCGATTTGCCTGTCTACTTCCTGATTGGTCAGTCATTTTGACCGGGTTCTTTTTTTTTCTCTGACCAATGACAAAGCTTCTAGGAATATCTTTGACTGCAGATTGTGGCCCCTAGATGTATCGCAGAGACTAAGGTCGCATTCTCACCTAATACTTCGGTAGACTCGAATGCGTATGGGAGGAGAAATGGGATTCTTGCATATTTAATTGGCTACGGTTTGCCTTCACACTGTCATGATCCGCAGCAATTGGAAACGCAGCAGGGGGGACCTTTATCAATGTGTTACATTCATAAACTAGCCTACACAGTGAAATGATAAATCTATGGTGATAATTATACTCATAACGTGCATTATGTGTCGTGCCGACGGTCTGGGACTGCCCCCCCCTCTCTCGCTCTCTCACTATAAGCACGCAGCCACGCACGCACTGTTCTTTTGGGCATGGAGGCACAGCGCTGAGCGCACTGATATAACAGACAGCAGCGCAAAATGTTTACAAGTTTATCGAGATGAAAGTTCCTACTCCCCACTAGTCCCCACGCAGTGACAGCACTCCATGTTTACGGCACGTACAGACAGACAGAATATTCTGTAGGCTATAATACTATTACACTGCACTGCAGTGTTTGTGTTTTCTTAAGCAATTGATTAATGTACTCGTCCTCATTTCGATCAGGGCTTCAGTCTCCACTCTCCTCATTCGACCACGTCTATCCACGGTAACGGGACATCTTTGCGCTGCGTAAAATATGCCTTCTCCGTCTCCAACTGTGTTCAGCTCCTCACCCGCCTGACGTATGTTTGCTTCATTTCCTGTATTTGCTGCGGATTGCATTCACACCTGCACCGAATCGTAGTCAAGCGCGATTGGAAGCGAAGCGAAACCCCCGTTTTTGCTCGGAGTAAAATGCGGTTCTTTGTTGCGCATTAGGATTCGAAAGAGCCTTCACACCTGCCAAACGAAGCGCACTTTCTGAAAATGCGCAGCAGGATTCGTTTTAATCGCAGCAAAGCTCTCTGGTGAGAATGCGACCTAAATCATGTGTGTTTTACTCATTGCTGAATGAAATAAAAATCATTAAAATTGACATTATTGCTTATAGGAGCTTTAATCACAATTTGTGACTAATAAAGTAAGATATTGGTGACACAGCTTTCAGTGACTGTTATGACTTACAAAATGTCATCCTGTAGGCCGACAACTAAATAGATATATTTTTTTCTTGTCATTTCAGAACGTGAAGCTGACAAGGCGACGTCGGTATTGAAGGTACAGTGCTGTTGCCACTCCTGGGTGCTGTTGGCAGTGAAGGTTAGTAATGAACCTTTTGATTCCTGATGCTTGTGTAAGTGGGCTACATGCTACATGCTACCATACCATAGGTTGTCATTCGCACCGTGTATCGTTTCACGTAATCTGTGTATAATGCCACTCTACATCACATGCCGCAATGTGATTTATGTATTGTTTAACATAATTTACGGGTAAAGCTGTCGCGTCACGTCACATCACATTATGTATGTTCTGTTGTCTTTCTGTGCTGTTTTCTGTGTCGAGTTATTAGAATTTCTATTTCCTTTCTCTTTTAATAAAAAAAAGTGTTTTTTTTTATTTCTCCTTGCCCATTGCCCTAGTTCTTCACTAGTGGACTGTGTGTACAAAATGTGATTTGGCGTCATGCGACTTATTTCCGGTATCATTATGGTAGCATGTAGCCTGCTTAACACTGTTTACAGCCTTCTATGCTGTAGATCTGTCCAAACTAACAGGAAGAAAATTATGGCAGATTTTCTTCGTTGGTTAGTTTGTTTTGTTTAGTGCTGATATTGAAGGTAAGTGGGCGTAGTTTATTATCTTTTGATGTCGGGCAGAAACCTTGTATCTCCATAGTTCAACCTTTTGTAAATTAATTTCCTTACTTGGTCATGCTACAGTGTCACACACTAAAGTAGCAAATGGCTGATCTACAAGCTCACGATGCAAAGATCATCCATTATTGAATATAACCTATTAGTATCGAACATGCACGGTTTCTACCCCGACCTTTCATCTTCTCTTCTATTCTTTGCTTTAATAAAGTTATTGTTTTTTCTGGTCAGAGTTTTTAATCGCATTTTGCTTTATTTTTCATAAGTCATTTCTTTCTTTCCTATCTATCACTAGTTCTTCACTAGTGTATGTGGTGCGTGTGTCGGGTCGTGTCTCTCATACAGTTTCTAATCATTTGATTGGAGCTGTATCGTTTCACGTCATTTGCGTTGTGTCATTTGCTGGTAAAGCGCCATCACGTCAGTTCACATCAGATATGAACACAGGCCGGTATGTGATGTGCATTTATGTGATATTTTTATGTGATTATTTCACAAATTGCGGATAGCTCGTTGCACGCCATGCACTCTGTTCATTGCTCTTGTGTTCTAATGTCATCCTCAGTGTTGTATGTATGTTGTGTTCTCATGTTCATAGTGTTGCTGTATTGCTGACAAATACTGGGGTCCAAAGAATGCTTCTGCCATTGCATAATTTGCACCTCGTATAATTTGTCAATCGTCCACAAATGGCATAAATTGTAATGTATATTTAAATGTGGGCAATTCTTTTGAAAACATGTAGATTTTAAAATAGAAATGTGGGACAACTGGCTAGAAAGACTGGCCACAAACCTAAGGCCAACTGCTTGGGCGGAGACCAAGAATCTTTTTGTTTTGTTCATGTTCATAAAGCGCTTTAAGTGAGAAGTCCAGCAGCAAACCTCTAGGTCATAAGAGCATTGTTTGTGCTATATTATCGGATCCAATTTGTGAGTATAAAGCTTCATCTAAGCCCACATCACATATGAACACAGGCCCGGTATGTGATGTGTGTTTATGTCTCGTATCATTTCACATTGGTGAGTAAGGCTTCATCACGTCATCCCCACATCACATGATGAATTTAGGGTTAGGGCTAGGGTTAGGTATGTGATGTGGATTGATGTGATGTATGTCTTTTATAATGTGCGAGTGAAGCTTCATCGTGTCAGTTCACATCACATTATGTGGTGTGTATTGATGTGATTTATTTATGCTGCCATTTGCAGCTAAAACTTAATTCATGCCGGTCAGTAGGCGAGGCATTGACGATGGGCCTATGACCCAAAGGTTTTCTGCTGCACTTTTCACTTTTAGCACTTTGCAGCTCTTTATGAGCATGGAAAAATTAAATATTTTCTTAGTTTATGTCTGAGGAGTTTTCCTTAGTCTTCTTCTCGATTTCAATTGTAAGACATAATCATGGCTATCATTTATAGTCCATTATGATTCAAATTATTATGAATGTGATTGCTTTTGGACCTGTAAATTACAACAAAACAAACTAAGGCACTGGTGTGGTACTACTGGTTTACCAGAATGGGGTTCAACTCCCTGCGGTGCCCTCAATTTGTTGTATTTACATGGTTCATTTTCTGCTCATTGTTGCCTTTTCAGAGATGATAACCCCCGTGTACTCTCTACATTTGGGTTACAAGTCTATTTAGGGACAAGCCCGAAGGTACTCTTGGTTTTCTCTTCTCCTTCCACCAAAAATGGCAGTCCACGGTCACACTCGGCAGTCAGTTGGGGGTCCATATTAGAAGTCCATGGAACTTTTTTTCAAATCCTCGTTTTTCAGTATGCCGTTTTTCATTTTGGAGGATTTGAAAAAATAGACTAATCATTCCAAGATCATGGACTATAGCCCATGGTCTCGGGATGATTTTCGTTCCATAGTGAGGCGGCATAGCTAACCTATCGTTCATTTTATGACGTAAGCGCCAAATTTGGCAGAAGTTGACAGATATATTGGTAACGAAACTGGATATTGGGCCATCCCAAATTCTTATTCTGGTGGGTGTGGCAGCCATTTTTCAAAATGGCCGCCAGCGGTTTTGTCAAATCTTCCTAAACGTCCCTCTAGCAGCTACAATATTTGCTGTAGAAGACTGAAATGTTGCATGAAGGTCATGTGCTTTCAGACCAATTGGCTAAAACGGGTGGGGGAGATGCAATGGGAGTGGCCTATCATAAAATGTGCATAACTTCCAAGTAGACATACAAATTTTGTTTTCATTATTACATTTATTTTCAAAAATGATGAAAAACGGCGCGCTATAGTATGCCGTACGATATGGGCTATAGCCCATGGTCCAAAATGATGAGAAACGAGGATAACTTTTTTTTTCCAAAATTTCAAAAAACATGGGCTATAACCCATCGTTTTTGTCTTTTTTTCAAAAATGATGAAAAATGGCGCGCTATAGTATGCCGTACGATATGGGCTATAGCCCACGGTCCAAAATGATGAAAAACGAGGCTAACTTTTTTTTTCAAAATTTCAAAAAACATGGGCTATAACCCATCGTTTTTGTCATTTCGTCATTTTTTTCAAATCCTCAAAAATGATGAAAAACGGCGCGCTATAGTATGCCGTACGATATGGGCTATAGCCCACGGTCTAAAATGATGAGAAACGAGGCTAACTTTTTCTTCAAAATTTCAAAAAACATGGGCTATAACCCATCGTTTTTGTCATTTCGTCATTTTTTTCAAAACCTCAAAAATGATGAAAAACTGCGCGCTATAGTATGCCGTACGATATGGGCTATAGCCCACGGTCCAAAATGATGAGAAACGAGGCTAACTTTTTTTTTCAAAATTAAAAAAAACATGGGCTATAACCCATCGTTTTTGTCATTTCGTCATTTTTTTCAAATCCTCAAAAATGATGAAAAACTGCGCGCTATAGTATGCCGTACGATATGGGCTATAGCCCACGGTCCAAAATGATGAGAAACGAGGCTAACTTTTTTTTTCAAAATTTCAAAAAACATGGGCTATAACCCATCGTTTTTGTCATTTCGTCATTTTTTTTAAATCCTCAAATGATGAAAAACGGCGCGCTATAGTATGCCGTACGATATGGGCTATAGCCCATGGTCCAAAATGATGAGAAACGAGGCTAACTTTTTTTTCCAAAATTTCAAAAAACATGGGCTATAACCCATCGTTTTTGTCATTTCGTCATTTTTTTCAAATCCTCAAAATTGATGAAAAACTGCGCGCTATAGTATGCCGTACGATATGGGCTATAGCCCACGGTCCAAAATGATGACAAACGAGGCTAACTTTTTTTTTCAAAATTTCAAAAAACATGGGCTATAACCCATCGTTTTTGTCATTTCGTCATTTTTTTTAAATCCTCAAAAATGATGAAAAACGGCGCGCTATAGTATGCCGTACGATATGGGCTATAGCCCATGGTCCAAAATGATGAGAAACGAGGCTAACTTTTTTTTTCAAAATTTCAAAAAACATGGGCTATAACCCATCGTTTTTGTCATTTCGTCATTTTTTTCAAATCCTCAAAATTGATGAAAAACTGCGCGCTATAGTATGCCGTACGATATGGGCTATAGCCCACGGTCCAAAATGATGAGAAACGAGGCTAACTTTTTTTTTTCAAAATTTCAAAAAACATGGGCTATAACCCATCGTTTTTGTCATTTCGTCATTTTTTTCAAATCCTCAAAAATGATGAAAAACTGCGCGCTATAGTATGCCGTACGATATGGGCTATAGCCCACGGTCCAAAATGATGAAAAACGAGGCTAACTTTTTTTTTCAAAATTTCAAAAAACATGGGCTATAACCCATCGTTTTTGTCATTTCGTCATTTTTTTCAAATCCTCAAAAATGATGAAAAACGGCGCGCTATAGTATGCTGTACGATATGGGCTATAGCCCATGGTCCAAAATGATGAGAAACGAGGCTAACTTTTTTTTTCAAAATTTCAAAAAACATGGGCTATAACCCATCGTTTTTGTCATTTCGTCATTTTTTTCAAATCCTCAAAAATGATGAAAAACGGCGCGCTATAGTATGCCGTACGATATGGGCTATAGCCCACGGTCCAAAATGATGAGAAACGAGGCTAACTTTTTTTTCAAAATTTCAAAAAACATGGGCTATAACCCATCGTTTTTGTCATTTCGTCATTTTTTTCAAATCCTCAAAAATGATGAAAAACGGCGCGCTATAGTATGCCGTACGATATGGGCTATAGCCCATGGTCCAAAATGATGAGAAACGAGGCTAACTTTTTTTTTCAAAATTTCAAAAAACATGGGCTATAACCCATCGTTTTTGTCATTTCGTCATTTTTTTCAAATCCTCAAAAATGATGAAAAACGGCGCGCTATAGTATGCCGTACGATATGGGCTATAGCCCACGGTCTAAAATGATGAGAAACGAGGCTAACTTTTTTTTCAAAATTTCAAAAAACATGGGCTATAACCCATCGTTTTTGTCATTTCGTCATTTTTTTCAAATCCTCAAAAATGATGAAAAACTGCGCGCTATAGTATGCCGTACGATATGGGCTATAGCCCACGGTCCAAAATGATGAGAAACGAGGCTAACTTTTTTTTTCAAAATTAAAAAAAACATGGGCTATAACCCATCGTTTTTGTCATTTCGTCATTTTTTTCAAATCCTCAAAAATGATGAAAAACGGCGCGCTATAGTATGCCGTACGATATGGGCTATAGCCCATGGTCCAAAATGATGAGAAACGAGGCTAACTTTTTTTTTCAAAATTTCAAAAAACATGGGCTATAACCCATCGTTTTTGTCATTTCGTCATTTTTTTCAAATCCTCAAAAATGATGAAAAACGGCGCGCTATAGTATGCCGTACGATATGGGCTATAGCCCATGGTCCAAAATGATGAGAAACGAGGCTAACTTTTTTTTCAAAATTTCAAAAAACATGGGCTATAACCCATCGTTTTTGTCATTTCGTCATTTTTTTCAAATCCTCAAAAATGATGAAAAACTGCGCGCTATAGTATGCAGTACGATATGGGCTATAGCCCACGGTCCAAAATGATGAGAAACGAGGCTAACTTTTTTTTTCAAAATTTCAAAAAACATGGGCTATAACCCATCGTTTTTGTCATTTCGTCATTTTTTTCAAATCCTCAAAAATGATGAAAAACGGCACGCTATAGTATGCCGTACGATATGGGCTATAGCCCACGGTCCAAAATGATGAGATACGAGGCTAACTTTTTTTTCAAAATTTCAAAAAACATGGGCTATAACCCATCGTTTTTGTCATTTCGTCATTTTTTTCAAATCCTCAAAAATGATGAAAAACTGCGCGCTATAGTATGCCGTACGATATGGGCTATAGCCCACGGTCCAAAATGATGAAAAACGAGGCTAACTTTTTTTTTCAAATTTTCAAAAAACATGGGCTATAACCCATCGTTTTTGTCATTTCGTCATTTTTTTCAAATCCTCAAAAATGATGAAAAACGGCGCGCTATAGTATGCCGTACGATATGGGCTATAGCCCATGGTCCAAAATGATGAGAAACGAGGCTAACTTTTTTTTCCAAAATTTCAAAAAACATGGGCTATAACCCATCGTTTTTGTCATTTCGTCATTTTTTTCAAATCCTCAAAATTGATGAAAAACTGCGCGCTATAGTATGCCGTACGATATGGGCTATAGCCCACGGTCCAAAATGATGAGAAACGAGGCTAACTTTTTTTTTCAAAATTTCAAAAAACATGGGCTATAACCCATCGTTTTTGTCATTTCGTCATTTTTTTCAAATCCTCAAAAATGATGAAAAACGGCGCGCTATAGTATGCCGTACGATATGGGCTATAGCCCATGGTCCAAAATGATGAGAAACGAGGCTAACTTTTTTTTTCAAAATTTCAAAAAACATGGGCTATAACCCATCGTTTTTGTCATTTCGTCATTTTTTTCAAATCCTCAAAAATGATGAAAAACGGCGCGCTATAGTATGCCGTACGATATGGGCTATAGCCCACGGTCCAAAATGATGAGAAACGAGGCTAACTTTTTTTTCAAAATTTCAAAAAACATGGGCTATAACCCATCGTTTTTGTCATTTCGTCATTTTTTTCAAATCCTCAAAAATGATGAAAAACTGCGCGCTATAGTATGCCGTACGATATGGGCTATAGCCCACGGTCCAAAATGATGAAAAACGAGGCTAACTTTTTTTTTCAAAATTTCAAAAAACATGGGCTATAACCCATCGTTTTTGTCATTTCGTCATTTTTTTCAAATCCTCAAAAATGATGAAAAACGGCGCGCTATAGTATGCCGTACGATATGGGCTATAGCCCATGGTCCAAAATGATGAGAAACGAGGCTAACTTTTTTTTCAAAATTTCAAAAAACATGGGCTATAACCCATCGTTTTTGTCATTTCGTCATTTTTTTCAAATCCTCAAAAATGATGAAAAACTGCGCGCTATAGTATGCAGTACGATATGGGCTATAGCCCACGGTCCAAAATGATGAGAAACGAGGCTAACTTTTTTTTTCAAAATTTCAAAAAACATGGGCTATAACCCATCGTTTTTGTCATTTCGTCATTTTTTTCAAATCCTCAAAAATGATGAAAAACGGCACGCTATAGTATGCCGTACGATATGGGCTATAGCCCACGGTCCAAAATGATGAGATACGAGGCTAACTTTTTTTTCAAAATTTCAAAAAACATGGGCTATAACCCATCGTTTTTGTCATTTCGTCATTTTTTTCAAATCCTCAAAAATGATGAAAAACTGCGCGCTATAGTATGCCGTACGATATGGGCTATAGCCCACGGTCCAAAATGATGAAAAACGAGGCTAACTTTTTTTTTCAAATTTTCAAAAAACATGGGCTATAACCCATCGTTTTTGTCATTTCGTCATTTTTTTCAAATCCTCAAAAATGATGAAAAACGGCGCGCTATAGTATGCCGTACGATATGGGCTATAGCCCATGGTCCAAAATGATGAGAAACGAGGCTAACTTTTTTTTCCAAAATTTCAAAAAACATGGGCTATAACCCATCGTTTTTGTCATTTCGTCATTTTTTTCAAATCCTCAAAATTGATGAAAAACTGCGCGCTATAGTATGCCGTACGATATGGGCTATAGCCCACGGTCCAAAATGATGAGAAACGAGGCTAACTTTTTTTTTCAAAATTTCAAAAAACATGGGCTATAACCCATCGTTTTTGTCATTTCGTCATTTTTTTCAAATCCTCAAAAATGATGAAAAACGGCGCGCTATAGTATGCCGTACGATATGGGCTATAGCCCATGGTCCAAAATGATGAGAAACGAGGCTAACTTTTTTTTTCAAAATTTCAAAAAACATGGGCTATAACCCATCGTTTTTGTCATTTCGTCATTTTTTTCAAATCCTCAAAAATGATGAAAAACGGCGCGCTATAGTATGCCGTACGATATGGGCTATAGCCCACGGTCCAAAATGATGAGAAACGAGGCTAACTTTTTTTTCAAAATTTCAAAAAACATGGGCTATAACCCATCGTTTTTGTCATTTCGTCATTTTTTTCAAATCCTCAAAAATGATGAAAAACTGCGCGCTATAGTATGCCGTACGATATGGGCTATAGCCCACGGTCCAAAATGATGAAAAACGAGGCTAACTTTTTTTTTCAAAATTTCAAAAAACATGGGCTATAACCCATCGTTTTTGTCATTTCGTCATTTTTTTCAAATCCTCAAAAATGATGAAAAACGGCGCGCTATAGTATGCCGTACGATATGGGCTATAGCCCATGGTCCAAAATGATGAGAAACGAGGCTAACCTTTTTTTTCAAAATTTCAAAAAACATGGGCTATAACCCATCGTTTTTGTCATTTCGTCATTTTTTTCAAATCCTCAAAATTGATGAAAAACTGCGCGCTATAGTATGCCGTACGATATGTGCTATAGCCCACGGTCCAAAATGATGAGAAACGAGGCTAACTTTTTTTTTCAAAATTTCAAAAAACATGGGCTATAACCCATCGTTTTTGTCATTTCGTCATTTTTTTCAAATCCTCAAAAATGATGAAAAACGGCGCGCTATAGTATGCCGTACGATATGGGCTATAGCCCACGGTCCAAAATGATGAGAAACGAGGCTAACTTTTTTTTCAAAATTTCAAAAAACATGGGCTATAACCCATCGTTTTTGTCATTTCGTCATTTTTTTCAAATCCTCAAAAATGATGAAAAACGGCGCGCTATAGTATGCCGTACGATATGGGCTATAGCCCATGGTCCAAAATGATGAGAAACGAGGCTAACTTTTTTTTTCAAAATTTCAAATAACATGGGCTATAACCCATCGTTTTTGTCATTTCGTCATTTTTTTCAAATCCTCAAAAATGATGAAAAACGGCGCGCTATAGTATGCCGTACGATATGGGCTATAGCCCACGGTCCAAAATGATGAGAAACGAGGCTAACTTTTTTTTCAAAATTTCAAAAAACATGGGCTATAACCCATCGTTTTTGTCATTTCGTCATTTTTTTCAAATCCTCAAAAATGATGAAAAACTGCGGGCTATAGTATGCCGTACGATATGGGCTATAGCCCACGGTCCAAAATGATGAGAAACGAGGCTAACTTTTTTTTTCAAAATTAAAAAAAACATGGGCTATAACCCATCGTTTTTGTCATTTCGTCATTTTTTTTAAATCCTCAAAAATGATGAAAAACGGCGCGCTATAGTATGCCGTACGATATGGGCTATAGCCCATGGTCCAAAATGATGAGAAACGAGGCTAACTTTTTTTTTCAAAATTTCAAAAAACATGGGCTATAACCCATCGTTTTTGTCATTTCGTCATTTTTTTCAAATCCTCAAAAATGATGAAAAACGGCGCGCTATAGTATGCCGTACGATATGGGCTATAGCCCACGGTCCAAAATGATGAGAAACGAGGCTAACTTTTTTTTCAAAATTTCAAAAAACATGGGCTATAACCCATCGTTTTTGTCATTTCGTCATTTTTTTCAAATCCTCAAAAATGATGAAAAACTGCGCGCTATAGTATGCCGTACGATATGGGCTATAGCCCACGGTCCAAAATGATGAAAAACGAGGCTAACTTTTTTTTCCAAAATTTCAAAAAACATGGGCTATAACCCATCGTTTTTGTCATTTCGTCATTTTTTTCAAATCCTCAAAAATGATGAAAAACGGCGCGCTATAGTATGCCGTACGATATGGGCTATAGCCCATGGTCCAAAATGATGAGAAACGAGGCTAACCTTTTTTTTCAAAATTTCAAAAAACATGGGCTATAACCCATCGTTTTTGTCATTTCGTCATTTTTTTCAAATCCTCAAAATTGATGAAAAACTGCGCGCTATAGTATGCCGTACGATATGGGCTATAGCCCACGGTCCAAAATGATGAGAAACGAGGCTAACTTTTTTTTTCAAAATTTCAAAAAACATGGGCTATAACCCATCGTTTTTGTCATTTCGTCATTTTTTTCAAATCCTCAAAAATGATGAAAAACGACGCGCTATAGTATGCCGTACGATATGGGCTATAGCCCACGGTCCAAAATGATGAGAAACGAGGCTAACTTTTTTTTCAAAATTTCAAAAAACATGGGCTATAACCCATCGTTTTTGTCATTTCGTCATTTTTTTCAAATCCTCAAAAATGATGAAAAACGGCGCGCTATAGTATGCCGTACGATATGGGCTATAGCCCATGGTCCAAAATGATGAGAAACGAGGCTAACTTTTTTTTTCAAAATTTCAAAAAACATGGGCTATAACCCATCGTTTTTGTCATTTCGTCATTTTTTTCAAATCCTCAAAAATGATGAAAAACGGCGCGCTATAGTATGCCGTACGATATGGGCTATAGCCCACGGTCCAAAATGATGAGAAACGAGGCTAACTTTTTTTTCAAAATTTCAAAAAACATGGGCTATAACCCATCGTTTTTGTCATTTCGTCATTTTTTTCAAATCCTCAAAAATGATGAAAAACTGCGCGCTATAGTATGCCGTACGATATGGGCTATAGCCCACGGTCCAAAATGATGAGAAACGAGGCTAACTTTTTTTTTCAAAATTTAAAAAAACATGGGCTATAACCCATCGTTTTTGTCATTTCGTCATTTTTTTTAAATCCTCAAAAATGATGAAAAACGGCGCGCTATAGTATGCCGTACGATATGGGCTATAGCCCATGGTCCAAAATGATGATAAACGAGGCTAACTTTTTTTTTCAAAATTTCAAAAAACATGGGCTATAACCCATCGTTTTTGTCATTTCGTCATTTTTTTCAAATCCTCAAAAATGATGAAAAACGGCGCGCTATAGGATGCCGCACGATATGGGCTATAGCCCATGGTCCAAAATGATGAGAAACGAGGCTAACTTTTTTTTTCAAAATTTCAAAAAACATGGGCTATAACCCATCGTTTTTGTCATTTCGTCATTTTTTTCAAATCCTCAAAAATGATGAAAAACGGCGCGCTATAGTATGCCGTACGATATGGGCTATAGCCCACGGTCCAAAATGATGAGAAACGAGGCTAACTTTTTTTTTCAAAATTTCAAAAAACATGGGCTATAACCCATCGTTTTTGTCATTTCGTCATTTTTTTCAAATCCTCAAAAATGATGAAAAACGGCGCGCTATAGTATGCCGTACGATATGGGCTATAGCCCACGGTCCAAAATGATGAGAAACGAGGCTAACTTTTTTTTCAAAATTTCAAAAAACATGGGCTATAACCCATCGTTTTTGTCATTTCGTCATTTTTTTCAAATCCTCAAAAATGATGAAAAACGGCGCGCTATAGTATGCCGTACGATATGGGCTATAGCCCATGGTCCAAAATGATGAGAAACGAGGCTAACTTTTTTTTTCAAAATTTCAAAAAACATGGGCTATAACCCATCGTTTTTGTCATTTCGTCATTTTTTTCAAATCCTCAAAAATGATGAAAAACGGCGCGCTATAGTATGCCGTACGATATGGGCTATAGCCCACGGTCTAAAATGATGAGAAACGAGGCTAACTTTTTTTTCAAAATTTCAAAAAACATGGGATATAACCCATCGTTTTTGTCATTTCGTCATTTTTTTCAAATCCTCAAAAATGATGAAAAACTGCGCGCTATAGTATGCCGTACGATATGGGCTATAGCCCACGGTCCAAAATGATGAGAAACGAGGCTAACTTTTTTTTTCAAAATTAAAAAAAACATGGGCTATAACCCATCGTTTTTGTCATTTCGTCATTTTTTTCAAATCCTCAAAAATGATGAAAAACGGCGCGCTATAGTATGCCGTACGATATGGGCTATAGCCCATGGTCCAAAATGATGAGAAACGAGGCTAACTTTTTTTTTCAAAATTTCAAAAAACATGGGCTATAACCCATCGTTTTTGTCATTTCGTCATTTTTTTCAAATCCTCAAAAATGATGAAAAACGGCGCGCTATAGTATGCCGTACGATATGGGCTATAGCCCATGGTCCAAAATGATGAGAAACGAGGCTAACCTTTTTTTCAAAATTTCAAAAAACATGGGCTATAACCCATCGTTTTTGTCATTTCGTCATTTTTTTCAAATCCTCAAAATTGATGAAAAACTGCGCGCTATAGTATGCCGTACGATATGGGCTATAGCCCACGGTCCAAAATGATGAGAAACGAGGCTAACTTTTTTTTTCAAAATTTCAAAAAACATGGGCTATAACCCATCGTTTTTGTCATTTCGTCATTTTTTTCAAATCCTCAAAAATGATGAAAAACGACGCGCTATAGTATGCCGTACGATATGGGCTATAGCCCACGGTCCAAAATGATGAGAAACGAGGCTAACTTTTTTTTCAAAATTTCAAAAAACATGGGCTATAACCCATCGTTTTTGTCATTTCGTCATTTTTTTCAAATCCTCAAAAATGATGAAAAACGGCGCGCTATAGTATGCCGTACGATATGGGCTATAGCCCATGGTCCAAAATGATGAGAAACGAGGCTAACTTTTTTTTTCAAAATTTCAAAAAACATGGGCTATAACCCATCGTTTTTGTCATTTCGTCATTTTTTTCAAATCCTCAAAAATGATGAAAAACGGCGCGCTATAGTATGCCGTACGATATGGGCTATAGCCCACGGTCCAAAATGATGAGAAACGAGGCTAACTTTTTTTTCAAAATTTCAAAAAACATGGGCTATAACCCATCGTTTTTGTCATTTCGTCATTTTTTTCAAATCCTCAAAAATGATGAAAAACTGCGCGCTATAGTATGCCGTACGATATGGGCTATAGCCCACGGTCCAAAATGATGAGAAACGAGGCTAACTTTTTTTTTCAAAATTTAAAAAAACATGGGCTATAACCCATCGTTTTTGTCATTTCGTCATTTTTTTTAAATCCTCAAAAATGATGAAAAACGGCGCGCTATAGTATGCCGTACGATATGGGCTATAGCCCATGGTCCAAAATGATGAGAAACGAGGCTAACTTTTTTTTTCAAAATTTCAAAAAACATGGGCTATAACCCATCGTTTTTGTCATTTCGTCATTTTTTTCAAATCCTCAAAAATGATGAAAAACGGCGCGCTATAGGATGCCGCACGATATGGGCTATAGCCCATGGTCCAAAATGATGAGAAACGAGGCTAACTTTTTTTTTCAAAATTTCAAAAAACATGGGCTATAACCCATCGTTTTTGTCATTTCGTCATTTTTTTCAAATCCTCAAAAATGATGAAAAACGGCGCGCTATAGTATGCCGTACGATATGGGCTATAGCCCACGGTCCAAAATGATGAGAAACGAGGCTAACTTTTTTTTTCAAAATTTCAAAAAACATGGGCTATAACCCATCGTTTTTGTCATTTCGTCATTTTTTTCAAATCCTCAAAAATGATGAAAAACGGCGCGCTATAGTATGCCGTACGATATGGGCTATAGCCCACGGTCCAAAATGATGAGAAACGAGGCTAACTTTTTTTTCAAAATTTCAAAAAACATGGGCTATAACCCATCGTTTTTGTCATTTCGTCATTTTTTTCAAATCCTCAAAAATGATGAAAAACGGCGCGCTATAGTATGCCGTACGATATGGGCTATAGCCCATGGTCCAAAATGATGAGAAACGAGGCTAACTTTTTTTTTCAAAATTTCAAAAAACATGGGCTATAACCCATCGTTTTTGTCATTTCGTCATTTTTTTCAAATCCTCAAAAATGATGAAAAACGGCGCGCTATAGGATGCCGCACGATATGGGCTATAGCCCATGGTCCAAAATGATGAGAAACGAGGCTAACTTTTTTTTTCAAAATTTCAAAAAACATGGGCTATAACCCATCGTTTTTGTCATTTCGTCATTTTTTTCAAATCCTCAAAAATGATGAAAAACGGCGCGCTATAGTATGCCGTACGATATGGGCTATAGCCCACGGTCCAAAATGATGAGAAACGAGGCTAACTTTTTTTTTCAAAATTTCAAAAAACATGGGCTATAACCCATCGTTTTTGTCATTTCGTCATTTTTTTCAAATCCTCAAAAATGATGAAAAACGGCGCGCTATAGTATGCCGTACGATATGGGCTATAGCCCACGGTCCAAAATGATGAGAAACGAGGCTAACTTTTTTTTCAAAATTTCAAAAAACATGGGCTATAACCCATCGTTTTTGTCATTTCGTCATTTTTTTCAAATCCTCAAAAATGATGAAAAACGGCGCGCTATAGTATGCCGTACGATATGGGCTATAGCCCATGGTCCAAAATGATGAGAAACGAGGCTAACTTTTTTTTTCAAAATTTCAAAAAACATGGGCTATAACCCATCGTTTTTGTCATTTCGTCATTTTTTTCAAATCCTCAAAAATGATGAAAAACGGCGCGCTATAGTATGCCGTACGATATGGGCTATAGCCCACGGTCTAAAATGATGAGAAACGAGGCTAACTTTTTTTTCAAAATTTCAAAAAACATGGGCTATAACCCATCGTTTTTGTCATTTCGTCATTTTTTTCAAATCCTCAAAAATGATGAAAAACTGCGCGCTATAGTATGCCGTACGATATGGGCTATAGCCCACGGTCCAAAATGATGAGAAACGAGGCTAACTTTTTTTTTCAAAATTAAAAAAAACATGGGCTATAACCCATCGTTTTTGTCATTTCGTCATTTTTTTCAAATCCTCAAAAATGATGAAAAACGGCGCGCTATAGTATGCCGTATGATATGGGCTATAGCCCATGGTCCAAAATGATGAGAAACGAGGCTAACTTTTTTTTTCAAAATTTCAAAAAACATGGGCTATAACCCATCGTTTTTGTCATTTCGTCATTTTTTTCAAATCCTCAAAAATGATGAAAAACGGCGCGCTATAGTATGCCGTACGATATGGGCTATAGCCCATGGTCCAAAATGATGAGAAACGAGGCTAACTTTTTTTTCAAAATTTCAAAAAACATGGGCTATAACCCATCGTTTTTGTCATTTCGTCATTTTTTTCAAATCCTCAAAAATGATGAAAAACTGCGCGCTATAGTATGCAGTACGATATGGGCTATAGCCCACGGTCCAAAATGATGAGAAACGAGGCTAACTTTTTTTTTCAAAATTTCAAAAAACATGGGCTATAACCCATCGTTTTTGTCATTTCGTCATTTTTTTCAAATCCTCAAAAATGATGAAAAACGGCACGCTATAGTATGCCGTACGATATGGGCTATAGCCCACGGTCCAAAATGATGAGATACGAGGCTAACTTTTTTTTCAAAATTTCAAAAAACATGGGCTATAACCCATCGTTTTTGTCATTTCGTCATTTTTTTCAAATCCTCAAAAATGATGAAAAACTGCGCGCTATAGTATGCCGTACGATATGGGCTATAGCCCACGGTCCAAAATGATGAAAAACGAGGCTAACTTTTTTTTTCAAATTTTCAAAAAACATGGGCTATAACCCATCGTTTTTGTCATTTCGTCATTTTTTTCAAATCCTCAAAAATGATGAAAAACGGCGCGCTATAGTATGCCGTACGATATGGGCTATAGCCCATGGTCCAAAATGATGAGAAACGAGGCTAACTTTTTTTTCCAAAATTTCAAAAAACATGGGCTATAACCCATCGTTTTTGTCATTTCGTCATTTTTTTCAAATCCTCAAAATTGATGAAAAACTGCGCGCTATAGTATGCCGTACGATATGGGCTATAGCCCACGGTCCAAAATGATGAGAAACGAGGCTAACTTTTTTTTTCAAAATTTCAAAAAACATGGGCTATAACCCATCGTTTTTGTCATTTCGTCATTTTTTTCAAATCCTCAAAAATGATGAAAAACGGCGCGCTATAGTATGCCGTACGATATGGGCTATAGCCCATGGTCCAAAATGATGAGAAACGAGGCTAACTTTTTTTTTCAAAATTTCAAAAAACATGGGCTATAACCCATCGTTTTTGTCATTTCGTCATTTTTTTCAAATCCTCAAAAATGATGAAAAACGGCGCGCTATAGTATGCCGTACGATATGGGCTATAGCCCACGGTCCAAAATGATGAGAAACGAGGCTAACTTTTTTTTCAAAATTTCAAAAAACATGGGCTATAACCCATCGTTTTTGTCATTTCGTCATTTTTTTCAAATCCTCAAAAATGATGAAAAACTGCGCGCTATAGTATGCCGTACGATATGGGCTATAGCCCACGGTCCAAAATGATGAAAAACGAGGCTAACTTTTTTTTTCAAAATTTCAAAAAACATGGGCTATAACCCATCGTTTTTGTCATTTCGTCATTTTTTTCAAATCCTCAAAAATGATGAAAAACGGCGCGCTATAGTATGCCGTACGATATGGGCTATAGCCCACGGTCTAAAATGATGAGAAACGAGGCTAACTTTTTTTTCAAAATTTCAAAAAACATGGGCTATAACCCATCGTTTTTGTCATTTCGTCATTTTTTTCAAATCCTCAAAAATGATGAAAAACTGCGCGCTATAGTATGCCGTACGATATGGGCTATAGCCCACGGTCCAAAATGATGAGAAACGAGGCTAACTTTTTTTTTCAAAATTAAAAAAAACATGGGCTATAACCCATCGTTTTTGTCATTTCGTCATTTTTTTCAAATCCTCAAAAATGATGAAAAACGGCGCGCTATAGTATGCCGTACGATATGGGCTATAGCCCATGGTCCAAAATGATGAGAAACGAGGCTAACTTTTTTTTTCAAAATTTCAAAAAACATGGGCTATAACCCATCGTTTTTGTCATTTCGTCATTTTTTTCAAATCCTCAAAAATGATGAAAAACTGCGCGCTATAGTATGCAGTACGATATGGGCTATAGCCCACGGTCCAAAATGATGAGAAACGAGGCTAACTTTTTTTTTCAAAATTTCAAAAAACATGGGCTATAACCCATCGTTTTTGTCATTTCGTCATTTTTTTCAAATCCTCAAAAATGATGAAAAACGGCACGCTATAGTATGCCGTACGATATGGGCTATAGCCCACGGTCCAAAATGATGAGATACGAGGCTAACTTTTTTTTCAAAATTTCAAAAAACATGGGCTATAACCCATCGTTTTTGTCATTTCGTCATTTTTTTCAAATCCTCAAAAATGATGAAAAACTGCGCGCTATAGTATGCCGTACGATATGGGCTATAGCCCACGGTCCAAAATGATGAAAAACGAGGCTAACTTTTTTTTTCAAATTTTCAAAAAACATGGGCTATAACCCATCGTTTTTGTCATTTCGTCATTTTTTTCAAATCCTCAAAAATGATGAAAAACGGCGCGCTATAGTATGCCGTACGATATGGGCTATAGCCCATGGTCCAAAATGATGAGAAACGAGGCTAACTTTTTTTTCCAAAATTTCAAAAAACATGGGCTATAACCCATCGTTTTTGTCATTTCGTCATTTTTTTCAAATCCTCAAAATTGATGAAAAACTGCGCGCTATAGTATGCCGTACGATATGGGCTATAGCCCACGGTCCAAAATGATGAGAAACGAGGCTAACTTTTTTTTTCAAAATTTCAAAAAACATGGGCTATAACCCATCGTTTTTGTCATTTCGTCATTTTTTTCAAATCCTCAAAAATGATGAAAAACGGCGCGCTATAGTATGCCGTACGATATGGGCTATAGCCCATGGTCCAAAATGATGAGAAACGAGGCTAACTTTTTTTTTCAAAATTTCAAAAAACATGGGCTATAACCCATCGTTTTTGTCATTTCGTCATTTTTTTCAAATCCTCAAAAATGATGAAAAACGGCGCGCTATAGTATGCCGTACGATATGGGCTATAGCCCACGGTCCAAAATGATGAGAAACGAGGCTAACTTTTTTTTCAAAATTTCAAAAAACATGGGCTATAACCCATCGTTTTTGTCATTTCGTCATTTTTTTCAAATCCTCAAAAATGATGAAAAACTGCGCGCTATAGTATGCCGTACGATATGGGCTATAGCCCACGGTCCAAAATGATGAAAAACGAGGCTAACTTTTTTTTTCAAAATTTCAAAAAACATGGGCTATAACCCATCGTTTTTGTCATTTCGTCATTTTTTTCAAATCCTCAAAAATGATGAAAAACGGCGCGCTATAGTATGCCGTACGATATGGGCTATAGCCCACGGTCTAAAATGATGAGAAACGAGGCTAACTTTTTTTTCAAAATTTCAAAAAACATGGGCTATAACCCATCGTTTTTGTCATTTCGTCATTTTTTTCAAATCCTCAAAAATGATGAAAAACTGCGCGCTATAGTATGCCGTACGATATGGGCTATAGCCCACGGTCCAAAATGATGAGAAACGAGGCTAACTTTTTTTTTCAAAATTAAAAAAAACATGGGCTATAACCCATCGTTTTTGTCATTTCGTCATTTTTTTCAAATCCTCAAAAATGATGAAAAACGGCGCGCTATAGTATGCCGTACGATATGGGCTATAGCCCATGGTCCAAAATGATGAGAAACGAGGCTAACTTTTTTTTTCAAAATTTCAAAAAACATGGGCTATAACCCATCGTTTTTGTCATTTCGTCATTTTTTTCAAATCCTCAAAAATGATGAAAAACGGCGCGCTATAGTATGCCGTACGATATGGGCTATAGCCCATGGTCCAAAATGATGAGAAACGAGGCTAACCTTTTTTTTCAAAATTTCAAAAAACATGGGCTATAACCCATCGTTTTTGTCATTTCGTCATTTTTTTCAAATCCTCAAAATTGATGAAAAACTGCGCGCTATAGTATGCCGTACGATATGGGCTATAGCCCACGGTCCAAAATGATGAGAAACGAGGCTAACTTTTTTTTCAAAATTTCAAAAAACATGGGCTATAACCCATCGTTTTTGTCATTTCGTCATTTTTTTCAAATCCTCAAAAATGATGAAAAACGATGCGCTATAGTATGCCGTACGATATGGGCTATAGCCCACGGTCCAAAATGATGAGAAACGAGGCTAACTTTTTTTTCAAAATTTCAAAAAACATGGGCTATAACCCATCGTTTTTGTCATTTCGTCATTTTTTTCAAATCCTCAAAAATGATGAAAAACGGCGCGCTATAGTATGCCGTACGATATGGGCTATAGCCCACGGTCTAAAATGATGAGAAACGAGGCTAACTTTTTTTTCAAAATTTCAAAAAACATGGGCTATAACCCATCGTTTTTGTCATTTCGTCATTTTTTTCAAATCCTCAAAAATGATGAAAAACTGCGCGCTATAGTATGCCGTACGATATGGGCTATAGCCCACGGTCCAAAATGATGAGAAACGAGGCTAACTTTTTTTTTCAAAATTAAAAAAAACATGGGCTATAACCCATCGTTTTTGTCATTTCGTCATTTTTTTCAAATCCTCAAAAATGATGAAAAACGGCGCGCTATAGTATGCCGTACGATATGGGCTATAGCCCATGGTCCAAAATGATGAGAAACGAGGCTAACTTTTTTTTTCAAAATTTCAAAAAACATGGGCTATAACCCATCGTTTTTGTCATTTCGTCATTTTTTTCAAATCCTCAAAAATGATGAAAAACGGCGCGCTATAGTATGCCGTACGATATGGGCTATAGCCCATGGTCCAAAATGATGAGAAACGAGGCTAACCTTTTTTTTCAAAATTTCAAAAAACATGGGCTATAACCCATCGTTTTTGTCATTTCGTCATTTTTTTCAAATCCTCAAAATTGATGAAAAACTGCGCGCTATAGTATGCCGTACGATATGGGCTATAGCCCACGGTCCAAAATGATGAGAAACGAGGCTAACTTTTTTTTCAAAATTTCAAAAAACATGGGCTATAACCCATCGTTTTTGTCATTTCGTCATTTTTTTCAAATCCTCAAAAATGATGAAAAACGACGCGCTATAGTATGCCGTACGATATGGGCTATAGCCCACGGTCCAAAATGATGAGAAACGAGGCTAACTTTTTTTTCAAAATTTCAAAAAACATGGGCTATAACCCATCGTTTTTGTCATTTCGTCATTTTTTTCAAATCCTCAAAAATGATGAAAAACGGCGCGCTATAGTATGCCGTACGATATGGGCTATAGCCCATGGTCCAAAATGATGAGAAACGAGGCTAACTTTTTTTTTCAAAATTTCAAAAAACATGGGCTATAACCCATCGTTTTTGTCATTTCGTCATTTTTTTCAAATCCTCAAAAATGATGAAAAACGGCGCGCTATAGTATGCCGTACGATATGGGCTATAGCCCACGGTCCAAAATGATGAGAAACGAGGCTAACTTTTTTTTCAAAATTTCAAAAAACATGGGCTATAACCCATCGTTTTTGTCATTTCGTCATTTTTTTCAAATCCTCAAAAATGATGAAAAACTGCGCGCTATAGTATGCCGTACGATATGGGCTATAGCCCACGGTCCAAAATGATGAGAAACGAGGCTAACTTTTTTTTTCAAAATTTCAAAAAACATGGGCTATAACCCATCGTTTTTGTCATTTCGTCATTTTTTTCAAATCCTCAAAAATGATGAAAAACGGCGCGCTATAGTATGCCGTACGATATGGGCTATAGCCCATGGTCCAAAATGATGAGAAACGAGGCTAACCTTTTTTTTCAAAATTTCAAAAAACATGGGCTATAACCCATCGTTTTTGTCATTTCGTCATTTTTTTCAAATCCTCAAAATTGATGAAAAACTGCGCGCTATAGTATGCCGTACGATATGGGCTATAGCCCACGGTCCAAAATGATGAGAAACGAGGCTAACTTTTTTTTCAAAATTTCAAAAAACATGGGCTATAACCCATCGTTTTTGTCATTTCGTCATTTTTTTCAAATCCTCAAAAATGATGAAAAACGACGCGCTATAGTATGCCGTACGATATGGGCTATAGCCCACGGTCCAAAATGATGAGAAACGAGGCTAACTTTTTTTTCAAAATTTCAAAAAACATGGGCTATAACCCATCGTTTTTGTCATTTCGTCATTTTTTTCAAATCCTCAAAAATGATGAAAAACGGCGCGCTATAGTATGCCGTACGATATGGGCTATAGCCCATGGTCCAAAATGATGAGAAACGAGGCTAACTTTTTTTTTCAAAATTTCAAAAAACATGGGCTATAACCCATCGTTTTTGTCATTTCGTCATTTTTTTCAAATCCTCAAAAATGATGAAAAACGGCGCGCTATAGTATGCCGTACGATATGGGCTATAGCCCACGGTCCAAAATGATGAGAAACGAGGCTAACTTTTTTTTCAAAATTTCAAAAAACATGGGCTATAACCCATCGTTTTTGTCATTTCGTCATTTTTTTCAAATCCTCAAAAATGATGAAAAACTGCGCGCTATAGTATGCCGTACGATATGGGCTATAGCCCACGGTCCAAAATGATGAGAAACGAGGCTAACTTTTTTTTTCAAAATTTAAAAAAACATGGGCTATAACCCATCGTTTTTGTCATTTCGTCATTTTTTTTAAATCCTCAAAAATGATGAAAAACGGCGCGCTATAGTATGCCGTACGATATGGGCTATAGCCCATGGTCCAAAATGATGAGAAACGTGGCTAACTTTTTTTTTCAAAATTTCAAAAAACATGGGCTATAACCCATCGTTTTTGTCATTTCGTCATTTTTTTCAAATCCTCAAAAATGATGAAAAACGGCGCGCTATAGGATGCCGCACGATATGGGCTATAGCCCATGGTCCAAAATGATGAGAAACGAGGCTAACTTTTTTTTTCAAAATTTCAAAAAACATGGGCTATAACCCATCGTTTTTGTCATTTCGTCATTTTTTTCAAATCCTCAA
Organism: Protomyctophum bolini; assembly: GCF_963924005.1. NCBI lineage: Eukaryota > Metazoa > Chordata > Actinopteri > Myctophiformes > Myctophidae > Protomyctophum > Protomyctophum bolini. The sequence continues at coordinate 23,310,660 of NC_137864.1, forward strand.
AAATGATGAAAAACGGCGCGCTATAGTATGCCGTACGATATGGGCTATAGCCCACGGTCCAAAATGATGAGAAACGAGGCTAACTTTTTTTTTCAAAATTTCAAAAAACATGGGCTATAACCCATCGTTTTTGTCATTTCGTCATTTTTTTCAAATCCTCAAAAATGATGAAAAACGGCGCGCTATAGTATGCCGTACGATATGGGCTATAGCCCACGGTCCAAAATGATGAGAAACGAGGCTAACTTTTTTTTCAAAATTTCAAAAAACATGGGCTATAACCCATCGTTTTTGTCATTTCGTCATTTTTTTCAAATCCTCAAAAATGATGAAAAACGGCGCGCTATAGTATGCCGTACGATATGGGCTATAGCCCATGGTCCAAAATGATGAGAAACGAGGCTAACTTTTTTTTTCAAAATTTCAAAAAACATGGGCTATAACCCATCGTTTTTGTCATTTCGTCATTTTTTTCAAATCCTCAAAAATGATGAAAAACGGCGCGCTATAGTATGCCGTACGATATGGGCTATAGCCCACGGTCTAAAATGATGAGAAACGAGGCTAACTTTTTTTTCAAAATTTCAAAAAACATGGGCTATAACCCATCGTTTTTGTCATTTCGTCATTTTTTTCAAATCCTCAAAAATGATGAAAAACTGCGCGCTATAGTATGCCGTACGATATGGGCTATAGCCCACGGTCCAAAATGATGAGAAACGAGGCTAACTTTTTTTTTCAAAATTAAAAAAAACATGGGCTATAACCCATCGTTTTTGTCATTTCGTCATTTTTTTCAAATCCTCAAAAATGATGAAAAACGGCGCGCTATAGTATGCCGTACGATATGGGCTATAGCCCATGGTCCAAAATGATGAGAAACGAGGCTAACTTTTTTTTTCAAAATTTCAAAAAACATGGGCTATAACCCATCGTTTTTGTCATTTCGTCATTTTTTTCAAATCCTCAAAAATGATGAAAAACGGCGCGCTATAGTATGCCGTACGATATGGGCTATAGCCCATGGTCCAAAATGATGAGAAACGAGGCTAACTTTTTTTTTCAAAATTTCAAAAAACATGGGCTATAACCCATCGTTTTTGTCATTTCGTCATTTTTTTCAAATCCTCAAAAATGATGAAAAACGGCGCGCTATAGTATGCCGTACGATATGGGCTATAGCCCACGGTCTAAAATGATGAGAAACGAGGCTAACTTTTTTTTCAAAATTTCAAAAAACATGGGCTATAACCCATCGTTTTTGTCATTTCGTCATTTTTTTCAAATCCTCAAAAATGATGAAAAACTGCGCGCTATAGTATGCCGTACGATATGGGCTATAGCCCACGGTCCAAAATGATGAGAAACGAGGCTAACTTTTTTTTTCAAAATTAAAAAAAACATGGGCTATAACCCATCGTTTTTGTCATTTCGTCATTTTTTTCAAATCCTCAAAAATGATGAAAAACGGCGCGCTATAGTATGCCGTACGATATGGGCTATAGCCCATGGTCCAAAATGATGAGAAACGAGGCTAACTTTTTTTTTCAAAATTTCAAAAAACATGGGCTATAACCCATCGTTTTTGTCATTTCGTCATTTTTTTCAAATCCTCAAAAATGATGAAAAACGGCGCGCTATAGTATGCCGTACGATATGGGCTATAGCCCATGGTCCAAAATGATGAGAAACGAGGCTATCTTTTTTTTCAAAATTTCAAAAAACATGGGCTATAACCCATCGTTTTTGTCATTTCGTCATTTTTTTCAAATCCTCAAAAATGATGAAAAACTGCGCGCTATAGTATGCAGTACGATATGGGCTATAGCCCACGGTCCAAAATGATGAGAAACGAGGCTAACTTTTTTTTTCAAAATTTCAAAAAACATGGGCTATAACCCATCGTTTTTGTCATTTCGTCATTTTTTTCAAATCCTCAAAAATGATGAAAAACGGCACGCTATAGTATGCCGTACGATATGGGCTATAGCCCACGGTCCAAAATGATGAGATACGAGGCTAACTTTTTTTTCAAAATTTCAAAAAACATGGGCTATAACCCATCGTTTTTGTCATTTCGTCATTTTTTTCAAATCCTCAAAAATGATGAAAAACGGCGCGCTATAGTATGCCGTACGATATGGGCTATAGCCCACGGTCCAAAATGATGAGAAACGAGGCTAACTTTTTTTTCAAAATTTCAAAAAACATGGGCTATAACCCATCGTTTTTGTCATTTCGTCATTTTTTTCAAATCCTCAAAAATGATGAAAAACTGCGGGCTATAGTATGCCGTACGATATGGGCTATAGCCCACGGTCCAAAATGATGAGAAACGAGGCTAACTTTTTTTTTCAAAATTAAAAAAAACATGGGCTATAACCCATCGTTTTTGTCATTTCGTCATTTTTTTTAAATCCTCAAAAATGATGAAAAACGGCGCGCTATAGTATGCCGTACGATATGGGCTATAGCCCATGGTCCAAAATGATGAGAAACGAGGCTAACTTTTTTTTTCAAAATTTCAAAAAACATGGGCTATAACCCATCGTTTTTGTCATTTCGTCATTTTTTTCAAATCCTCAAAAATGATGAAAAACGGCGCGCTATAGTATGCCGTACGATATGGGCTATAGCCCACGGTCCAAAATGATGAGAAACGAGGCTAACTTTTTTTTCAAAATTTCAAAAAACATGGGCTATAACCCATCGTTTTTGTCATTTCGTCATTTTTTTCAAATCCTCAAAAATGATGAAAAACTGCGCGCTATAGTATGCCGTACGATATGGGCTATAGCCCACGGTCCAAAATGATGAAAAACGAGGCTAACTTTTTTTTCCAAAATTTCAAAAAACATGGGCTATAACCCATCGTTTTTGTCATTTCGTCATTTTTTTCAAATCCTCAAAAATGATGAAAAACGGCGCGCTATAGTATGCCGTACGATATGGGCTATAGCCCATGGTCCAAAATGATGAGAAACGAGGCTAACCTTTTTTTTCAAAATTTCAAAAAACATGGGCTATAACCCATCGTTTTTGTCATTTCGTCATTTTTTTCAAATCCTCAAAATTGATGAAAAACTGCGCGCTATAGTATGCCGTACGATATGGGCTATAGCCCACGGTCCAAAATGATGAGAAACGAGGCTAACTTTTTTTTTCAAAATTTCAAAAAACATGGGCTATAACCCATCGTTTTTGTCATTTCGTCATTTTTTTCAAATCCTCAAAAATGATGAAAAACGACGCGCTATAGTATGCCGTACGATATGGGCTATAGCCCACGGTCCAAAATGATGAGATACGAGGCTAACTTTTTTTTCAAAATTTCAAAAAACATGGGCTATAACCCATCGTTTTTGTCATTTCGTCATTTTTTTCAAATCCTCAAAAATGATGAAAAACGGCGCGCTATAGTATGCCGTACGATATGGGCTATAGCCCACGGTCCAAAATGATGAGAAACGAGGCTAACTTTTTTTTCAAAATTTCAAAAAACATGGGCTATAACCCATCGTTTTTGTCATTTCGTCATTTTTTTCAAATCCTCAAAAATGATGAAAAACTGCGGGCTATAGTATGCCGTACGATATGGGCTATAGCCCACGGTCCAAAATGATGAGAAACGAGGCTAACTTTTTTTTCAAAATTTCAAAAAACATGGGCTATAACCCATCGTTTTTGTCATTTCGTCATTTTTTTTAAATCCTCAAAAATGATGAAAAACGGCGCGCTATAGTATGCCGTACGATATGGGCTATAGCCCATGGTCCAAAATGATGAGAAACGAGGCTAACTTTTTTTTTCAAAATTTCAAAAAACATGGGCTATAACCCATCGTTTTTGTCATTTCGTCATTTTTTTCAAATCCTCAAAAATGATGAAAAACGGCGCGCTATAGTATGCCGTACGATATGGGCTATAGCCCACGGTCCAAAATGATGAGAAACGAGGCTAACTTTTTTTTCAAAATTTCAAAAAACATGGGCTATAACCCATCGTTTTTGTCATTTCGTCATTTTTTTCAAATCCTCAAAAATGATGAAAAACGGCGCGCTATAGTATGCCGTACGATATGGGCTATAGCCCACGGTCCAAAATGATGAGAAACGAGGCTAACTTTTTTTTTCAAAATTTCAAAAAACATGGGCTATAACCCATCGTTTTTGTCATTTCGTCATTTTTTTCAAATCCTCAAAAATGATGAAAAACGGCGCGCTATAGTATGCCGTACGATATGGGCTATAGCCCACGGTCCAAAATGATGAGAAACGAGGCTAACTTTTTTTTCAAAATTTCAAAAAACATGGGCTATAACCCATCGTTTTTGTCATTTCGTCATTTTTTTCAAATCCTCAAAAATGATGAAAAACGGCGCGCTATAGTATGCCGTACGATATGGGCTATACCCCATGGTCCAAAATGATGAGAAACGAGGCTAACTTTTTTTTTCAAAATTTCAAAAAACATGGGCTATAACCCATCGTTTTTGTCATTTCGTCATTTTTTTCAAATCCTCAAAAATGATGAAAAACGGCGCGCTATAGTATGCCGTACGATATGGGCTATAGCCCACGGTCTAAAATGATGAGAAACGAGGCTAACTTTTTTTTCAAAATTTCAAAAAACATGGGCTATAACCCATCGTTTTTGTCATTTCGTCATTTTTTTCAAATCCTCAAAAATGATGAAAAACTGCGCGCTATAGTATGCCGTACGATATGGGCTATAGCCCACGGTCCAAAATGATGAGAAACGAGGCTAACTTTTTTTTTCAAAATTAAAAAAAACATGGGCTATAACCCATCGTTTTTGTCATTTCGTCATTTTTTTCAAATCCTCAAAAATGATGAAAAACGGCGCGCTATAGTATGCCGTACGATATGGGCTATAGCCCATGGTCCAAAATGATGAGAAACGAGGCTAACTTTTTTTTTCAAAATTTCAAAAAACATGGGCTATAACCCATCGTTTTTGTCATTTCGTCATTTTTTTCAAATCCTCAAAAATGATGAAAAACGGCGCGCTATAGTATGCCGTACGATATGGGCTATAGCCCATGGTCCAAAATGATGAGAAACGAGGCTATCTTTTTTTTCAAAATTTCAAAAAACATGGGCTATAACCCATCGTTTTTGTCATTTCGTCATTTTTTTCAAATCCTCAAAAATGATGAAAAACTGCGCGCTATAGTATGCAGTACGATATGGGCTATAGCCCACGGTCCAAAATGATGAGAAACGAGGCTAACTTTTTTTTTCAAAATTTCAAAAAACATGGGCTATAACCCATCGTTTTTGTCATTTCGTCATTTTTTTCAAATCCTCAAAAATGATGAAAAACGGCACGCTATAGTATGCCGTACGATATGGGCTATAGCCCACGGTCCAAAATGATGAGATACGAGGCTAACTTTTTTTTCAAAATTTCAAAAAACATGGGCTATAACCCATCGTTTTTGTCATTTCGTCATTTTTTTCAAATCCTCAAAAATGATGAAAAACGGCGCGCTATAGTATGCCGTACGATATGGGCTATAGCCCACGGTCCAAAATGATGAGAAACGAGGCTAACTTTTTTTTCAAAATTTCAAAAAACATGGGCTATAACCCATCGTTTTTGTCATTTCGTCATTTTTTTCAAATCCTCAAAAATGATGAAAAACTGCGGGCTATAGTATGCCGTACGATATGGGCTATAGCCCACGGTCCAAAATGATGAGAAACGAGGCTAACTTTTTTTTTCAAAATTAAAAAAAACATGGGCTATAACCCATCGTTTTTGTCATTTCGTCATTTTTTTTAAATCCTCAAAAATGATGAAAAACGGCGCGCTATAGTATGCCGTACGATATGGGCTATAGCCCATGGTCCAAAATGATGAGAAACGAGGCTAACTTTTTTTTTCAAAATTTCAAAAAACATGGGCTATAACCCATCGTTTTTGTCATTTCGTCATTTTTTTCAAATCCTCAAAAATGATGAAAAACGGCGCGCTATAGTATGCCGTACGATATGGGCTATAGCCCACGGTCCAAAATGATGAGAAACGAGGCTAACTTTTTTTTCAAAATTTCAAAAAACATGGGCTATAACCCATCGTTTTTGTCATTTCGTCATTTTTTCAAATCCTCAAAAATGATGAAAAACGGCGCGCTATAGTATGCCGTACGATATGGGCTATAGCCCACGGTCCAAAATGATGAGAAACGAGGCTAACTTTTTTTTTCAAAATTTCAAAAAACATGGGCTATAACCCATCGTTTTTGTCATTTCGTCATTTTTTTCAAATCCTCAAAAATGATGAAAAACGGCGCGCTATAGTATGCCGTACGATATGGGCTATAGCCCACGGTCCAAAATGATGAGAAACGAGGCTAACTTTTTTTTCAAAATTTCAAAAAACATGGGCTATAACCCATCGTTTTTGTCATTTCGTCATTTTTTTCAAATCCTCAAAAATGATGAAAAACGGCGCGCTATAGTATGCCGTACGATATGGGCTATACCCCATGGTCCAAAATGATGAGAAACGAGGCTAACTTTTTTTTTCAAAATTTCAAAAAACATGGGCTATAACCCATCGTTTTTGTCATTTCGTCATTTTTTTCAAATCCTCAAAAATGATGAAAAACGGCGCGCTATAGTATGCCGTACGATATGGGCTATAGCCCACGGTCTAAAATGATGAGAAACGAGGCTAACTTTTTTTTCAAAATTTCAAAAAACATGGGCTATAACCCATCGTTTTTGTCATTTCGTCATTTTTTTCAAATCCTCAAAAATGATGAAAAACTGCGCGCTATAGTATGCCGTACGATATGGGCTATAGCCCACGGTCCAAAATGATGAGAAACGAGGCTAACTTTTTTTTTCAAAATTAAAAAAAACATGGGCTATAACCCATCGTTTTTGTCATTTCGTCATTTTTTTCAAATCCTCAAAAATGATGAAAAACGGCGCGCTATAGTATGCCGTACGATATGGGCTATAGCCCATGGTCCAAAATGATGAGAAACGAGGCTAACTTTTTTTTTCAAAATTTCAAAAAACATGGGCTATAACCCATCGTTTTTGTCATTTCGTCATTTTTTTCAAATCCTCAAAAATGATGAAAAACGGCGCGCTATAGTATGCCGTACGATATGGGCTATAGCCCATGGTCCAAAATGATGAGAAACGAGGCTATCTTTTTTTTCAAAATTTCAAAAAACATGGGCTATAACCCATCGTTTTTGTCATTTCGTCATTTTTTTCAAATCCTCAAAAATGATGAAAAACTGCGCGCTATAGTATGCAGTACGATATGGGCTATAGCCCACGGTCCAAAATGATGAGAAACGAGGCTAACTTTTTTTTTCAAAATTTCAAAAAACATGGGCTATAACCCATCGTTTTTGTCATTTCGTCATTTTTTTCAAATCCTCAAAAATGATGAAAAACGGCACGCTATAGTATGCCGTACGATATGGGCTATAGCCCACGGTCCAAAATGATGAGATACGAGGCTAACTTTTTTTTCAAAATTTCAAAAAACATGGGCTATAACCCATCGTTTTTGTCATTTCGTCATTTTTTTCAAATCCTCAAAAATGATGAAAAACGGCGCGCTATAGTATGCCGTACGATATGGGCTATAGCCCACGGTCCAAAATGATGAGAAACGAGGCTAACTTTTTTTTCAAAATTTCAAAAAACATGGGCTATAACCCATCGTTTTTGTCATTTCGTCATTTTTTTCAAATCCTCAAAAATGATGAAAAACTGCGGGCTATAGTATGCCGTACGATATGGGCTATAGCCCACGGTCCAAAATGATGAGAAACGAGGCTAACTTTTTTTTTCAAAATTAAAAAAAACATGGGCTATAACCCATCGTTTTTGTCATTTCGTCATTTTTTTTAAATCCTCAAAAATGATGAAAAACGGCGCGCTATAGTATGCCGTACGATATGGGCTATAGCCCATGGTCCAAAATGATGAGAAACGAGGCTAACTTTTTTTTTCAAAATTTCAAAAAACATGGGCTATAACCCATCGTTTTTGTCATTTCGTCATTTTTTTCAAATCCTCAAAAATGATGAAAAACGGCGCGCTATAGTATGCCGTACGATATGGGCTATAGCCCACGGTCCAAAATGATGAGAAACGAGGCTAACTTTTTTTTCAAAATTTCAAAAAACATGGGCTATAACCCATCGTTTTTGTCATTTCGTCATTTTTTTCAAATCCTCAAAAATGATGAAAAACTGCGCGCTATAGTATGCCGTACGATATGGGCTATAGCCCACGGTCCAAAATGATGAAAAACGAGGCTAACTTTTTTTTCCAAAATTTCAAAAAACATGGGCTATAACCCATCGTTTTTGTCATTTCGTCATTTTTTTCAAATCCTCAAAAATGATGAAAAACGGCGCGCTATAGTATGCCGTACGATATGGGCTATAGCCCATGGTCCAAAATGATGAGAAACGAGGCTAACCTTTTTTTTCAAAATTTCAAAAAACATGGGCTATAACCCATCGTTTTTGTCATTTCGTCATTTTTTTCAAATCCTCAAAATTGATGAAAAACTGCGCGCTATAGTATGCCGTACGATATGGGCTATAGCCCACGGTCCAAAATGATGAGAAACGAGGCTAACTTTTTTTTTCAAAATTTCAAAAAACATGGGCTATAACCCATCGTTTTTGTCATTTCGTCATTTTTTTCAAATCCTCAAAAATGATGAAAAACGACGCGCTATAGTATGCCGTACGATATGGGCTATAGCCCACGGTCCAAAATGATGAGATACGAGGCTAACTTTTTTTTCAAAATTTCAAAAAACATGGGCTATAACCCATCGTTTTTGTCATTTCGTCATTTTTTTCAAATCCTCAAAAATGATGAAAAACGGCGCGCTATAGTATGCCGTACGATATGGGCTATAGCCCACGGTCCAAAATGATGAGAAACGAGGCTAACTTTTTTTTCAAAATTTCAAAAAACATGGGCTATAACCCATCGTTTTTGTCATTTCGTCATTTTTTTCAAATCCTCAAAAATGATGAAAAACTGCGGGCTATAGTATGCCGTACGATATGGGCTATAGCCCACGGTCCAAAATGATGAGAAACGAGGCTAACTTTTTTTTCAAAATTTCAAAAAACATGGGCTATAACCCATCGTTTTTGTCATTTCGTCATTTTTTTTAAATCCTCAAAAATGATGAAAAACGGCGCGCTATAGTATGCCGTACGATATGGGCTATAGCCCATGGTCCAAAATGATGAGAAACGAGGCTAACTTTTTTTTTCAAAATTTCAAAAAACATGGGCTATAACCCATCGTTTTTGTCATTTCGTCATTTTTTTCAAATCCTCAAAAATGATGAAAAACGGCGCGCTATAGTATGCCGTACGATATGGGCTATAGCCCACGGTCCAAAATGATGAGAAACGAGGCTAACTTTTTTTTCAAAATTTCAAAAAACATGGGCTATAACCCATCGTTTTTGTCATTTCGTCATTTTTTTCAAATCCTCAAAAATGATGAAAAACTGCGCGCTATAGTATGCCGTACGATATGGGCTATAGCCCACGGTCCAAAATGATGAAAAACGAGGCTAACTTTTTTTTCCAAAATTTCAAAAAACATGGGCTATAACCCATCGTTTTTGTCATTTCGTCATTTTTTTCAAATCCTCAAAAATGATGAAAAACGGCGCGCTATAGTATGCCGTACGATATGGGCTATAGCCCATGGTCCAAAATGATGAGAAACGAGGCTAACCTTTTTTTTCAAAATTTCAAAAAACATGGGCTATAACCCATCGTTTTTGTCATTTCGTCATTTTTTTCAAATCCTCAAAATTGATGAAAAACTGCGCGCTATAGTATGCCGTACGATATGGGCTATAGCCCACGGTCCAAAATGATGAGAAACGAGGCTAACTTTTTTTTTCAAAATTTCAAAAAACATGGGCTATAACCCATCGTTTTTGTCATTTCGTCATTTTTTTCAAATCCTCAAAAATGATGAAAAACGACGCGCTATAGTATGCCGTACGATATGGGCTATAGCCCATGGTCCAAAATGATGAGAAACGAGGCTAACTTTTTTTTTCAAAATTTCAAAAAACATGGGCTATAACCCATCGTTTTTGTCATTTCGTCATTTTTTTCAAATCCTCAAAAATGATGAAAAACGGCGCGCTATAGTATGCCGTACGATATGGGCTATAGCCCACGGTTCAAAATGATGAGAAACGAGGCTAACTTTTTTTTCAAAATTTCAAAAAACATGGGCTATAACCCATCGTTTTTGTCATTTCGTCATTTTTTTCAAATCCTCAAAAATGATGAAAAACTGCGCGCTATAGTATGCCGTACGATATGGGCTATAGCCCACGGTTCAAAATGATGAGAAACGAGGCTAACTTTTTTTTTCAAAATTTAAAAAAACATGGGCTATAACCCATCGTTTTTGTCATTTCGTCATTTTTTTTAAATCCTCAAAAATGATGAAAAACGGCGCGCTATAGTATGCCGTACGATATGGGCTATAGCCCATGGTCCAAAATGATGAGAAACGAGGCTAACTTTTTTTTTCAAAATTTCAAAAAACATGGGCTATAACCCATCGTTTTTGTCATTTCGTCATTTTTTTCAAATCCTCAAAAATGATGAAAAACGGCGCGCTATAGGATGCCGCACGATATGGGCTATAGCCCATGGTCCAAAATGATGAGAAACGAGGCTAACTTTTTTTTTCAAAATTTCAAAAAACATGGGCTATAACCCATCGTTTTTGTCATTTCGTCATTTTTTTCAAATCCTCAAAAATGATGAAAAACGGCGCGCTATAGTATGCCGTACGATATGGGCTATAGCCCACGGTCCAAAATGATGAGAAACGAGGCTAACTTTTTTTTCAAAATTTCAAAAAACATGGGCTATAACCCATCGTTTTTGTCATTTCGTCATTTTTTCAAATCCTCAAAAATGTTGAAAAACGGCACGCTATAGTATGCCGTACGATATGGGCTATAGCCCACGGTCCAAAATGATGAGAAACGAGGCTAACTTTTTTTTCAAAATTCCAAAAAACATGGGCTATAACCCATCGTTTTTGTCATTTCGTCATTTTTTTCAAATCCTCAAAAATGATGAAAAACTGCGCGCTATAGTATGCCGTACGATATGGGCTATAGCCCACGGTCCAAAATGATGAAAAACGAGGCTAACTTTTTTTTTCAAATTTTCAAAAAACATGGGCTATAACCCATCGTTTTTGTCATTTCGTCATTTTTTTCAAATCCTCAAAAATGATGAAAAACGGCGCGCTATAGTATGCCGTACGATATGGGCTATAGCCCATGGTCCAAAATGATGAGAAACGAGGCTAACTTTTTTTTTCAAATTTTCAAAAAACATGGGCTATAACCCATCGTTTTTGTCATTTCGTCATTTTTTTCAAATCCTCAAAAATGATGAAAAACGGCGCGCTATAGTATGCCGTACGATATGGGCTATAGCCCATGGTCCAAAATGATGAGAAACGAGGCTAACTTTTTTTTTCAAAATTTCAAAAAACATGGGCTATAACCCATCGTTTTTGTCATTTCGTCATTTTTTTCAAATCCTCAAAATTGATGAAAAACTGCGCGCTATAGTATGCCGTACGATATGGGCTATAGCCCACGGTCCAAAATGATGAGAAACGAGGCTAACTTTTTTTTTCAAAATTTCAAAAAACATGGGCTATAACCCATCGTTTTTGTCATTTCGTCATTTTTTTCAAATCCTCAAAAATGATGAAAAACGGCGCGCTATAGTATGCCGTACGATATGGGCTATAGCCCATGGTCCAAAATGATGAGAAACGAGGCTAACTTTTTTTTTCAAAATTTCAAAAAACATGGGCTATAACCCATCGTTTTTGTCATTTCGTCATTTTTTTCAAATCCTCAAAAATGATGAAAAACGGCGCGCTATAGTATGCCGTACGATATGGGCTATAGCCCATGGTCCAAAATGATGAGAAACGAGGCTAACCTTTTTTTTCAAAATTTCAAAAAACATGGGCTATAACCCATCGTTTTTGTCATTTCGTCATTTTTTTCAAATCCTCAAAATTGATGAAAAACTGCGCGCTATAGTATGCCGTACGATATGGGCTATAGCCCACGGTCCAAAATGATGAGAAACGAGGCTAACTTTTTTTTTCAAAATTTCAAAAAACATGGGCTATAACCCATCGTTTTTGTCATTTCGTCATTTTTTTCAAATCCTCAAAAATGATGAAAAACGGCGCGCTATAGTATGCCGTACGATATGGGCTATAGCCCACGGTCCAAAATGATGAGAAACGAGGCTAACTTTTTTTTCAAAATTTCAAAAAACATGGGCTATAACCCATCGTTTTTGTCATTTCGTCATTTTTTTCAAATCCTCAAAAATGATGAAAAACGGCGCGCTATAGTATGCCGTACGATATGGGCTATAGCCCATGGTCCAAAATGATGAGAAACGAGGCTAACTTTTTTTTTCAAAATTTCAAAAAACATGGGCTATAACCCATCGTTTTTGTCATTTCGTCATTTTTTTCAAATCCTCAAAAATGATGAAAAACGGCGCGCTATAGTATGCCGTACGATATGGGCTATAGCCCACGGTCCAAAATGATGAGAAACGAGGCTAACTTTTTTTTCAAAATTTCAAAAAACATGGGCTATAACCCATCGTTTTTGTCATTTCGTCATTTTTTTCAAATCCTCAAAAATGATGAAAAACTGCGCGCTATAGTATGCCGTACGATATGGGCTATAGCCCACGGTCCAAAATGATGAGAAACGAGGCTAACTTTTTTTTCAAAATTTAAAAAAACATGGGCTATAACCCATCGTTTTTGTCATTTCGTCATTTTTTTTAAATCCTCAAAAATGATGAAAAACGGCGCGCTATAGTATGCCGTACGATATGGGCTATAGCCCATGGTCCAAAATGATGAGAAACGAGGCTAACTTTTTTTTTCAAAATTTCAAAAAACATGGGCTATAACCCATCGTTTTTGTCATTTCGTCATTTTTTTCAAATCCTCAAAAATGATGAAAAACGGCGCGCTATAGTATGCCGTACGATATGGGCTATAGCCCACGGTCCAAAATGATGAGAAACGAGGCTAACTTTTTTTTCAAAATTTCAAAAAACATGGGCTATAACCCATCGTTTTTGTCATTTCGTCATTTTTTTCAAATCCTCAAAAATGATGAAAAACTGCGCGCTATAGTATGCCGTACGATATGGGCTATAGCCCACGGTCCAAAATGATGAGAAACGAGGCTAACTTTTTTTTTCAAAATTTCAAAAAACATGGGCTATAACCCATCGTTTTTGTCATTTCGTCATTTTTTTCAAATCCTCAAAAATGATGAAAAACGGCGCGCTATAGTATGCCGTACGATATGGGCTATAGCCCATGGTCCAAAATGATGAGAAACGAGGCTAACCTTTTTTTTCAAAATTTCAAAAAACATGGGCTATAACCCATCGTTTTTGTCATTTCGTCATTTTTTTCAAATCCTCAAAATTGATGAAAAACTGCGCGCTATAGTATGCCGTACGATATGGGCTATAGCCCACGGTCCAAAATGATAAGAAACGAGGCTAACTTTTTTTTTCAAAATTTCAAAAAACATGGGCTATAACCCATCGTTTTTGTCATTTCGTCATTTTTTTCAAATCCTCAAAAATGATGAAAAACGACGCGCTATAGTATGCCGTACGATATGGGCTATAGCCCACGGTCCAAAATGATGAGAAACGAGGCTAACTTTTTTTTCAAAATTTCAAAAAACATGGGCTATAACCCATCGTTTTTGTCATTTCGTCATTTTTTTCAAATCCTCAAAAATGATGAAAAACGGCGCGCTATAGTATGCCGTACGATATGGGCTATAGCCCATGGTCCAAAATGATGAGAAACGAGGCTAACTTTTTTTTTCAAAATTTCAAAAAACATGGGCTATAACCCATCGTTTTTGTCATTTCGTCATTTTTTTCAAATCCTCAAAAATGATGAAAAACGGCGCGCTATAGTATGCCGTACGATATGGGCTATAGCCCACGGTCCAAAATGATGAGAAACGAGGCTAACTTTTTTTTCAAAATTTCAAAAAACATGGGCTATAACCCATCGTTTTTGTCATTTCGTCATTTTTTTCAAATCCTCAAAAATGATGAAAAACTGCGCGCTATAGTATGCCGTACGATATGGGCTATAGCCCACGGTCCAAAATGATGAGAAACGAGGCTAACTTTTTTTTCAAAATTTAAAAAAACATGGGCTATAACCCATCGTTTTTGTCATTTCGTCATTTTTTTTAAATCCTCAAAAATGATGAAAAACGGCGCGCTATAGTATGCCGTACGATATGGGCTATAGCCCATGGTCCAAAATGATGAGAAACGAGGCTAACTTTTTTTTTCAAAATTTCAAAAAACATGGGCTATAACCCATCGTTTTTGTCATTTCGTCATTTTTTTCAAATCCTCAAAAATGATGAAAAACGGCGTGCTATAGTATGCCGTACGATATGGGCTATAGCCCACGGTCCAAAATGATGAGAAACGAGGCTAACTTTTTTTTCAAAATTTCAAAAAACATGGGCTATAACCCATCGTTTTTGTCATTTCGTCATTTTTTCAAATCCTCAAAAATGTTGAAAAACGGCACGCTATAGTATGCTGTACGATATGGGCTATAGCCCACGGTCCAAAATGATGAGAAACGAGGCTAACTTTTTTTTCAAAATTCCAAAAAACATGGGCTATAACCCATCGTTTTTGTCATTTCGTCATTTTTTTCAAATCCTCAAAAATGATGAAAAACTGCGCGCTATAGTATGCCGTACGATATGGGCTATAGCCCACGGTCCAAAATGATGAAAAACGAGGCTAACTTTTTTTTTCAAATTTTCAAAAAACATGGGCTATAACCCATCGTTTTTGTCATTTCGTCATTTTTTTCAAATCCTCAAAAATGATGAAAAACGGCGCGCTATAGTATGCCGTAAGATATGGGCTATAGCCCATGGTCCAAAATGATGAGAAACGAGGCTAACCTTTTTTTTCAAAATTTCAAAAAACATGGGCTATAACCCATCGTTTTTGTCATTTCGTCATTTTTTTCAAATCCTCAAAAATGATGAAAAATTGCGCGCTATAGTATGCCGTACGATATGGGCTATAGCCCACGGTCCAAAATGATGAGAAACGAGGCTAACTTTTTTTTCCAAATTTTCAAAAAACATGGGCTATAACCCATCGTTTTTGTCATTTCGTCATTTTTTTCAAATCCTCAAAAATGATGAAAAACTGCGCGCTATAGTATGCCGTACGATATGGGCTATAGCCCACGGTCCAAAATGATGAGAAACGAGGCTAACTTTTTTTTTCAAAATTTCAAAAAACATGGGCTATAACCCATCGTTTTTGTCATTTCGTCATTTTTTTCAAATCCTCAAAAATGATGAAAAACGGCGCGCTATAGTATGCCGTACGATATGGGCTATAGCCCATGGTCCAAAATGATGAGAAACGAGGCTAACTTTGTTTTTCAAAATATCAAAAAACATGGGCTATAACCCATCGTTTTTGTCATTTCGTCATTTTTTTCAAATCCTCAAAAATGATGAAAAACGGCGTGCTATAGTATGCCGTACGATATGGGCTATAGCCCACGGTCCAAAATGATGAGAAACGAGGCTAACTTTTTTTTCAAAATTTCAAAAAACATGGGCTATAACCCATCGTTTTTGTCATTTCGTCATTTTTTCAAATCCTCAAAAATGTTGAAAAACGGCACGCTATAGTATGCTGTACGATATGGGCTATAGCCCACGGTCCAAAATGATGAGAAACGAGGCTAACTTTTTTTTCAAAATTCCAAAAAACATGGGCTATAACCCATCGTTTTTGTCATTTCGTCATTTTTTTCAAATCCTCAAAAATGATGAAAAACTGCGCGCTATAGTATGCCGTACGATATGGGCTATAGCCCACGGTCCAAAATGATGAAAAACGAGGCTAACTTTTTTTTTCAAATTTTCAAAAAACATGGGCTATAACCCATCGTTTTTGTCATTTCGTCATTTTTTTCAAATCCTCAAAAATGATGAAAAACGGCGCGCTATAGTATGCCGTAAGATATGGGCTATAGCCCATGGTCCAAAATGATGAGAAACGAGGCTAACCTTTTTTTTCAAAATTTCAAAAAACATGGGCTATAACCCATCGTTTTTGTCATTTCGTCATTTTTTTCAAATCCTCAAAAATGATGAAAAATTGCGCGCTATAGTATGCCGTACGATATGGGCTATAGCCCACGGTCCAAAATGATGAGAAACGAGGCTAACTTTTTTTTCCAAATTTTCAAAAAACATGGGCTATAACCCATCGTTTTTGTCATTTCGTCATTTTTTTCAAATCCTCAAAAATGATGAAAAACTGCGCGCTATAGTATGCCGTACGATATGGGCTATAGCCCACGGTCCAAAATGATGAGAAACGAGGCTAACTTTTTTTTTCAAAATTTCAAAAAACATGGGCTATAACCCATCGTTTTTGTCATTTCGTCATTTTTTTCAAATCCTCAAAAATGATGAAAAACGGCGCGCTATAGTATGCCGTACGATATGGGCTATAGCCCATGGTCCAAAATGATGAGAAACGAGGCTAACTTTGTTTTTCAAAATATCAAAAAACATGGGCTATAACCCATCGTTTTTGTCATTTCGTCATTTTTTTCAAATCCTCAAAAATGATGAAAAACTGCGCGCTATAGTATGCCGTACGACATGGGCTATAGCCCACGGTCCAAAATGATGAGAAACGAGGCTAACTTTTTTTTTCAAAATTTCAAAAAACATGGGCTATAACTCATCGTTTTTGTCATTTCGTCATTTTTTTCAAATCCTCAAAAATGATGAAAAACGGCGCGCTATAGTATGCCGTACGATATGGGCTATAGCCCATGGTCCAAAATGATGAGAAACGAGGCTAACTTTTTTTTTCAAAATTTCAAAAAACATGGGCTATAACCCATCGTTTTTGTCATTTCGTCATTTTTTTCAAATCCTCAAAATTGATGAAAAACTGCGCGCTATAGTATGCCGTACGATATGGGCTATAGCCCACGGTCCAAAATGATGAGAAACGAGGCTAACTTTTTTTTTCAAAATTTCAAAAAACATGGGCTATAACCCATCGTTTTTGTCATTTCGTCATTTTTTTCAAATCCTCAAAAATGATGAAAAACGGCGCGCTATAGTATGCCGTACGATATGGGCTATAGCCCACGGTCCAAAATGATGAGAAACGAGGCTAACTTTTTTTTTCAAAATTTCAAAAAACATGGGCTATAACCCATCGTTTTTGTCATTTCGTCATTTTTTTTCAAATCCTCAAAAATGATGAAAAACTGCGCGCTATAGTATGCCGTACGATATGGGCTATAGCCCACGGTCCAAAATGATGAGAAACGAGGCTAACTTTTTTTTTCAAAATTTCAAAAAACATGGGCTATAACCCATCGTTTTTGTCATTTCGTCATTTTTTTCAAATCCTCAAAATTGATGAAAAACTGCGCGCTATAGTATGCCGTACGATATGGGCTATAGCCCACGGTCCAAAATGATGAGAAACGAGGCTAACTTTTTTTTTCAAAATTTCAAAAAACATGGGCTATAACCCATCGTTTTTGTCATTTCGTCATTTTTTTCAAATCCTCAAAAATGATGAAAAACGGCGCGCTATAGTATGCCGTACGATATGGGCTATAGCCCACGGTCCAAAATGATGAGAAACGAGGCTAACTTTTTTTTCAAAATTTCAAAAAACATGGGCTATAACCCATCGTTTTTGTCATTTCGTCATTTTTTTCAAATCCTCAAAAATGATGAAAAACGGTGCGCTATAGTATGCCGTACGATATGGGCTATAGCCCATGGTCCAAAATGATGAGAAACGAGGCTAACTTTTTTTTTCAAAATTTCAAAAAACATGGGCTATAACCCATCGTTTTTGTCATTTCGTCATTTTTTTCAAATCCTCAAAAATGATGAAAAACTGCGCGCTATAGTATGCCGTACGATATGGGCTATAGCCCATGGTCCAAAATGATGAGAAACGAGGCTAACTTTTTTTTTCAAAATTTCAAAAAACATGGGCTATAACCCATCGTTTTTGTCATTTCGTCATTTTTTTCAAATCCTCAAAAATGATGAAAAACTGCGCGCTATAGTATGCCGTACGATATGGGCTATAGCCCACGGTCCAAAATGATGAGAAACGAGGCTAACTTTTTTTTCCAAAATTTCAAAAAACATGGGCTATAACCCATCGTTTTTGTCATTTTGTCATTTTTTTCAAATCCTCAAAAATGATGAAAAACTGTGCGCTATAGTATGCCGTACGATATGGCCTATAGCCCACGGTCCAAAATGATGAGAAACGAGGCTAACTTTTTTTTTCAAAATTTCAAAAAACATGGGCTATAACCCATCGTTTTTGTCATTTCGTCATTTTTTTCAAATCCTCAAAAATGATGAAAAACGGCGCGCTATAGTATGCCGTACGATATGGGCTATAGCCCACGGTCCAAAATGATGAGAAACGAGGCTAACTTTTTTTTCAAAATTTCAAAAAACATGGGCTATAACCCATCGTTTTTGTCATTTCGTCATTTTTTTCAAATCCTCAAAAATGATGAAAAACGGTGCGCTATAGTATGCCGTACGATATGGGCTATAGCCCATGGTCCAAAATGATGAGAAACGAGGCTAACTTTTTTTTTCAAAATTTCAAAAAACATGGGCTATAACCCATCGTTTTTGTCATTTCGTCATTTTTTTCAAATCCTCAAAAATGATGAAAAACTGCGCGCTATAGTATGCCGTACGATATGGGCTATAGCCCATGGTCCAAAATGATGAGAAACGAGGCTAACTTTTTTTTTCAAAATTTCAAAAAACATGGGCTATAACCCATCGTTTTTGTCATTTCGTCATTTTTTTCAAATCCTCAAAAATGATGAAAAACTGCGCGCTATAGTATGCCGTACGATATGGGCTATAGCCCACGGTCCAAAATGATGAGAAACGAGGCTAACTTTTTTTTCAAAATTTCAAAAAACATGGGCTATAACCCATCGTTTTTGTCATTTTGTCATTTTTTTCAAATCCTCAAAAATGATGAAAAACTGCGCGCTATAGTATGCCGTACGATATGGCCTATAGCCCACGGTCCAAAATGATGAGAAACGAGGCTAACTTTTTTTTCAAAATTTCAAAAAACATGGGCTATAACCCATCGTTTTTGTCATTTCGTCATTTTTTTCAAATCCTCAAAAATGATGAAAAACGGCGCGCTATAGTATGCCGTACGATATGGGCTATAGCCCACGGTCCAAAATGATGAGAAACGAGGCTAACTTTTTTTTCAAAATTTCAAAAAACATGGGCTATAACCCATCGTTTTTGTCATTTCGTAATTTTTTTCAAATCCTCAAAAATGATGAAAAACGGCGCGCTATAGTATGCCGTACGATATGGGCTATAGCCCACGGTCCAAAATGATGAGAAACGAGGCTAACTTTTTTTTTCAAAATTTCGAAAAACATGGGCTATAACCCATCGTTTTTGTCATTTCGTCATTTTTTTCAAATCCTCAAAATTGATGAAAAACTGCGCGCTATAGTATGCCGTACGATATGGGCTATAGCCCATGGTCCAAAATGATGAGAAACGAGGCTAACTTTTTTTTTCAAAATTTCAAAAAACATGGGCTATAACCCATCGTTTTTGTCATTTCGTCATTTTTTTCAAATCCTCAAAAATGATGAAAAACTGCGCGCTATAGTATGCCGTACGATATGGGCTATAGCCCATGGTCCAAAATGATGAGAAACGAGGCTAACTTTTTTTTTTTTAATTTAAAAAAACATGGCCTATAACCCATCGTTTTTGTCATTTCGTCATTTTTTTCAAATCCTCAAAATTGATGAAAAACTGCGCGCTATAGTATGCCGTACGATATGGGCTATAGCCCACGGTCCAAAATGATGAGAAACGAGGCTAACTTTTTTTTCAAAATTTCAAAAAACATGGGCTATAACCCATCGTTTTTGTCATTTCGTCATTTTTTTCAAATCCTCAAAAATGATGAAAAACTGCGCGCTATAGTATGCCGTACGATATGGGCTATAGCCCAAGGTCCAAAATGATGAGAAACGAGGCTAACTTTTTTTTTCAAAATTTCAAAAAACATGGGCTATAACCCATCGTTTTTGTCATTTCGTCATTTTTTTCAAATCCTCAAAAATGATGAAAAACGGCGCGCTATAGTATGCCGTACGATATGGGCTATAGCCCATGGTCCAAAATGATGAGAAACGAGGCTAACTTTGTTTTTCAAAATTTCAAAAAACATGGGCTATAACCCATCGTTTTTGTCATTTCGTCATTTTTTTCAAATCCTCAAAAATGATGAAAAACTGCGCGCTATAGTATGCCGTACGACATGGGCTATAGCCCACGGTCCAAAATGATGAGAAACGAGGCTAACTTTTTTTTTCAAAATTTCAAAAAACATGGGCTATAACTCATCGTTTTTGTCATTTCGTCATTTTTTTCAAAGCCTCAAAAATGATGAAAAACTGCGCGCTATAGTATGCCGTACGATATGGGCTATAGCCCATGGTCCAAAATGATAAGAAACGAGGCTAACTTTTTTTTTCAAAATTTCAAAAAACATGGGCTATAACCCATCGTTTTTGTCATTTCGTCATTTTTTTCAAATCCTCAAAAATGATGAAAAACTGCGCGCTATAGTATGCCGTACGATATGGGCTATAGCCCACGGTCCAAAATGATGAGAAACGAGGCAAACTTTTTTTTTCAAAATTTCAAAAAACATGGGCTATAACCCATCGTTTTTGTCATTTCGTCATTTTTTTCAAATCCTCAAAAATGATGAAAAACGGCGCGCTATAGTATGCCGTACGATATGGGCTATAGCCCACGGTCCAAAATGATAAGAAACGAGGCTAACTTTTTTTTCAAATTTTCAAAAAACATGGGCTATAACCCATCGTTTTTGTCATTTCGTCATTTTTTTCAAATCCTCAAAAATGATGAAAAACTGCGCGCTATAGTATGCCGTACGATATGGGCTATAGCCCACGGTCCAAAATGATGAGAAACGAGGCTAACTTTTTTTTTCAAAATTTCAAAAAACATGGGCTATAACCCATCGTTTTTGTCATTTCGTCATTTTTTTCAAATCCTCAAAAATGATGAAAAACGGCGCGCTATAGTATGCCGTACGATATGGGCTATAGCCCACGGTCCAAAATGATGAGAAACGAGGCTAACTTTTTTTTTCAAAATTTCAAAAAACATGGGCTATAACCCATCGTTTTTGTCATTTCGTCATTTTTTTCAAATCCTCAAAAATGATGAAAAACGGCGCGCTATAGTATGCCGTACGATATGGGCTATAGCCCATGGTCCAAAATGATGAGAAACGAGGCTAACTTTTTTTTTCAAAATTTCAAAAAACATGGGCTATAACCCATCGTTTTTGTCATTTCGTCATCTTTTTTCAAATCCTCAAAAATGATGAAAAACTGCGCGCTATAGTATGCCGTACGATATGGGCTATAGCCCACGGTCCAAAATGATGAGAAACGAGGCTAACTTTTTTTTCCAAAATTTCAAAAAACATGGGCTATAACCCATCGTTTTTGTCATTTCGTCATTTTTTTCAAATCCTCAAAAATGATGAAAAACGGCGCGCTATAGTATGCCGTACGATATGGGCTATAGCCCATGGTCCAAAATGATGAGAAACGAGGCTAACTTTTTTTTTTCAAAATTTCAAAAAACATGGGCTATAACCCATCGTTTTTGTCATTTCGTCATTTTTTTCAAATCCTCAAAAATGATGAAAAACGGCGCGCTATAGTATGCCGTACGATATGGGCTATAGCCCACGGTCCAAAATGATGAGAAACGAGGCTAACTTTTTTTTCAAAATTTCAAAAAACATGGGCCATAACCCATTGTTTTTGTCATTTCGTCATTTTTTTCAAATCCTCAAAAATGATGAAAAACTGCGCGCTATAGTATGCCGTACGATATGGGCTATAGCCCACGGTCCAAAATGATGAGAAACGAGGCTAACTTTTTTTTTCAAAATTTCATAAAACATGGGCTATAACCCATCGTTTTTGTCATTTTGTCATTTTTTTCAAATCCTCAAAAATGATGAAAAATGGCGCGCTATAGTATGCCGTACGATATGGGCTATAGCCCATGGTCCAAAATGATGAGAAACGAGGCTAACTTTTTTTTTCAAAATTTCAAAAAACATGGGCTATAACCCATCGTTTTTGTCATTTCGTCATTTTTTTCAAATCCTCAAAAATGATGAAAAACTGCGCGCTATAGTATGCCGTACGATATGGGCTATAGCCCACGGTCCAAAATGATGAGAAACGAGGCTAACTTTTTTTTCCAAAATTTCAAAAAACATGGGCTATAACCCATCGTTTTTGTCATTTTGTCATTTTTTTCAAATCCTCAAAAATGATGAAAAACGGCGCGCTATAGTATGCCGTACGATATGGGCTATAGCCCACGGTCCAAAATGATGAGAAACGAGGCTAACCTTTTTTTCAAAATTTCAAAAAACATGGGCTATAACCCATCATTTTTGTCATTTCGTCATTTTTTTCAAATCCTCAAAAATGATGAAAAACTGCGCGCTATAGTATGCCGTACGATATGGGCTATAGCCCACGGTCCAAAATGATGAGAAACGAGGCTAACTTTTTTTCCCAAAATTTAAAAAAACATGGGCTATAACCCATCGTTTTTGTCATTTCGTCATTTTTTTCAAATCCTCAAAAATGATGAAAAACGGCGCGCTATAGTATGCCGTACGATATGGGCTATAGCCCATGGTCCAAAATGATGAGAAACGAGGCTAACTTTTTTTTCCAAAATTTCAAAAAACATGGGCTATAACCCATCGTTTTTGTCATTTCGTCATTTTTTTCAAATCCTCAAAAATGATGAAAAACGGCGCGCTATAGTATGCCGTACGATATGGGCTATAGCCCACGGTCCAAAATGATGAGAAACGAGGCTAACTTTTTTTTCAAAATTTCAAAAAACATGGGCTATAACCCATCGTTTTTGTCATTTCGTCATTTTTTTCAAATCCTCAAAAATGATGAAAAACTGCGCGCTATAGTATGCTGTACGATATGGGCTATAGCCCACGGTCCAAAATGATGAGAAACGAGGCTAACTTTTTTTTTCAAAATTTCAAAAAACATGGGCTATAACCCATCGTTTTTGTCATTTCGTCATTTTTTTCAAATCCTCAAAAATGATGAAAAACGGCGCGCTATAGTATGCCGTACGATATGGGCTATAGCCCATGGTCCAAAATGATGAGAAACGAGGCTAACTTTGTTTTTCAAAATTTCAAAAAACATGGGCTATAACCCATCGTTTTTGTCATTTCGTCATTTTTTTCAAATCCTCAAAAATGATGAAAAACTGTGCGCTATAGTATGCCGTACGACATGGGCTATAGCCCACGGTCCAAAATGATGAGAAACGAGGCTAACTTTTTTTTTCAAAATTTCAAAAAACATGGGCTATAACTCATCGTTTTTGTCATTTCGTCATTTTTTTCAAAGCCTCAAAAATGATGAAAAACTGCGCGCTATAGTATGCCGTACGATATGGGCTATAGCCCATGGTCCAAAATGATAAGAAACGAGGCTAACTTTTTTTTTCAAAATTTCAAAAAACATGGGCTATAACCCATCGTTTTTGTCATTTCGTCATTTTTTTCAAATCCTCAAAAATGATGAAAAACTGCGCGCTATAGTATGCCGTACGATATGGGCTATAGCCCACGGTCCAAAATGATGAGAAACGAGGCAAACTTTTTTTTTTTTAATTTCAAAAAACATGGGCTATAACCCATCGTTTTTGTCATTTCGTCATTTTTTTCAAATCCTCAAAAATGATGAAAAACGGCGCGCTATAGTATGCCGTACGATATGGGCTATAGCCCACGGTCCAAAATGATAAGAAACGAGGCTAACTTTTTTTTCAAATTTTCAAAAAACATGGGCTATAACCCATCGTTTTTGTCATTTCGTCATTTTTTTCAAATCCTCAAAAATGATGAAAAACTGCGCGCTATAGTATGCCGTACGATATGGGCTATAGCCCACGGTCCAAAATGATGAGAAACGAGGCTAACTTTTTTTTTCAAAATTTCAAAAAACATGGGCTATAACCCATCGTTTTTGTCATTTCGTCATTTTTTTCAAATCCTCAAAAATGATGAAAAACGGCGCGCTATAGTATGCCGTACGATATGGGCTATAGCCCACGGTCCAAAATGATGAGAAACGAGGCTAACTTTTTTTTTCAAAATTTCAAAAAACATGGGCTATAACCCATCGTTTTTGTCATTTCGTCATTTTTTTCAAATCCTCAAAAATGATGAAAAACGGCGCGCTATAGTATGCCGTACGATATGGGCTATAGCCCATGGTCCAAAATTATGAGAAACGAGGCTAACTTTTTTTTTCAAAATTTCAAAAAACATGGGCTATAACCCATCGTTTTTGTCATTTCGTCATTTTTTTCAAATCCTCAAAAATGATGAAAAACTGCGCGCTATAGTATGCCGTACGATATGGGCTATAGCCCACGGTCCAAAATGATGAGAAACGAGGCTAACTTTTTTTTCCAAAATTTCAAAAAACATGGGCTATAACCCATCGTTTTTGTCATTTCGTCATTTTTTTCAAATCCTCAAAAATGATGAAAAACTGCGCGCTATAGTATGCCGTACGATATGGGCTATAGCCCACGGTCCAAAATGATGAGAAACGAGGCTAACTTTTTTTTTCAAAATTTCAAAAAACTAGGGCTATAACCCATCGTTTTTGTCATTTTGTCATTTTTTTCAAATCCTCAAAAATGATGAAAAACGGCGCGCTATAGTATGCCGTACGATATGGGCTATAGCCCACGGTCCAAAATGATGAGAAACGAGGCTAACCTTTTTTTCAAAATTTCAAAAAACATGGGCTATAACCCATCATTTTTGTCATTTCGTCATTTTTTTCAAATCCTCAAAAATGATGAAAAACTGCGCGCTATAGTATGCCGTACGATATGGGCTATAGCCCACGGTCCAAAATGATGAGAAACGAGGCTAACTTTTTTTCCCAAAATTTAAAAAAACATGGGCTATAACCCATCGTTTTTGTCATTTCGTCATTTTTTTCAAATCCTCAAAAATGATGAAAAACGGCGCGCTATAGTATGCCGTACGATATGGGCTATAGCCCATGGTCCAAAATGATGAGAAACGAGGCTAACTTTTTTTTCCAAAATTTCAAAAAACATGGGCTATAACCCATCGTTTTTGTCATTTCGTCATTTTTTTCAAATCCTCAAAAATGATGAAAAACGGCGCGCTATAGTATGCCGTACGATATGGGCTATAGCCCACGGTCCAAAATGATGAGAAACGAGGCTAACTTTTTTTTCAAAATTTCAAAAAACATGGGCTATAACCCATCGTTTTTGTCATTTCGTCATTTTTTTCAAATCCTCAAAAATGATGAAAAACTGCGCGCTATAGTATGCTGTACGATATGGGCTATAGCCCACGGTCCAAAATGATGAGAAACGAGGCTAACTTTTTTTTTCAAAATTTCAAAAAACATGGGCTATAACCCATCGTTTTTGTCATTTCGTCATTTTTTTCAAATCCTCAAAAATGATGAAAAACGGCGCGCTATAGTATGCCGTACGATATGGGCTATAGCCCATGGTCCAAAATGATGAGAAACGAGGCTAACTTTGTTTTTCAAAATTTCAAAAAACATGGGCTATAACCCATCGTTTTTGTCATTTCGTCATTTTTTTCAAATCCTCAAAAATGATGAAAAACTGCGCGCTATAGTATGCCGTACGACATGGGCTATAGCCCACGGTCCAAAATGATGAGAAACGAGGCTAACTTTTTTTTTCAAAATTTCAAAAAACATGGGCTATAACTCATCGTTTTTGTCATTTCGTCATTTTTTTCAAAGCCTCAAAAATGATGAAAAACTGCGCGCTATAGTATGCCGTACGATATGGGCTATAGCCCATGGTCCAAAATGATAAGAAACGAGGCTAACTTTTTTTTTCAAAATTTCAAAAAACATGGGCTATAACCCATCGTTTTTGTCATTTCGTCATTTTTTTCAAATCCTCAAAAATGATGAAAAACTGCGCGCTATAGTATGCCGTACGATATGGGCTATAGCCCACGGTCCAAAATGATGAGAAACGAGGCAAACTTTTTTTTTCAAAATTTCAAAAAACATGGGCTATAACCCATCGTTTTTGTCATTTCGTCATTTTTTTCAAATCCTCAAAAATGATGAAAAACGGCGCGCTATAGTATGCCGTACGATATGGGCTATAGCCCACGGTCCAAAATGATAAGAAACGAGGCTAACTTTTTTTTCAAATTTTCAAAAAACATGGGCTATAACCCATCGTTTTTGTCATTTCGTCATTTTTTTCAAATCCTCAAAAATGATGAAAAACTGCGCGCTATAGTATGCCGTACGATATGGGCTATAGCCCACGGTCCAAAATGATGAGAAACGAGGCTAACTTTTTTTTTCAAAATTTCAAAAAACATGGGCTATAACCCATCGTTTTTGTCATTTCGTCATTTTTTTCAAATCCTCAAAAATGATGAAAAACGGCGCGCTATAGTATGCCGTACGATATGGGCTATAGCCCACGGTCCAAAATGATGAGAAACGAGGCTAACTTTTTTTTTCAAAATTTCAAAAAACATGGGCTATAACCCATCGTTTTTGTCATTTCGTCATTTTTTTCAAATCCTCAAAAATGATGAAAAACGGCGCGCTATAGTATGCCGTACGATATGGGCTATAGCCCATGGTCCAAAATGATGAGAAACGAGGCTAACTTTTTTTTTCAAAATTTCAAAAAACATGGGCTATAACCCATCGTTTTTGTCATTTCGTCATCTTTTTTCAAATCCTCAAAAATGATGAAAAACTGCGCGCTATAGTATGCCGTACGATATGGGCTATAGCCCACGGTCCAAAATGATGAGAAACGAGGCTAACTTTTTTTTCCAAAATTTCAAAAAACATGGGCTATAACCCATCGTTTTTGTCATTTCGTCATTTTTTTCAAATCCTCAAAAATGATGAAAAACGGCGCGCTATAGTATGCCGTACGATATGGGCTATAGCCCATGGTCCAAAATGATGAGAAACGAGGCTAACTTTTTTTTTTCAAAATTTCAAAAAACATGGGCTATAACCCATCGTTTTTGTCATTTCGTCATTTTTTTCAAATCCTCAAAAATGATGAAAAACGGCGCGCTATAGTATGCCGTACGATATGGGCTATAGCCCACGGTCCAAAATGATGAGAAACGAGGCTAACTTTTTTTTCAAAATTTCAAAAAACATGGGCTATAACCCATTGTTTTTGTCATTTCGTCATTTTTTTCAAATCCTCAAAAATGATGAAAAACTGCGCGCTATAGTATGCCGTACGATATGGGCTATAGCCCACGGTCCAAAATGATGAGAAACGAGGCTAACTTTTTTTTTCAAAATTTCATAAAACATGGGCTATAACCCATCGTTTTTGTCATTTTGTCATTTTTTTCAAATCCTCAAAAATGATGAAAAATGGCGCGCTATAGTATGCCGTACGATATGGGCTATAGCCCATGGTCCAAAATGATGAGAAACGAGGCTAACTTTTTTTTTCAAAATTTCAAAAAACATGGGCTATAACCCATCGTTTTTGTCATTTCGTCATTTTTTTCAAATCCTCAAAAATGATGAAAAACTGCGCGCTATAGTATGCCGTACGATATGGGCTATAGCCCACGGTCCAAAATGATGAGAAACGAGGCTAACTTTTTTTTCCAAAATTTCAAAAAACATGGGCTATAACCCATCGTTTTTGTCATTTCGTCATTTTTTTCAAATCCTCAAAAATGATGAAAAACTGCGCGCTATAGTATGCCGTACGATATGGGCTATAGCCCACGGTCCAAAATGATGAGAAACGAGGCTAACTCTTTTTTTCAAAATTTCAAAAAACATGGGCTATAACCCATCGTTTTTGTCATTTTGTCATTTTTTTCAAATCCTCAAAAATGATGAAAAACGGCGCGCTATAGTATGCCGTACGATATGGGCTATAGCCCACGGTCCAAAATGATGAGAAACGAGGCTAACCTTTTTTTCAAAATTTCAAAAAACATGGGCTATAACCCATCATTTTTGTCATTTCGTCATTTTTTTCAAATCCTCAAAAATGATGAAAAACTGCACGCTATAGTATGCCGTACGATATGGGCTATAGCCCACGGTCCAAAATGATGAGAAACGAGGCTAACTTTTTTTCCCAAAATTAAAAAAAACATGGGCTATAACCCATCGTTTTTGTCATTTCGTCATTTTTTTCAAATCCTCAAAAATGATGAAAAACGGCGCGCTATAGTATGCCGTACGATATGGGCTATAGCCCATGGTCCAAAATGATGAGAAACGAGGCTAACTTTTTTTTCCAAAATTTCAAAAAACATGGGCTATAACCCATCGTTTTTGTCATTTCGTCATTTTTTTCAAATCCTCAAAAATGATGAAAAACGGCGCGCTATAGTATGCCGTACGATATGGGCTATAGCCCACGGTCCAAAATGATGAGAAACGAGGCTAACTTTTTTTTCAAAATTTCAAAAAACATGGGCTATAACCCATCGTTTTTGTCATTTCGTCATTTTTTTCAAATCCTCAAAAATGATGAAAAACTGCGCGCTATAGTATGCTGTACGATATGGGCTATAGCCCACGGTCCAAAATGATGAGAAACGAGGCTAACTTTTTTTTTCAAAATTTCATAAAACATGGGCTATAACCCATCGTTTTTGTCATTTCGTCATTTTTTTCAAATCCTCAAAAATGATGAAAAACGGCGCGCTATAGTATGCCGTACGATATGGGCTATAGCCCATGGTCCAAAATGATGAGAAACGAGGCTAACTTTTTTTTTCAAAATTTCAAAAAACATGGGCTATAACCCATCGTTTTTGTCATTTCGTCATTTTTTTCAAATCCTCAAAAATGATGAAAAACTGCGCGCTATAGTATGCCGTACGATATGGGCTATAGCCCACGGTCCAAAATGATGAGAAACGAGGCTAACTTTTTTTTTCCAAAATTTCAAAAAACATGGGCTATAACCCATCGTTTTTGTCATTTCGTCATTTTTTTAAAATCCTCAAAAATGATGAAAAACGGCGCACTATAGTATGCCGTACGATATGGGCTATAGCCCATGGTCCAAAATGATGAGAAACGAGGCTAACTTTTTTTTTCAAAATTTCAAAAAACATGGGCTATAACCCATCGTTTTTGTCATTTCGTCATTTTTTTCAAATCCTCAAAAATGATGAAAAACTGCGCGCTATAGTATGCCGTACGATATGGGCTATAGCCCACGGTCCAAAATGATGAGAAACGAGGCTAAAATTTTTTTCCAAAATTAAAAAAAACATGGGCTATAACCCATCGTTTTTGTCATTTCGTCATTTTTTTCAAATCCTCAAAAATGATGAAAAACGGCGCGCTATAGTATGCCGTACGATATGGGCTATAGCCCACGGTCCAAAATTATGAGAAACGAGGCTAACTTTTTTTTTCAAAATTTCAAAAAACATGGGCTATAACCCATCGTTTTTGTCATTTCGTCATTTTTTTTAAATCCTCAAAAATGATGAAAAACGGCGCGCTATAGTATGCCGTACGATATGGGCTATAGCCCACGGTCCAAAATGATGAGAAACGAGGCTAACTTTTTTTTCAAAATTTCAAAAAACATGGGCTATAACCCATCGTTTTTGTCATTTCGTCATTTTTTTCAAATCCTCAAAAATGATGAAAAACGGCGCGCTATAGTATGCCGTACGATATGGGCTATAGCCCGCGGTCCAAAATGATGAGAAACGAGGCTAACTTTTTTTTTCAAAATTTCAAAAAACATGGGCTATAACCCATCGTTTTTGTCATTTTGTCATTTTTTTCAAATCCTCAAAAATGATGAAAAACGGCGCGCTATAGTATGCCGTACGATATGGGCTATAGCCCATGGTCCAAAATGATGAGAAACGAGGCTAACTTTTTTTTTCAAAATTTCAAAAAACATGGGCTATAACCCATCGTTTTTGTCATTTCGTCATTTTTTTCAAATCCTCAAAATTGATGAAAAACTGCGCGCTATAGTATGCCGTACGATATGGGCTATAGCCCACGGTCCAAAATGATGAGAAACGAGGCTAACTTTTTTTTCAAAATTTCAAAAAACATGGGCTATAACCCATCGTTTTTGTCATTTCGTCATTTTTTTCAAATCCTCAAAAATGATGAAAAACGGCGCGCTATAGTATGCCGTACGATATGGGCTATAGCCCACGGTCCAAAATGATGAGAAACGAGGCTAACTTTTTTTTCAAAATTTCAAAAAACATGGGCTATAACCCATCGTTTTTGTCATTTCGTCATTTTTTTCAAATCCTCAAAAATGATGAAAAACTGCGCGCTATAGTATGCCGTACGATATGGGCTATAGCCCATGGTCCAAAATGATGAGAAACGAGGCTAACTTTTTTTTTCAAAATTTCAAAAAACATGGGCTATAACCCATCGTTTTTGTCATTTCGTCATTTTTTTCAAATCCTCAAAAATGATGAAAAACTGCGCGCTATAGTATGCCGTACGATATGGGCTATAGCCCACGGTCCAAAATGATGAGAAACGAGGCTAATTTTTTTTTCCAAAATTAAAAAAAACATGGGCTATAACCCATCGTTTTTGTCATTTTGTCATTTTTTTCAAATCCTCAAAAATGATGAAAAACGGCGCGCTATAGTATGCCGTACGATATGGGCTATAGCCCATGGTCCAAAATGATGAGAAACAAGGCTAACTTTTTTTTTCAAAATTTCAAAAAACATGGGCTATAACCCATCGTTTTTGTCATTTCGTCATTTTTTTCAAATCCTCAAAATTGATGAAAAACTGCGCGCTATAGTATGCCGTACGATATGGGCTATAGCCCACGGTCCAAAATTATGAGAAACGAGGCTAACTTTTTTTTTCAAAATTTCAAAAAACATGGGCTATAACCCATCGTTTTTGTCATTTCGTCATTTTTTTTAAATCCTCAAAAATGATGAAAAACGGCGCGCTATAGTATGCCGTACGATATGGGCTATAGCCTACGGTCCAAAATGATGAGAAACGAGGCTAACTTTTTTTTCAAAATTTCAAAAAACATGGGCTATAACCCATCGTTTTTGTCATTTCGTCATTTTTTTCAAATCCTCAAAAATGATGAAAAACGGCGCGCTATAGTATGCCGTACGATATGGGCTATAGCCCACGGTCCAAAATGATGAGAAACGAGGCTAACTTCTTTTTTCAAAATTTCAAAAAACATGGGCTATAACCCATCGTTTTTGTCATTTCGTCATTTTTTTCAAATCCTCAAAAAGGATGAAAAACTGCGCGCTATAGTATGCCGTACGATATGGGCTATAGCCCACGGTCCAAAATGATGAGAAACGAGGCTAACTTTTTTTTTCAAAATTTCAAAAAACATGGGCTATAACCCATCGTTTTTGTCATTTTGTCATTTTTTTCAAATCCTCAAAAATGATGAAAAACGGCGCGCTATAGTATGCCGTACGATATGGGCTATAGCCCATGGTCCAAAATGATGAGAAACGAGGCTAACTTTTTTTTTCAAAATTTCAAAAAACATGGGCTATAACCCATCGTTTTTGTCATTTCGTCATTTTTTTCAAATCCTCAAAATTGATGAAAAACTGCGCGCTATAGTATGCCGTACGATATGGGCTATAGCCCACGGTCCAAAATGATGAGAAACGAGGCTAACTTTTTTTTTCAAAATTTCAAAAAACATGGGCTATAACCCATCGTTTTTGTCATTTCGTCATTTTTTTCAAATCCTCAAAAATGATGAAAAACGGCGCGCTATAGTATGCCGTACGATATGGGCTATAGCCCACGGTCCAAAATGATGAGAAACGAGGCTAACATTTTTTTTTTAATTTAAAAAAACATGGGCTATAACCCATCGTTTTTGTCATTTCGTCATTTTTTTCAAATCCTCAAAAATGATGAAAAACGGCGCGCTATAGTATGCCGTACGATATGGGCTATAGCCCATGGTCCAAAATGATGAGAAACGAGGCTAACTTTTTTTTTCAAAATTTCAAAAAACATGGGCTATAACCCATCGTTTTTGTCATTTCGTCATTTTTTTCAAATCCTCAAAAATGATGAAAAACGGCGCGCTATAGTATGCCGTACGATATGGGCTATAGCCCACGGTCCAAAATGATGAGAAACGAGGCTAACTTTTTTTTCAAAATTTCAAAAAACATGGGCTATAACCCATCGTTTTTGTCATTTCGTCATTTTTTTCAAATCCTCAAAAATGATGAAAAACTGCGCGCTATAGTATGCCGTACGATATGGGCTATAGCCCACGGTCCAAAATGATGAGAAACGAGGCTAACTTTTTTTTTCAAAATTTCATAAAACATGGGCTATAACCCATCGTTTTTGTCATTTCGTCATTTTTTTCAAATCCTCAAAAATGATGAAAAACGGCGCGCTATAGTATGCCGTACGATATGGGCTATAGCCCATGGTCCAAAATGATGAGAAACGAGGCTAACTTTTTTTTTCAAA
The DNA here is from genome assembly GCF_963924005.1 of Protomyctophum bolini. Classification (NCBI taxonomy): domain Eukaryota; kingdom Metazoa; phylum Chordata; class Actinopteri; order Myctophiformes; family Myctophidae; genus Protomyctophum; species Protomyctophum bolini. The sequence goes on from NC_137864.1 coordinate 23,343,581, forward strand.
ATTTCAAAAAACATGGGCTATAACCCATCGTTTTTGTCATTTCGTCATTTTTTTCAAATCCTCAAAAATGATGAAAAACTGCGCGCTATAGTATGCCGTACGATATGGGCTATAGCCCACGGTCCAAAATGATGAGAAACGAGGCTAACTTTTTTTTCCAAAATTTCAAAAAACATGGGCTATAACCCATCGTTTTTGTCATTTCGTCATTTTTTAAAAATCCTCAAAAATGATGAAAAACGGCGCGCTATAGTATGCCGTACGATATGGGCTATAGCCCATGGTCCAAAATGATGAGAAACGAGGCTAACTTTTTTTTTCAAAATTTCAAAAAACATGGGCTATAACCCATCGTTTTTGTCATTTCGTCATTTTTTTCAAATCCTCAAAATTGATGAAAAACTGCGCGCTATAGTATGCCGTACGATATGGGCTATAGCCCACGGTCCAAAATGATGAGAAACGAGGCTAACTTTTTTTTTCAAAATTTCAAAAAACATGGGCTATAACCCATCGTTTTTGTCATTTCGTCATTTTTTTCAAATCCTCAAAAATGATGAAAAACGGCGCGCTATAGTATGCCGTACGATATGGGCTATAGCCCACGGTCCAAAATGATGAGAAACGAGGCTAACATTTTTTTTTTAATTTAAAAAAACATGGGCTATAACCCATCGTTTTTGTCATTTCGTCATTTTTTTCAAATCCTCAAAAATGATGAAAAACGGCGCGCTATAGTATGCCGTACGATATGGGCTATAGCCCATGGTCCAAAATGATGAGAAACGAGGCTAACTTTTTTTTTCAAAATTTCAAAAAACATGGGCTATAACCCATCGTTTTTGTCATTTCGTCATTTTTTTCAAATCCTCAAAAATGATGAAAAACGGCGCGCTATAGTATGCCGTACGATATGGGCTATAGCCCACGGTCCAAAATGATGAGAAACGAGGCTAACTTTTTTTTCAAAATTTCAAAAAACATGGGCTATAACCCATCGTTTTTGTCATTTCGTCATTTTTTTCAAATCCTCAAAAATGATGAAAAACTGCGCGCTATAGTATGCCGTACGATATGGGCTATAGCCCACGGTCCAAAATGATGAGAAACGAGGCTAACTTTTTTTTTCAAAATTTCATAAAACATGGGCTATAACCCATCGTTTTTGTCATTTCGTCATTTTTTTCAAATCCTCAAAAATGATGAAAAACGGCGCGCTATAGTATGCCGTACGATATGGGCTATAGCCCATGGTCCAAAATGATGAGAAACGAGGCTAACTTTTTTTTTCAAAATTTCAAAAAACATGGGCTATAACCCATCGTTTTTGTCATTTCGTCATTTTTTTCAAATCCTCAAAAATGATGAAAAACTGCGCGCTATAGTATGCCGTACGATATGGGCTATAGCCCACGGTCCAAAATGATGAGAAACGAGGCTAACTTTTTTTTCCAAAATTTCAAAAAACATGGGCTATAACCCATCGTTTTTGTCATTTCGTCATTTTTTAAAAATCCTCAAAAATGATGAAAAACGGCGCGCTATAGTATGCCGTACGATATGGGCTATAGCCCACGGTCCAAAATGATGAGAAACGAGGCTAACTTTTTTTTCAAAATTTCAAAAAACATGGGCTATAACCCATCGTTTTTGTCATTTCGTCATTTTTTTCAAATCCTCAAAAATGATGAAAAACGGCGCGCTATAGTATGCCGTACGATATGGGCTATAGCCCATGGTCCAAAATGATGAGAAACGAGGCTAACTTTTTTTTTCAAAATTTCAAAAAACATGGGCTATAACCCATCGTTTTTGTCATTTCGTCATTTTTTTCAAATCCTCAAAAATGATGAAAAACGGCGCGCTATAGTATGCCGTACGATATGGGCTATAGCCCACGGTCCAAAATGATGAGAAACGAGGCTAACTTTTTTTTCAAAATTTCAAAAAACATGGGCTATAACCCATCGTTTTTGTCATTTCGTCATTTTTTTCAAATCCTCAAAAATGATGAAAAACTGCGCGCTATAGTATGCCGTACGATATGGGCTATAGCCCACGGTCCAAAATGATGAGAAACGAGGCTAACTTTTTTTTTCAAAATTTCATAAAACATGGGCTATAACCCATCGTTTTTGTCATTTCGTCATTTTTTTCAAATCCTCAAAAATGATGAAAAACGGCGCGCTATAGTATGCCGTACGATATGGGCTATAGCCCATGGTCCAAAATGATGAGAAACGAGGCTAACTTTTTTTTTCAAAATTTCAAAAAACATGGGCTATAACCCATCGTTTTTGTCATTTCGTCATTTTTTTCAAATCCTCAAAAATGATGAAAAACTGCGCGCTATAGTATGCCGTACGATATGGGCTATAGCCCACGGTCCAAAATGATGAGAAACGAGGCTAACTTTTTTTTCCAAAATTTCAGAAAACATGGGCTATAACCCATCGTTTTTGTCATTTCGTCATTTTTTTTAAAATCCTCAAAAATGATGAAAAACGGCGCGCTATAGTATGCCGTACGATATGGGCTATAGCCCACGGTCCAAAATGATGAGAAACGAGGCTAACTTTTTTTTCAAAATTTCAAAAAACATGGGCTATAACCCATCGTTTTTGTCATTTCGTCATTTTTTTCAAATCCTCAAAAATGATGAAAAACTGCGCGCTATAGTATGCCGTACGATATGGGCTATAGCCCACGGTCCAAAATGATGAGAAACGAGGCTAACTTTTTTTTTTCAAAATTTCAAAAAACATGGGCTATAACCCATCGTTTTTGTCATTTCGTCATTTTTTTCAAATCCTCAAAAATGATGAAAAACGGCGCGCTATAGTATGCCGTACGATATGGGCTATAGCCCACGGTCCAAAATGATGAGAAACGAGGCTAACTTTTTTTTCAAAATTTCAAAAAACATGGGCTATAACCCATCGTTTTTGTCATTTCGTCATTTTTTTCAAATCCTCAAAAATGATGAAAAACGGCGCGCTATAGTATGCCGTACGATATGGGCTATAGCCCATGGTCCAAAATGATGAGAAACGAGGCTAACTTTTTTTTTCAAAATTTCAAAAAACATGGGCTATAACCCATCGTTTTTGTCATTTCGTCATTTTTTTCAAATCCTCAAAAATGATGAAAAACGGCGCGCTATAGTATGCCGTACGATATGGGCTATAGCCCACGGTCCAAAATGATGAGAAACGAGGCTAACCTTTTTTTCAAAATTTCAAAAAACATGGGCTATAACCCATCGTTTTTGTCATTTCGTCATTTTTTTCAAATCCTCAAAAATGATGAAAAACTGCGCGCTATAGTATGCCGTACGATATGGGCTATAGCCCACGGTCCAAAATGATGAGAAACGAGGCTAACTTTTTTTTTCAAAATTTCATAAAACATGGGCTATAACCCATCGTTTTTGTCATTTCGTCATTTTTTTCAAATCCTCAAAAATGATGAAAAACGGCGCGCTATAGTATGCCGTACGATATGGGCTATAGCCCATGGTCCAAAATGATGAGAAACGAGGCTAACTTTTTTTTTCAAAATTTCAAAAAACATGGGCTATAACCCATCGTTTTTGTCATTTCGTCATTTTTTTCAAATCCTCAAAAATGATGAAAAACTGCGCGCTATAGTATGCCGTACGATATGGGCTATAGCCCACGGTCCAAAATGATGAGAAACGAGGCTAACCTTTTTTTCCAAAATTTCAAAAAACATGGGCTATAACCCATCGTTTTTGTCATTTCGTCATTTTTTTAAAATCCTCAAAAATGATGAAAAACGGCGCGCTATAGTATGCCGTACGATATGGGCTATAGCCCACGGTCCAAAATGATGAGAAACGAGGCTAACTTTTTTTTCAAAATTTCAAAAAACATGGGCTATAACCCATCGTTTTTGTCATTTCGTCATTTTTTTCAAATCCTCAAAAATGATGAAAAACTGCGCGCTATAGTATGCCGTACGATATGGGCTATAGCCCACGGTCCAAAATGATGAGAAACGAGGCTAACTTTTTTTTTTCAAAATTTCAAAAAACATGGGCTATAACCCATCGTTTTTGTCATTTCGTCATTTTTTTCAAATCCTCAAAAATGATGAAAAACGGCGCACTATAGTATGCCGTACGATATGGGCTATAGCCCATGGTCCAAAATGATGAGAAACGAGGCTAACTTTTTTTTTCAAAATTTCAAAAAACATGGGCTATAACCCATCGTTTTTGTCATTTCGTCATTTTTTTCAAATCCTCAAAAATGATGAAAAACTGCGCGCTATAGTATGCCGTACGATATGGGCTATAGCCCACGGTCCAAAATGATGAGAAACGAGGCTAACTTTTTTTTCCAAAATTTAAAAAAACATGGGCTATAACCCATCGTTTTTGTCATTTCGTCATTTTTTTCAAATCCTCAAAAATGATGAAAAACGGCGCGCTATAGTATGCCGTACGATATGGGCTATAGCCCATGGTCCAAAATGATGAGAAACAAGGCTAACTTTTTTTTTCAAAATTTCAAAAAACATGGGCTATAACCCATCGTTTTTGTCATTTCGTCATTTTTTTCAAATCCTCAAAATTGATGAAAAACTGCGCGCTATAGTATGCCGTACGATATGGGCTATAGCCCACGGTCCAAAATGATGAGAAACGAGGCTAACTTTTTTTTTCAAAATTTCAAAAAACATGGGCTATAACCCATCGTTTTTGTCATTTCGTCATTTTTTTCAAATCCTCAAAAATGATGAAAAACGGCGCGCTATAGTATGCCGTACGGTATGGGCTATAGCCCACGGTCCAAAATGATGAGAAACGAGGCTAACTTTTTTTTCAAAATTTCAAAAAACATGGGCTATAACCCATCGTTTTTGTCATTTCGTCATTTTTTTCAAATCCTCAAAAATGATGAAAAACTGCGCGCTATAGTATGCCGTACGATATGGGCTATAGCCCACGGTCCAAAATGATGAGAAACGAGGCTAACTTTTTTTTTCAAAATTTTAAAAAACATGGGCTATAACCCATCGTTTTTGTCATTTCGTCATTTTTTTCAAATCCTCAAAAATGATGAAAAACGGCGCGCTATAGTATGCCGTACGATATGGGCTATAGCCCACGGTCCAAAATGATGAGAAACGAGGCTAACTTTTTTTTCAAAATTTCAAAAAACATGGGCTATAACCCATCGTTTTTGTCATTTCGTCATTTTTTTCAAATCCTCAAAAATGATGAAAAACTGCGCGCTATAGTATGCCGTACGATATGGGCTATAGCCCACGGTCCAAAATGATGAGAAACGAGGCTAACTTTTTTTTTCAAAATTTCAAAAAACATGGGCTATAACCCATCGTTTTTGTCATTTTGTCATTTTTTTCAAATCCTCAAAAATGATGAAAAACTGCGCGCTATAGTATGCCGTACGATATGGGCTATAGCCCACGGTCCAAAATGATGAGAAACGAGGCTAACTTTTTTTTTCAAAATTTCAAAAAACATGGGCTATAACCCATCGTTTTTGTAATTTTGTAATTTTATTCAAATCCTCAAAAATGATGAAAAACGGCGCGCTATAGTATGCCGTACGATATGGGCTATAGCCCATGGTCCAAAATGATGAGAAACGAGGCTAACTTTTTTTTTCAAAATTTCAAAAAACATGGGCTATAACCCATCGTTTTTGTCATTTCGTCGTTTTTTTCAAATCCTCAAAATTGATGAAAAACTGCGCGCTATAGTATGCCGTACCATATGGGCTATAGCCCACGGTCCAAAATGATGAGAAACGAGGCTAACTTTTTTTTTCAAAATTTCAAAAAACATGGGCTATAACCCATCGTTTTTGTCATTTCGTCATTTTTTTCAAATCCTCAAAAATGATGAAAAACTGCGCGCTATAGTATGCCGTACGATATGGGCTATAGCCCACGGTCCAAAATGATGAGAAACGAGGCTAACTTTTTTTTTCAAAATTTCAAAAAACATGGTATAACCCATCGTTTTTGTCATTTCGTCATTTTTTTCAAATCCTCAAAAATGATGAAAAACGGCGCGCTATAGTATGCCGTACGATATGGGCTATAGCCCACGGTCCAAAATGATGAGAAACGAGGCTAACTCTTTTTTTCAAAATTTCAAAAAACATGGGCTATAACCCATCGTTTTTGTCATTTCGTCATTTTTTTCAAATCCTCAAAAATGATGAAAAACTGCGCGCTATAGTATGCCGTACGATATGGGCTATAGCCCACGGTCCAAAATGATGAGAAACGAGGCTAACATTTTTTTTTTAATTAAAAAAAACATGGGCTATAACCCATCGTTTTTGTCATTTCGTCATTTTTTTCAAATCCTCAAAAATGATGAAAAACGGCGCGCTATAGTATGCCGTACGATATGGGCTATAGCCCATGGTCCAAAATGATGAGAAACGAGGCTAACTTTTTTTTTCAAAATTTCAAAAAACATGGGCTATAACCCATCGTTTTTGTCATTTCGTCATTTTTTTCAAATCCTCAAAAATGATGAAAAACGGCGCGCTATAGTATGCCGTACGATATGGGCTATAGCCCACGGTCCAAAATGATGAGAAACGAGGCTAACTTTTTTTTCAAAATTTCAAAAAACATGGGCTATAACCCATCGTTTTTGTCATTTCGTCATTTTTTTCAAATCCTCAAAAATGATGAAAAACTGCGCGCTATAGTATGCCGTACGATATGGGCTATAGCCCACGGTCCAAAATGATGAGAAACGAGGCTAACCTTTTTTTTCAAAATTTCAAAAAACATGGGCTATAACCCATCGTTTTTGTCATTTTGTCATTTTTTTCAAATCCTCAAAAATGATGAAAAACGGCGCGCTATAGTATGCCGTACGATATGGGCTATAGCCCATGGTCCAAAATGATGAGAAACGAGGCTAACTTTTTTTTTCAAATTTTCAAAAAACATGGGCTATAACCCATCGTTTTTGTCATTTCGTCATTTTTTTCAAATCCTCAAAAATGATGAAAAACGGCGCGCTATAGTATGCCGTACGATATGGGCTATAGCCCACGGTCCAAAATGATGAGAAACGAGGCTAACTTATTTTTCAAAATTTCAAAAAACATGGGCTATAACCCATCGTTTTTGTCATTTCGTCATTTTTTTCAAATCCTCAAAAATGATGAAAAACGGCGTGCTATAGTATGCCGTACGATATGGGCTATAGCCCATGGTCCAAAATGATGAGAAACGAGGCTAACTTTTTTTTTCAAAATTTCAAAAAACATGGGCTATAACCCATCGTTTTTGTCATTTCGTAATTTTTTTCAAATCCTCAAAAATGATGAAAAACTGCGCGCTATAGTATGCCGTACGATATGGGCTATAGCCCACGGTCCAAAATGATGAGAAACGAGGCTAACTTTTTTTTCAAAATTTCAAAAAACATGGGCTATAACCCATCGTTTTTGTCATTTCGTCATTTTTTTCAAATCCTCAAAAATGATGAAAAACTGCGCGCTATAGTATGCCGTACGATATGGGCTATAGCCCACGGTCCAAAATGATGAGAAACGAGGCTAACTTTTTTTTTTCAAAATTTCAAAAAACATGGGCTATAACCCATCGTTTTTGTCATTTTGTCATTTTTTTCAAATCCTCAAAAATGATAAAAAACGGCGCACTATAGTATGCCGTACGATATGGGCTATAGCCCATGGTCCAAAATGATGAGAAACGAGGCTAACTTTTTTTTTCAAAATTTCAAAAAACATGGGCTATAACCCATCGTTTTTGTCATTTCGTCATTTTTTTCAAATCCTAAAAAATTATGAAAAACGGCGCGCTATAGTATGCCGTACGATATGGGCTATAGCCCATGGTCCAAAATGATGAGAAACGAGGCTAACTTTTTTTTTCAAAATTTCAAAAAACATGGGCTATAACCCATCGTTTTTGTCATTTCGTCATTTTTTTCAAATCCTCAAAAATGATGAAAAACGGCGCGCTATAGTATGCCGTACGATATGGGCTATAGCCCACGGTCCAAAATGATGAGAAACGAGGCTAACTTTTTTTTCAAAATTTCAAAAAACATGGGCTATAACCCATCGTTTTTGTCATTTCGTCATTTTTTTCAAATCCTCAAAAATGATGAAAAACTGCGCGCTATAGTATGCCGTACGATATGGGCTATAGCCCACGGTCCAAAATGATGAGAAACGAGGCTAACTTTTTTTTTTCAAAATTTCAAAAAACATGGGCTATAACCCATCGTTTTTGTCATTTTGTCATTTTTTTCAAATCCTCAAAAATGATAAAAAACGGCGCACTATAGTATGCCGTACGATATGGGCTATAGCCCATGGTCCAAAATGATGAGAAACGAGGCTAACTTTTTTTTTCAAAATTTCAAAAAACATGGGCTATAACCCATCGTTTTTGTCATTTCGTCATTTTTTTCAAATCCTAAAAAATTATGAAAAACGGCGCGCTATAGTATGCCGTACGATATGGGCTATAGCCCATGGTCCAAAATGATGAGAAACGAGGCTAACTTTTTTTTTCAAAATTTCAAAAAACATGGGCTATAACCCATCGTTTTTGTCATTTCGTCATTTTTTTCAAATCCTCAAAAATGATGAAAAACTGCGCGCTATAGTATGCCGTACGATATGGGCTATAGCCCACGGTCCAAAATGATGAGAAACGAGGCTAACTTTTTTTTTTCAAAATTTCAAAAAACATGGGCTATAACCCATCGTTTTTGTCATTTTGTCATTTTTTTCAAATCCTCAAAAATGATAAAAAACGGCGCACTATAGTATGCCGTACGATATGGGCTATAGCCCATGGTCCAAAATGATGAGAAACGAGGCTAACTTTTTTTTTCAAAATTTCAAAAAACATGGGCTATAACCCATCGTTTTTGTCATTTCGTCATTTTTTTCAAATCCTAAAAAATTATGAAAAACGGCGCGCTATAGTATGCCGTACGATATGGGCTATAGCCCATGGTCCAAAATGATGAGAAACGAGGCTAACTTTTTTTTTCAAAATTTCAAAAAACATGGGCTATAACCCATCGTTTTTGTCATTTCGTCATTTTTTTCAAATCCTCAAAAATGATGAAAAACGGCGCGCTATAGTATGCCGTACGATATGGGCTATAGCCCACGGTCCAAAATGATGAGAAACGAGGCTAACTTTTTTTTCAAAATTTCAAAAAACATGGGCTATAACCCATCGTTTTTGTCATTTCGTCATTTTTTTCAAATCCTCAAAAATGATGAAAAACTGCGCGCTATAGTATGCCGTACGATATGGGCTATAGCCCACGGTCCAAAATGATGAGAAACAAGGCTAACTTTTTTTTTCAAAATTTCAAAAAACATGGGCTATAACCCATCGTTTTTGTCATTTCGTCATTTTTTTCAAATCCTCAAAAATGATGAAAAACGGCGCGCTATAGTATGCCGTACGATATGGGCTATAGCCCACGGTCCAAAATGATGAGAAACGAGGCTAACTTTTTTTTCAAAATTTCAAAAAACATGGGCTATAACCCATCGTTTTTGTCATTTCGTCATTTTTTTCAAATCCTCAAAAATGATGAAAAACGGCGCACTATAGTATGCCGTACGATATGGGCTATAGCCCATGGTCCAAAATGATGAGAAACGAGATTAACTTTTTTTTTCAAAATTTCAAAAAACATGGGCTATAACCCATCGTTTTTGTCATTTCGTCATTTTTTTCAAATCCTCAAAAATGATGAAAAACTGCGCGCTATAGTATGCCGTACGATATGGGGTATAGCCCACGGTCCAAAATGATGAGAAACGAGGCTAACTTTTTTTTCCAAAATTTCAAAAAACATGGGCTATAACCCATCGTTTTTGTCATTTCGTCATTTTTTTCAAATCCTCAAAAATGATGAAAAACGGCGCGCTATAGTATGCCGTACGATATGGGCTATAGCCCACGGTCCAAAATGATGAGAAACGAGGCTAACTTTTTTTCCAAAATTTTAAAAAACATGGGCTATAACCCATCGTTTTTGTCATTTCGTCATTTTTTTCAAATCCTCAAAAATGATGAAAAACTGCGCGCTATAGTATGCCGTACGATATGGGCTATAGCCCACGGTCCAAAATGATGAGAAACGAGGCTAACTTTTTTTTTTCAAAATTTCAAAAAACATGGGCTATAACCCATCGTTTTTGTCATTTCGTCATTTTTTTCAAATCCTCAAAAATGATGAAAAACGGCGCACTATAGTATGCCGTACGATATGGGCTATAGCCCATGGTCCAAAATGATGAGAAACGAGGCTAACTTTTTTTTTCAAAATTTCAAAAAACATGGGCTATAACCCATCGTTTTTGTCATTTCGTCATTTTTTTCAAATCCTCAAAAATGATGAAAAACTGCGCGCTATAGTATGCCGTACGATATGGGCTATAGCCCACGGTCCAAAATTATGAGAAACGAGGCTAACTTCTTTTTTCAAAATTTCAAAAAACATGGGCTATAACCCATCGTTTTTGTCATTTCGTCATTTTTTTCAAATCCTCAAAAATGATGAAAAACGGCGCACTATAGTATGCCGTACGATATGGGCTATAGCCCATGGTCCAAAATGATGAGAAACGAGATTAACTTTTTTTTTCAAAATTTCAAAAAACATGGGCTATAACCCATCGTTTTTGTCATTTCGTCATTTTTTTCAAATCCTCAAAAATGATGAAAAACTGCGCGCTATAGTATGCCGTACGATATGGGGTATAGCCCACGGTCCAAAATGATGAGAAACGAGGCTAACTTTTTTTTCCAAAATTTCAAAAAACATGGGCTATAACCCATCGTTTTTGTCATTTCGTCATTTTTTTCAAATCCTCAAAAATGATGAAAAACGGCGCGCTATAGTATGCCGTACGATATGGGCTATAGCCCACGGTCCAAAATGATGAGAAACGAGGCTAACTTTTTTTCCAAAATTTTAAAAAACATGGGCTATAACCCATCGTTTTTGTCATTTCGTCATTTTTTTCAAATCCTCAAAAATGATGAAAAACTGCGCGCTATAGTATGCCGTACGATATGGGCTATAGCCCACGGTCCAAAATGATGAGAAACGAGGCTAACTTTTTTTTTTCAAAATTTCAAAAAACATGGGCTATAACCCATCGTTTTTGTCATTTCGTCATTTTTTTCAAATCCTCAAAAATGATGAAAAACGGCGCACTATAGTATGCCGTACGATATGGGCTATAGCCCATGGTCCAAAATGATGAGAAACGAGGCTAACTTTTTTTTTCAAAATTTCAAAAAACATGGGCTATAACCCATCGTTTTTGTCATTTCGTCATTTTTTTCAAATCCTCAAAAATGATGAAAAACTGCGCGCTATAGTATGCCGTACGATATGGGCTATAGCCCACGGTCCAAAATTATGAGAAACGAGGCTAACTTCTTTTTTCAAAATTTCAAAAAACATGGGCTATAACCCATCGTTTTTGTCATTTCGTCATTTTTTTCAAATCCTCAAAAATGATGAAAAACTGCGCGCTATAGTATGCCGTACGATATGGGCTATAGCCCACGGTCCAAAATGATGAGAAACGAGGCTAACTTTTTTTTCAAAATTTCAAAAAACATGGGCTATAACCCATCGTTTTTGTCATTTTGTCATTTTTTTAAAATCCTCAAAAATGATGAAAAACGGCGCGCTATAGTATGCCGTACGATATGGGCTATAGCCCACGGTCCAAAATGATGAGAAACGAGGCTAACCTTTTTTTCAAAATTTCAAAAAACATGGGCTATAACCCATCATTTTTGTCATTTCGTCATTTTTTTCAAATCCTCAAAAATGATGAAAAACTGCGCGCTATAGTATGCCGTACGATATGGGCTATAGCCCACGGTCCAAAATGATGAGAAACGAGGCTAACTTTTTTTTCCAAAATTTAAAAAAACATGGGCTATAACCCATCGTTTTTGTCATTTCGTCATTTTTTTCAAATCCTCAAAAATGATGAAAAACGGCGCACTATAGTATGCCGTACGATATGGGCTATAGCCCATGGTCCAAAATGATGAGAAACGAGGCTAACTTTTTTTTTCAAAATTTCAAAAAACATGGGCTATAACCCATCGTTTTTGTCATTTCGTCATTTTTTTCAAATCCTCAAAAATGATGAAAAACGGCGCGCTATAGTATGCCGTACGATATGGGCTATAGCCCACGGTCCAAAATGATGAGAAACGAGGCTAACTTTTTTTTCAAAATTTAAAAAAACATGGGCTATAACCCATCGTTTTTGTCATTTCGTCATTTTTTTCAAATCCTCAAAAATGATGAAAAACTGCGCGCTATAGTATGCCGTACGATATGGGCTATAGCCCACGGTCCAAAATGATGAGAAACGAGGCTAACTTTTTTTTCCAAAATTTCATAAAACATGGGCTATAACCCATCGTTTTTGTCATTTCGTCATTTTTTTCAAATCCTCAAAAATGATGAAAAACGGCGCGCTATAGTATGCCGTACGATATGGGCTATAGCCCATGGTCCAAAATGATGAGAAACGAGGCTAACTTGTTTTTTCAAAATTTCAAAAAACATGGGCTATAACCCATCGTTTTTGTCATTTCGTCATTTTTTTCAAATCCTCAAAAATGATGAAAAACTGCGCGCTATAGTATGCCGTACGATATGGGCTATAGCCCACGGTCCAAAATGATGAGAAACGAGGCTAACTTTTTTTTCCAAAATTTCAAAAAACCTGGGCTATAACCCATCGTTTTTGTCATTTCGTCATTTTTTTCAAATCCTCAAAAATGATGAAAAACGGCGCGCTATAGTATGCCGTACGATATGGGCTATAGCCCACGGTCCAAAATGATGAGAAACGAGGCTAACTTTTTTTTCAAAATTTCAAAAAACATGGGCTATAACCCATCGTTTTTGTCATTTCGTCATTTTTTTCAAATCCTCAAAAATGATGAAAAACTGCGCGCTATAGTATGCCGTACGATATGGGCTATAGCCCACGGTCCAAAATGATGAGAAACGAGGCTAACTTTTTTTTTCAAAATTTCAAAAAACATGGGCTATAACCCATCGTTTTTGTCATTTCGTCATTTTTTTCAAATCCTCAAAAATGATGAAAAACGGCGCGCTATAGTATGCCGTACGATATGGGCTATAGCCCACGGTCCAAAATGATGAGAAACGAGGCTAACTTTTTTTTCAAAATTTCAAAAAACATGGGCTATAACCCATCGTTTTTGTCATTTCGTCATTTTTTTCAAATCCTCAAAAATGATGAAAAACGGCGCACTATAGTATGCCGTACGATATGGGCTATAGCCCATGGTCCAAAATGATGAGAAACGAGGCTAACTTTTTTTTTCAAAATTTCAAAAAACATGGGCTATAACCCATCGTTTTTGTCATTTCGTCATTTTTTTCAAATCCTCAAAAATGATGAAAAACGGCGCGCTATAGTATGCCGTACGATATGGGCTATAGCCCATGGTCCAAAATGATGAGAAACGAGGCTAACTTTTTTTTTCAAAATTTCAAAAAACATGGGCTATAACCCATCGTTTTTGTCATTTCGTCATTTTTTTCAAATCCTCAAAAATGATGAAAAACTGCGCGCTATAGTATGCCGTACGATATGGGCTATAGCCCACGGTCCAAAATTATGAGAAACGAGGCTAACTTCTTTTTTCAAAATTTCAAAAAACATGGGCTATAACCCATCGTTTTTGTCATTTCGTCATTTTTTTCAAATCCTCAAAAATGATGAAAAACTGCGCGCTATAGTATGCCGTACGATATGGGCTATAGCCCACGGTCCAAAATGATGAGAAACGAGGCTAACTTTTTTTTTCAAAATTTCAAAAAACATGGGCTATAACCCATCGTTTTTGTCATTTTGTCATTTTTTTAAAATCCTCAAAAATGATGAAAAACGGCGCGCTATAGTATGCCGTACGATATGGGCTATAGCCCACGGTCCAAAATGATGAGAAACGAGGCTAACCTTTTTTTCAAAATTTCAAAAAACATGGGCTATAACCCATCATTTTTGTCATTTCGTCATTTTTTTCAAATCCTCAAAAATGATGAAAAACTGCGCGCTATAGTATGCCGTACGATATGGGCTATAGCCCACGGTCCAAAATGATGAGAAACGAGGCTAACTTTTTTTTCCAAAATTTAAAAAAACATGGGCTATAACCCATCGTTTTTGTCATTTCGTCATTTTTTTCAAATCCTCAAAAATGATGAAAAACGGCGCACTATAGTATGCCGTACGATATGGGCTATAGCCCATGGTCCAAAATGATGAGAAACGAGGCTAACTTTTTTTTTCAAAATTTCAAAAAACATGGGCTATAACCCATCGTTTTTGTCATTTCGTCATTTTTTTCAAATCCTCAAAAATGATGAAAAACGGCGCGCTATAGTATGCCGTACGATATGGGCTATAGCCCACGGTCCAAAATGATGAGAAACGAGGCTAACTTTTTTTTCAAAATTTAAAAAAACATGGGCTATAACCCATCGTTTTTGTCATTTCGTCATTTTTTTCAAATCCTCAAAAATGATGAAAAACTGCGCGCTATAGTATGCCGTACGATATGGGCTATAGCCCACGGTCCAAAATGATGAGAAACGAGGCTAACTTTTTTTTTCAAAATTTCATAAAACATGGGCTATAACCCATCGTTTTTGTCATTTCGTCATTTTTTTCAAATCCTCAAAAATGATGAAAAACGGCGCGCTATAGTATGCCGTACGATATGGGCTATAGCCCATGGTCCAAAATGATGAGAAACGAGGCTAACTTGTTTTTTCAAAATTTCAAAAAACATGGGCTATAACCCATCGTTTTTGTCATTTCGTCATTTTTTTCAAATCCTCAAAAATGATGAAAAACTGCGCGCTATAGTATGCCGTACGATATGGGCTATAGCCCACGGTCCAAAATGATGAGAAACGAGGCTAACTTTTTTTTCCAAAATTTCAAAAAACCTGGGCTATAACCCATCGTTTTTGTCATTTCGTCATTTTTTTCAAATCCTCAAAAATGATGAAAAACGGCGCGCTATAGTATGCCGTACGATATGGGCTATAGCCCACGGTCCAAAATGATGAGAAACGAGGCTAACTTTTTTTTCAAAATTTCAAAAAACATGGGCTATAACCCATCGTTTTTGTCATTTCGTCATTTTTTTCAAATCCTCAAAAATGATGAAAAACTGCGCGCTATAGTATGCCGTACGATATGGGCTATAGCCCACGGTCCAAAATGATGAGAAACGAGGCTAAGTTTTTTTTTCAAAATTTCAAAAAACATGGGCTATAACCCATCGTTTTTGTCATTTCGTCATTTTTTTCAAATCCTCAAAAATGATGAAAAACGGCGCGCTATAGTATGCCGTACGATATGGGCTATAGCCCACGGTCCAAAATGATGAGAAACGAGGCTAACTTTTTTTTCAAAATTTCAAAAAACATGGGCTATAACCCATCGTTTTTGTCATTTCGTCATTTTTTTCAAATCCTCAAAAATGATGAAAAACGGCGCACTATAGTATGCCGTACGATATGGGCTATAGCCCATGGTCCAAAATGATGAGAAACGAGGCTAACTTTTTTTTTCAAAATTTCAAAAAACATGGGCTATAACCCATCGTTTTTGTCATTTCGTCATTTTTTTCAAATCCTCAAAAATGATGAAAAACTGCGCGCTATAGTATGCCGTATGATATGGGCTATAGCCCACGGTCCAAAATGATGAGAAACGAGGCTAACTTTTTTTTTCAAAATTTCAAAAAACATGGGCTATAACCCATCGTTTTTGTCATTTCGTCATTTTTTTCAAATCCTCAAAAATGATGAAAAACGGCGCGCTATAGTATGCCGTACGATATGGGCTATAGCCCATGGTCCAAAATGATGAGAAACGAGGCTAACTTTTTTTTTCAAAATTTCAAAAAACATGGGCTATAACCCATCGTTTTTGTCATTTCGTCATTTTTTTCAAATCCTCAAAAATGATGAAAAACTGCGCGCTATAGTATGCCGTACGATATGGGCTATAGCCCACGGTCCAAAATGATGAGAAACGAGGCTAACTTGTTTTTTCAAAATTTCAAAAAACATAGGCTATAACCCATCGTTTTTGTCATTTCGTCATTTTTTTCAAATCCTCAAAAATGATGAAAAACGGCGCGCTATAGTATGCCGTACGATATGGGCTATAGCCCACGGTCCAAAATGATGAGAAACGAGGCTAACTTTTTTTTTCAAAATTTCAAAAAACATGGGCTATAACCCATCGTTTTTGTCATTTCGTCATTTTTTTCAAATCCTCAAAAATGATGAAAAACGGCGCACTATAGTATGCCGTACGATATGGGCTATAGCCCATGGTCCAAAATGATGAGAAACGAGGCTAACTTTTTTTTTCAAATTTTCAAAAAACATGGGCTATAACCCATCGTTTTTGTCATTTCGTCATTTTTTTCAAATCCTCAAAAATGATGAAAAACTGCGCGCTATAGTATGCCGTACGATATGGGCTATAGCCCACGGTCCAAAATGATGAGAAACGAGGCTAACTTTTTTTTTCAAAATTTCAAAAAACATGGGCTATAACCCATCGTTTTTGTCATTTCGTCATTTTTTTCAAATCCTCAAAAATGATGAAAAACGGCGCGCTATAGTATGCCGTACGATATGGGCTATAGCCCATGGTCCAAAATGATGAGAAACGAGGCTAACCTTTTTTTTCAAAATTTCAAAAAACATGGGCTATAACCCATCGTTTTTGTCATTTCGTCATTTTTTTCAAATCCTCAAAAATGATGAAAAACGGCGCGCTATAGTATGCCGTACGATATGGGCTATAGCCCATGGTCCAAAATGATGAGAAACGAGGCTAACTTTTTTTTTCAAAATTTCAAAAGACATGGGCTATAACCCATCGTTTTTGTCATTTCGTCATTTTTTTCAAATCCTCAAAAATGATGAAAAACTGCGCGCTATAGTATGCCGTACGATATGGGCTATAGCCCACGGTCCAAAATGATGAGAAACGAGGCTAACTTTTTTTTTCAAAATTTCATAAAACATGGGCTATAACCCATCGTTTTTGTCATTTCGTCATTTTTTTCAAATCCTCAAAAATGATGAAAAACGGCGCACTATAGTATGCCGTACGATATGGGCTATAGCCCATGGTCCAAAATGATGAGAAACAAGGCTAACTTTTTTTTTCAAAATTTCAAAAAACATGGGCTATAACCCATCGTTTTTGTCATTTCGTCATTTTTTTCAAATCCTCAAAAATGATGAAAAACTGCGCGCTATAGTATGCCGTACGATATGGGCTATAGCCCACGGTCCAAAATGATGAGAAACGAGGCTAACCTTTTTTTTCAAAATTTCAAAAAACATGGGCTATAACCCATCGTTTTTGTCATTTCGTCATTTTTTTCAAATCCTCAAAAATGATGAAAAACGGCGCGCTATAGTATGCCGTACGATATGGGCTATAGCCCATGGTCCAAAATGATGAGAAACGAGGCTAACTTTTTTTTTCAAAATTTCAAAAAACATGGGCTATAACCCATCGTTTTTGTCATTTCGTCATTTTTTTCAAATCCTCAAAAATGATGAAAAACGGCGCGCTATAGTATGCCGTACGATATGGGCTATAGCCCACGGTCCAAAATGATGAGAAACGAGGCTAACTTTTTTTTCAAAATTTCAAAAAACATGGGCTATAACCCATCGTTTTTGTCATTTCGTCATTTTTTTCAAATCCTCAAAAATGATGAAAAACTGCGCGCTATAGTATGCCGTACGATATGGGCTATAGCCCACGGTCCAAAATGATGAGAAACGAGGCTAACTTTTTTTTTCAAAATTTCAAAAAACATGGGCTATAACCCATCGTTTTTGCCATTTCGTCATTTTTTTCAAATCCTCAAAAATGATGAAAAACGGCGCGCTATAGTATGCCGTACGATATGGGCTATAGCCCACGGTCCAAAATGATGAGAAACGAGGCTAACTTTTTTTTCAAAATTTCAAAAAACATGGGCTATAACCCATCGTTTTTGTCATTTCGTCATTTTTTTCAAATCCTCAAAAATGATGAAAAACTGCGCGCTATAGTATGCCGTACGATATGGGCTATAGCCCACGGTCCAAAATGATGAGAAACGAGGCTAACTTTTTTTTTCAAAATTTCAAAAAACATGGGCTATAACCCATCGTTTTTGTCATTTCGTCATTTTTTTCAAATCCTCAAAAATGATGAAAAACGGCGCGCTATAGTATGCCGTACGATATGGGCTATAGCCCATGGTCCAAAATGATGAGAAACGAGGCTAACTTTTTTTTTCAAAATTTCAAAAAACATGGGCTATAACCCATCGTTTTTGTCATTTCGTCATTTTTTTCAAATCCTCAAAAATGATGAAAAACGGCGCGCTATAGTATGCCGTACGATATGGGCTATAGCCCACGGTCCAAAATGATGAGAAACGAGGCTAACTTTTTTTTCAAAATTTCAAAAAACATGGGCTATAACCCATCGTTTTTGTCATTTTGTCATTTTTTTCAAATCCTCAAAAATGATGAAAAACTGCGCGCTATAGTATGCCGTACGATATGGGCTATAGCCCACGGTCCAAAATGATGAGAAACGAGGCTAACTTTTTTTTTCAAAATTTCATAAAACATGGGCTATAACCCATCGTTTTTGTCATTTCGTCATTTTTTTCAAATCCTCAAAAATGATGAAAAACGGCGCGCTATAGTATGCCGTACGATATGGGCTATAGCCCATGGTCCAAAATGATGAGAAACGAGGCTAACTTTTTTTTCAAAATTTCAAAAAACATGGGCTATAACCCATCGTTTTTGTCATTTCGTCATTTTTTTCAAATCCTCAAAAATGATGAAAAACTGCGCGCTATAGTATGCCGTACGATATGGGCTATAGCCCACGGTCCAAAATGATGAGAAACGAGGCTAACTTTTTTTTTCAAAATTTCAAAAAACATGGGCTATAACCCATCGTTTTTGTCATTTCGTCATTTTTTTCAAATCCTCAAAAATGATGAAAAACGGCGCACTATAGTATGCCGTACGATATGGGCTATAGCCCATGGTCCAAAATGATGAGAAACGAGGCTAACTTTTTTTTTCAAATTTTCAAAAAACATGGGCTATAACCCATCGTTTTTGTCATTTCGTCATTTTTTTCAAATCCTCAAAAATGATGAAAAACTGCGCGCTATAGTATGCCGTACGATATGGGCTATAGCCCACGGTCCAAAATGATGAGAAACGAGGCTAACTTTTTTTTTCAAAATTTCAAAAAACATGGGCTATAACCCATCGTTTTTGTCATTTCGTCATTTTTTTCAAATCCTCAAAAATGATGAAAAACGGCGCGCTATAGTATGCCGTACGATATGGGCTATAGCCCATGGTCCAAAATGATGAGAAACGAGGCTAACTTTTTTTTTCAAAATTTCAAAAAACATGGGCTATAACCCATCGTTTTTGTCATTTCGTCATTTTTTTCAAATCCTCAAAAATGATGAAAAACGGCGCGCTATAGTATGCCGTACGATATGGGCTATAGCCCACGGTCCAAAATGATGAGAAACGAGGCTAACTTTTTTTTCAAAATTTCAAAAAACATGGGCTATAACCCATCGTTTTTGTCATTTTGTCATTTTTTTCAAATCCTCAAAAATGATGAAAAACTGCGCACTATAGTATGCCGTACGATATGGGCTATAGCCCACGGTCCAAAATGATGAGAAACGAGGCTAACTTTTTTTTTCAAAATTTCATAAAACATGGGCTATAACCCATCGTTTTTGTCATTTCGTCATTTTTTTCAAATCCTCAAAAATGATGAAAAACGGCGCGCTATAGTATGCCGTACGATATGGGCTATAGCCCATGGTCCAAAATGATGAGAAACGAGGCTAACTTTTTTTTTCAAAATTTCAAAAAACATGGGCTATAACCCATCGTTTTTGTCATTTCGTCATTTTTTTCAAATCCTCAAAAATTATGAAAAACTGCGCGCTATAGTATGCCGTACGATATGGGCTATAGCCCACGGTCCAAAATGATGAGAAACGAGGCTAACTTTTTTTTCCAAAATTTCAAAAACATGGGCTATAACCCATCGTTTTTGTCATTTCGTCATTTTTTTCAAATCCTCAAAAATGATGAAAAACGGCGCGCTATAGTATGCCGTACGATATGGGCTATAGCCCACGGTCCAAAATGATGAGAAACGAGGCTAACTTTTTTTTCAAAATTTCAAAAAACATGGGCTATAACCCATCGTTTTTGTCATTTCGTCATTTTTTTCAAATCCTCAAAAATGATGAAAAACCTCATGTTTCTATATCAGTGGTTCTCAATGTCATGTCAAGGACCCCCAAAAATTATATATGTAATATGCTGCCGACCCCCATCTGAAAATATGTTGTTCCGGGAACCCCCCCAGAAGCAAAGATTTGAGTTAAAAACGTTCGCTCTGAAATAATATGTATTCAAAGATTTGCGCCACATTATCAGAATTCTTCAAAAATAGGTCTACAAGCTCGTAGCAATATGAGCTTGTAGATCTGCCATTTTTCAATAGCTAAAGTATAACAATGCTTAAAATAAGAAAAGGGGTTTAATGTGATCTTTAGGACTGACTGTCCAGTTATTAAATGTCAATAGACCTTTTCAATCTGTACTAATGGAAACTTTAGCAAAGTTTTCCTTGTGACACTATCATGACAAATGTATTGCAATAAAGTAACAATGTAATTCAAGGATGCCATAGATTTATTATTTACAGGGAAATGAGAACCACTCATGTTTATACAACCCTGTCTCGAGATGATATACTGTACCTGTACTTTCCTTCAAAATAAATGTACGTATTATGATAGACCAGTGGTTTTCCACCAGTGGTCCTTGAGAGGGTTCCAGGTGGTCCCCAGCTAAATGGAGAGTTTCTAATCAAATGAACCTGTACAGGTCCATTTGAGCGTGCAAACATAACCTAACATGCAAACTCCACACAGAAAGGCCCTTTCTCCAACCCCACTTCGTGTATGGGCACTGATGAGAGAACACGCCCCCAGCAGGAATCTAGCTGTGAGGCGACAGCACTACCGACTGTGCCACCGTGCCCCTAAGAATTGATATTTTTACCTGTTATCTCTCCTAATGGTACCAACATCAATACAGCATGGAAATGTGGATAGAATCTCATCCAATCAAATGACAAACAAAATATTTAGTTTTAGTTCTGTGGCTCAAATATGGCCTCGATACAAAAAGGGTTAAACTCCTGTGATAGACCAAACTACTCCAGAAAATGATGATAGTAAGTGAGAGCATACAACAAGATTGTTTCATTTGTGGGAAGGGCAGTAAAGTACCAGAACATCTGAACAGCCATGACTTGTACAGGTGAGGTAAGTCTCATACCTGTTTGTGTATGACAAATATCATAAATGCTGTTTTAAGCTCAAGCTCAGCTATTTTTCAATACCTAAAGTATAACATAATGCTAAAAACACCAACAGGGGTTCCTGCCCAGAATGGGTTAAGCACACTTAAGTAATTGACAAAAAAAATAAAAAATGAAAGTGAGGACACTAAAATGTCACTCAAATAGTGATTAATGATTGAATTGTGTATTTGGCTTTGAGCATTGGAACATATGAATCAAAAGAATGTCTGTTTGCCTTTTAGGCTTCCTAATAAAATAAATCCCAGCCGATATGACAACTTAAATATACAGTGAAATTATTGACATCAACAGCTACAATGTACATTCTGTCTCAACACAAACTAAATGCCATTGACAATGAATAGAGAATTTACGTCATGTGTCTGAGCATGTATGTCGGTGGCCACCCTTGGCCAATAAGGGACCACCATTCTTGATGATGTACGATGATTAGAGCGCCCCTCACTTGACATGGGTGTGATTTTATGATCTACATATCAGCCTCTGTCTCAATCAGCATGTCTCAATTCATCACTGTTGAGCCCAGGCCTTCACCAGAGGTCCATATTGATAGTTGCTGAGTAAGCAGGCCACAGTCCACAGAGAGTTAATGCTTCCCATCAAGGAAACAGGGATGTCAGACTGGAAGAGCTTGCACAGTTTAATTCTTCCGATTATTCTCTCAACATGGACTCGAAGGTGTGCAATCTCCTGGGTTTTATTAACATCTCCTGCTGGCATCTGGCTCTGTTTTGAGAGGAAGGGTGGGCGATACAGTTGACCTGGGATACAGTCAACAATCAAAAATCCCTTGTCTGCCATCACAGCCATATCCTTTGTCAGCAGGTCTTGGAGGCCTGACTGCTTAAACAGCTCTTTGTCACTGATGGAGCCAGCATACAGGTCTGAGATGAAGGTGACTGCTCCATGAGGTGCCATGCCAATCAGGCCCTTCAGGGTGGAATGTGACTTGTAGGATGAGAACATCTCACTCTGAAGAGACAAGCTTTCTGGCTGTTGGCATCTCAGCTCTGTGCAGTCGATAATCACCTACAAAATGTAACATCATAAATGATTTTTCTAGGTCAAAGTGATGCAGAGAAAACAGTTCTCAGGTTTTAACAATGTCTGGAGAGATACATTGATCTGCCCATGCTCACACAACATTAAGACTACGCTGCCCTTCCCAATGTATGAATGAATTCATCACTGTAAGCGCTTTGAGTAGGCACGTAGTGCATAGAAAAGCGCTATAAAAATGCAATTCATTATTATTATTATTACTGACAGCTACTGACCACCCTATGTGCGCTGTGGACCCCCTTTCCATCTAGTCTAGACTAATGCAAGTGATTGCGTTTACCTGTGTATCAGCGTATTTGCTCTCCCTGAACTCCCTCGGCAACACAGCCTGAACTTCCTCTTGGGACATCCAAATTTTCAGTGAGCCCAGCAGAAAGTACAGGTAATATGTCCACGTTGTTATGATCCGGCTGACCGTTGATGGGTGGATCCCGAAACGATCTGCCAGGTCAACTTCTGTGGACCCCAACGCCAGGTACATGAGGAAAAGGAAGAATTCATCCCACGGAAGCAGAGCATGTCTCTGAAAGAGAATGTACAAAACATAGACAATTATGTCTAGTGTGTTTTACACACTACACATACAACACACTACGTCTGGTTGGTACTCCACAGTCCCCTCTGGTAGTTGCGCTTGTTGCTCTGTCACCACTGTCCCTTCGACCTATGAACTGTTTCAGTGGTGGAAGTCCATTTATGATCTTAAAAATGAGACAAGCATCTGCAAAATGTTTAAATCTGTCAAAATTAAGTAACTTTTGAACTATAGCAATGGTGGTAACGTTTGGGCTTTTGGTCAAGTGTTCTTGATGTCTGTTAGTACAGTGATTTTAAAGTTGTCTGATTTGTCTGCGACCAGGCTGTGAAACAGTAGGTTATGTGTGAGACAATCATAGCATGCATGAAGAGTTTATCTGCATCTGTTGTTAGATATGGTCTTATGTGTCTGAAATTAGATACATTGAATTTGATTTTATTGGCTAAATGTTTAACATGTTTTTTAAATGTAAATTACTAGTGTAATTCCTAGATATTTAAATTCTGATACAACCTGAATACTACTACCCTCGATGACAATGTCAGGGTCAATGCTTCCTGATAGTCAGTGTGGCATTCATATCTTCATTTTAATTATGACATCACATCAATTAATATTTCCAACATATTTTGGTTGTCAATATATTTTCTTTCACATCAGGATGCAAGGATCATTAGATTCAGACCAATAACCCACCTACTGTATCTCTCAGACTCCCTCCCCATTCAGAGTTTGAATGAATGTAGAATTATGTGCAGAATGTCATTTGCATACATATGTGAGAGTACTACAAATTATTTTATTTTTAAAAGATCCTCTCTCCCTCTCACACACTTATGCCAGTGTTCCCCTCCCCTGTGCCAATGTTGGCCCCAGTGCTAGGTTGGCTACCCCTCTGGTATAGCGATTATACAGTAACGATTAGCACAGTACAAAATATTAAAACAGCCTGAGTAAACTTACCGAGTAAGTACATGGAATAAATATTTCTTCATTCCTCTGCTGGGCTCTCCGTGCCCGGGTGACTCGGATCATGTTGGCTGTGGATGGTTCAATCAGTTCCCAAAACACCACCAGGTGCTCATAGGTAGCAAATCTTGGACAAATTAGGATTGTCATTGTTTATAACCATGAGCAAGGTTACTTTCATGTAATGACATTTACATAAATAAATTTACACAATAAATAAATGAAATTGGTATGCTTTATGCAAGTTATTCTCACCTTGTGAAGTGTCTAGTCTGTGAGTCTGAGCCTTCAAATCGATGTAGTCCAAACCTACATTTCAGTGACAAGTCCTCCACTTGCTTCTTCAGTTGAGTGATTACATCCTTCATGTCATCCCTCTCACTCAATGCGAGGTCAACAGCGGCAGGTTCAGGGGGTGTGCAGTAGTCGTGGTCACAAGTCGTGGTCACTTCCATGACAGTTCCAGCAGCAGCTGCTGCACCATCCATCGCCATCTGATCTGGGCAGTTAGTAGGTCTTTCTCTCCTCTGCCAAACACTAACGCGTTGATGGACTTCATATTTATTCCACTCAAACAACACAGGCAAGGCCCCCTTTCTAATGCGATGAAGTCCACCTGGAGTCTCTATCACGTCTTCTTTCATGAAGTGCCTACTGCACACGTAGCACCGAGGAGTGACGGTGAAATTGTCTCTTCTAATGTTAACAATCCATTTAGCCCTTACTTCAGCATCTTCTGGGAAACGGTGAAAACTCAATGTTGTAAACCGAGCTGATGCAGTGCAAAGAGGCACTGAGCAATGCTCGGTAGAGCCCACTGCCCTCCTCATCAACTTCACCGTGGTTTTCTTCATGTTAAAACTTAACTACCGGTAACTAACTAACTGACAAAACAAACGATGAAAACGAACGGTACGTACATTAACAACATAAACACAGACTTGGACAAAAAAAAGTACAACAAAAACGAACAATTTAGCTTAGTTAACAGTATCGGAATAAAGCTATGATTATACTGAAGGAATTCTCCATCTGTTTTGCATAGACGCGGAAGTAAAGCGGAAGCCCCGGCCTGTGTACTTGGCTAGACTCCGCCCCTTACTAGACTTTGTGCAAGAGGAGAGAGAGAGAGAGAGAGAGATACCAATGACCCCAATAATCCTCGCCTTCCCTGCCTACATAATGTACCTCCTTCTTTGGTAGGGCTCTGCAGTTGTCACGGTAACCCAAAAGACAGAGTAAATGCTGTAGTTAAAGCAGCTATAACATGAATTTGAAAAGTTTTAAATATTTAATATCATATTGTCTATGGCTTCACTCACACGGTCACAACAGATTGTTGTATAGCTGATGCATGAGACTTGTTTACTGATGCAAGCTCAATCCATTTCCAATGGGAGACACATGGTTTGTCGTATGAGGGGGAGGGGGGCATTCGAACCACAACAAAAATGTTGTACGGCTTTCGGACAAACCATGTGACTCCCATTGGAAATTAATTGCGAGCTTGCATCCCTTACACCATGTGTCCTTTGGAAAACCGGGCCAATTGACTCCTAACTCCTAATTTCCGATACCGATATCAACCGATATCAACTGATACCAATATATGCGGTCGTGGAATTGACATATTATGCCTAATTTTATTGTGATGTCCTGCTGGATGCATTCATAAATGTAAGGTTTTCCAAATAACAATAAATTCGGGAGAAATTTTAATTAATTAAAACCGATAAGTGATATTTTCTGATTTTATTTTATGCAAATATCGGCCGATAATATCGGGAAGACGGTAATATCGGACATCGGATCCGCAAAACGCAGCCAAAAAAAGAAACCAGCGTGCATCCACCTTTAAAGTGGTTCAACTGGTTTTGATGCTATGGTCTGACAATACGGAATGAACTGCATGCCACCAGACACGCTTTGAGCATCAGCTCTTTGTCAGACAAAGGAATTGTGCTGGGAAGTGCTTTCACCCATCTCCAGATTAAGTCAGAAGTCATATAGGGTCATCTTTTTATCTTTTTTCTTCATTAAATTTGAAAAAGACAGACAGACAGAGAGAGACAGGGGGTGGGGGGAGAGAGTTGCAGACAGTGTGGATGGTTCTGGATTATTTGGCGTGCAAAGTGATTGAACCACTAGGGTGGACCTTGTGTGAACCTCCTCCAACGCAACTAGGGTCACCGTGCTTACCCCTCCCCTTATTGAAATCCCTCTCCGGAGGCTGGAGGAGTACTCAGATGACTCTCTTGTGTCTGCTTTGCATGTTGCACGTCCCCAGAGACCTGCATCATTGGGCTCCATTCCATTCATTCCACTCTCCGTCTGTGTTTTTCTCAGACACCTTATGATCAGCCGTCTGCTTTCCTCTCTGACTCTCACATAAGTAGGGCAACGCATGTCGGAAGGCTTAAGAAAATCATCCTGTTTTTGCTCCAAGGAATCATATGTTATTGTGTTGCATAAGAGGCTATAGGTCCATCATTGCCATTTCTCTTTCTTCATAATTCTTGGTTCTCCAAGAACCGTTGAATTGTGTAACCCGCTGGTTCTCAACACCAGGTCAGGGTAATACCAAGTATTCAAATGGACCCATACAGGTCTCTCATCAAATAGAACCAAATGGACCCTTGCAGATCCATTTGTACACTCTCAGAGTTACAGACCTGTAAGGGTCCATTCGGATCGCTGGTGGTTGAGAACCCATCCATTCATCCATCTTCAACCGCTTATCCGTAGTCAGGTCACGGGGGCAACAGCTCCACCAGAGAGCTCCAGACTTCCCTCTCTAGGGCAACATTAGTGACTTCCTCCTGGGAAATCCTGAGACGTTCCAAGGCCAGTGAGACGATGTGTTTCCTCCAACTGCGCCTTGGTCTTCCCCGGGGTCTCCTCCCAGTGGGACGTGCCTCGAGGACCTCCCTAGGGAGATGCCCGAGAGGCATCCTAACCAGATGCCCGAACCACCTAAGCTGGCTCCTTTCCACGCGAAGAAGCAGCAACTCTACTCCGAGTCTCTCTCGTGTGACTGAACTTCTCACCCAATCTCTAAGGGAGATGCCAGCCACCCGTCGAAGAAAACTAATTTTGTCCGCTTGTATTCGCAACCTTTTCTTTCGGTCATGACCCACACACATAGGTGAGAGTAGGAACAAAGATTGAGACTCGGTTGCTCGGGTTGAGAATCAACATTAAGCTTAATCATCAAAATAAAAATGTTCCAACATATTTCGATTGTTCATAGGCTATACATAACAACCTTTATTTGTTCTTCTCCTGAAATATTTTCTTTAATATCAGGACATTGTAATGACTCCAGTCCTACATTCATGAGTCCAACACCCTACGCAAAACCACGGTCACAGTCACAGGAAGCCACATAGGTTAGTTTTAACCTGCCACAGGTTAGTTGTAACCTGCCACACATGTAGTTTTATCCTGCCATGGGTTCGTTGTAACCAGCAGTGACGGTGTTGTCTAACTAATTCCTGTCGGACTGTTAGTATGTCTAACTAACCAACGTATGCACCCTGTATGGTTATTAGACTCAATACGACTCAAAAGACGCAATAATCCACTCCCTGACTCCCTCCCCAATCAGAGTTCAGAGTTTGAATGAATGTAGAATTTGCATACGGATTTGAGGGGACTTTTAATTGACTACATTTTAAGAGAAAAATCCTCTCTCACACACTTAAGTGCCAGTGATCACCCTCCCCTGTGCCAACATTCCAGTAAGCCTGACCCGGGGGGATATGATATATTCTGTTCAGCGAGGTGAACAATTGACTCATGCCTGTACATACTGTACAGTTACAGTACTTCTATAGGTTCCGTTCCTTGAGGGAGCTAAGGATGGAAAACAATGCAGCTTTCGAACAGAGCTTGTGGTTCTACATCACTTGTCAATAGGCCAACACCCATTGAATAGAGGAGACCCTGACGAAGGCTTGTAAAGCCGAAACACGTCGTCTATTTTAATGATCTTTGCCATGCCGTTACAATAAAGGCTTTTTTCACTTGACTGGAACAGAGTGCCTTGGACTTATTTAAAACGATTCAGGCCAACACCCATGCTTGAATATCAGTAAATGTACCATCCAATTAGCAATTAACTGACTAATAATGGTGTGGCTTCCCTGTGCATCTCTAGCATCGTCAGCTCTTTCCCAAATAATAGGAGTCTTGTGGAACACCATGGACACACAGACGGACACATATGTGTTGGACTGATGGACGGACGGATGGACTGATCAACTGATGGGCAGGCGGACGGATGGACAAATGCTCCTCTAAACTAAACCAGTGGTTTCCCAACATGGGATTTGGGACCCCCATGTGGGTCCCCACATGATATTGTGGGTCTCCACATGATATTCTATTCTATTCTTTTCTTTTGGACCACTTCTTTTCAGACCACAGCTGTTTGCGTTTGTGCGACATGAGGACAGTGGAATTAAATTAGTGCATACATGGAGGCAATTGAGCTTCAATTCCAAAAGTACTTCATGCTTAAATACTACAGAAGAGAATCAGCTCATTATGATCCCTCTGTCAAGAGGCACATGTACAGTGTGAATGTATGTATGTATGTATGTATGTACCCTACTGTATGTATGTATGTATGTCACTCATTCTTGAGATGAGGGACAAAAGTGGAAAAAACATGTCCCACACATAAGAGCCTTATTTTATGTAAAAAATAAATTAATTCATAAAAATAAAAGCACTTGCAAAGTTAAGTGTAATACAGTTGTGTATTATTATGCCCTTAATTTCATTATAATTGTTTTCATATTCCATCTGAATTAGTTAAAAGCAGGCCCTGTACCCAAAAAGGCCTGTATTTAGCCTGTCCCCAGCAAGTGGCCACAATTTCAAACTGCCAAAAAAGTGTCTAATACTGTCACAATCACATAAATATACATACTAAATTAAAGTAGATTGTCAACAACATAGCAAATAATATACACAGTTAATTTTAATTTATATTTTCTATTAAATATCTCATATCAAATGTTCGTCCCACGTCTCCGTCAACTCCGTCAGGTTTTTTTAAAAGTCTTAAATTAATCAGAAAATATTGTCGACAGATTTAGCCTGAAGACTCCTTTTCCAAGTCCCATTTATATTTGTTGCAACAGTGGAGTACCTGGTCTGACAAGCATTCAATTGTTTGATATTTTAAACAAACAATGTTGATAACACTGTGGTCACAGCTTTTACATGTCAACTCCGTCAGGACATTATTATGATCTTTGTTAAGAATTCCAAAATAATGTTTATTATTTTAGTTTAGGGGTTAGGTTTAGCTAACAAAATTAAGCAAAAACAAAATGGCTACATTGTACTAAAGAGGGTTAAGATGAAAACAAATGCCATTTTGTCAACTCCGTCAGACGTCAACTCCGTCAGATTTTGTGTCTGACGGAGTTGACGTGTATCTGACGGAGTTGACAAAAGTGTTCCTAAAACAATAAAATTATTGTTTTTGAATAATGGGCAGTATTCTAATTTGGCACACAGTTAGAGCATGCCTTAAGGAACATTTTTGGCTATGGGGCCATCACAGATTTGTCTCGTGGTGACCATGGCAGCCATATTACAAAAGAGCCGCCACCTGATGTTATTTTACAATAACTCAAGTTCTACACCACCTAGGATCTTGATTCTGGTGACTAAGACCTCATTTTCAAGGATGAGGGATACAGTGGTACAATTTAGACTTTCCCTGTGACCATGGCAGCCATTTTTCAAAATGGCCGCCACCTGCTGTTATTTTACAATAACTCAAGTTCTACACCACCTAGGATCTTGATTCTGGTGACTAATCATACATTTTCAAGGATGTGGGGTACATTGGTAATATTTAGATTTGTCCTGTGACCATAGCAGCCATTTTTTTTCAAAATGGCCGCCACCTGCTGTTATTTTACAATAACTCAAGTTTTAGACCACCTAGGATCTTGATTTTGGCGACTAATCATACATTTTAAAAGAGGAGAAATACAGTGGTACTATTTAGATTTGTCCTGTGACCATGGCAGCCATTGTTTTTCAAAATGACCACCAACCTGCTGTTATTTTACCAATAACTCAAGTTTTAGACCACCAAGGATCTTGTTTCTGGCGACTAATCATTACATTTTCAAGGATGAACTTTCTCTGGGAGAGGTAAGGGCTTATTTCAGGTGCAGGTTGAGTTTCTACTGACAGGACATTAAAAGGAGGTGGGCTTTCTGGCCTTTGACTTGCCCCTTTCAGGTACAGATGCACAGTTTGACTTCACTGGCCACTGCAGGGAACTGTGGGGGAGAAACTTTGGTCTCTTGACACCCCGATTAGGTTCAGGGTTTTTTTTGGTGGAGACTTGCCTTTCATGACATCTTTGCTGCAGCAGTTGATCTCCTTACTGCCAGTGGTGGCACACTCTGGGTCTCTGGGGCATTGTATCTTGGTGGCCTCCTGCCAGTGTTTCTCCATCCTTCTCCTGAGCTCTGTGTTCTGGGGCTCTGTTATAGTCAACTTACATTGTCTTGGCTGGAGATTGCTTTCCTGCAGGGTCCAGCCCAGTCTTGTGCAGATGGCTGCTGGCCCACCTGGAGGCCCCAACCTCACTTCTTCGGTTGGTGTGATTAGGTGGGGTGGTCTTCCCCAATCAGGATGAGGGGTTTGACCCTTTCAAACGGCAGTCTGGCCAAGTGTCTGTATTTAGTTGTGAGTTTAGATACAGGATACGATTGCTCACCCAGCCCCAGGTGACATGAGGTGAAGGCTCCTTTGATTTGGTAACATTGCTTTGGTTGACATGCTGGGGACACAGAGAAAGACACTGATGCCTTCAGTGTCTGCACATCCTGCCTGATGGTCCTGAAGCCAAATCTTCTGTCTTCAGTCTTTCCCTCACTGTTCACTGCTCACTGTTCACCTCACCGAATTTAGCCCAAGGAGTTTGACCCCTAGTTTGGCCATAGACCCCCTAGTTTGGCCATAGCCACTTGCCCAAATGTGCCGACATGTGCTGACCTCATCACATCTGTGATGATGGCTATGGCCGTTTTTAGCCAACGTAGTGTTTTTTGTGCAAAACTAATGCTTGGAATGGATCCAGAATCATGAAAAGCCCCTAGTTTGACATGCCACATGCTACTTAAAGCATAATGAAATTTAGAACATTTAGCCTTATATTGGTTGTTGATGGTACCCAACTTTCAGCAGCTGTCAAACATGCCCCTAGGGTGGTCAAATAGAAACCAATGTGGGATATGTTAGTAGACACCTTTACAAACATTGGTGAAGAAAATTCTTGGTAAGAAATGTATTCACAGATTTTATATTATTCTGATAATATTCCCTGATTAAATTGGTAAAATAATAGCAGGTCCACCATTTTTGAAAATGTCTACCATCCATGGTCACAGGATAAATCTAAATAGTACAACTGTATTCCTCACCCTTGAAAATGTATGATTAGTCACCAGAATCAAGATCCTAGGTGGTGTAGAACTTGAGTTATTGGGAAATAACAGAAAGTTGGCGGCCATTTTGAAAAATGTCTACCATGGTCACAGGACAAATCTAAATAGTACCAATGTATCCCACATCCTTGAAAATGTATGATTAGTCACCAGAATCAAGATCCTAGGTGGTGTAGAACTTGAGTTATTGGGAAATAACAGAAAGTTGGCGGCCATTTTGAAAAATGGCTGCCATGGTCACAGGACAAATCTAAATAGTACCAATGTATTCCTCATCCTTGAAAATGTGGGATTAGTCACCAGAATCAAGATCCTAGGTGGTCTAGAACCTAAATCAGTTAAACTTGTCAACTCCGTCAGATGTTCGTCAACTCCGTCAGACGTTCGTCCCGTGATGTTTTTGTTAATTTCCAAAGAAATAGAAAATTTGCTGTCAAATCTTTTGTGCTTATGTATTGAAACACCAACTGAAATGATACGTAATGATGATTTTTTTTTTTTTTTACATGGTTTTCATGTTATAATATTGAAAATAAAGGTTGAAATGACGGTTTTGAGAAATTGGATATTTCATAATAGTGTGATATTGGAACAAAATAATATTAAAAGATTTGTATTACTTAACTTGATTACTGAAAGCCATTATAAGATAACTGAGGACTTTATATTATTGTTGAAATGATAAAATTCAATTAAAAGGGATTTTAGTGTGTCTGACGGAGTTGACATGAATCAGGTATTAAGTGCATAAATGTCCCATTTTAGAAAGAAATGTTATGCGAAAAACCTGTTCCTTCTCAAGATTGGTAGTTGAGACCTGTGTCTACAAATACATCCATTTGATTTGAATGTATCTTAAAAAAAAAAAAAATCCAGTTTGAAAAAGGTTTTGTCCCTTATCTCAAGAATGGGTGACGTATGTGTAAGCCGGTGGAAATGTGTTTGGTTTATTGTAATTTTTGTGCTTTTGCTGTGTTATACTTTTGCATGTTTGTTTGAAATTTCTTTAAGTTGCTGTGAGTTTGATTAGAGTGAGATTATTGTCCAGTGATTTTGCTTTATAGTTTTGCTTATTTTGTGTGAGTTGCATGATTTATATAACTTATTTTTCCACTGACTGACATTAACCCTGGCTGATACCAATCAAGGACCTGCAGCTTCAAGGACCTACACCTGGGTTGGGTGTGGTCCACCAGGAGCCCTATATAAGACAGAGGAGAGGTTGGAGTGTGGTTGAGTGGAGCAGACGCAGACCATATAGCTCCCATGGGCTGGGGCCAGACGGGGGTCGGGACACTCCAGCTGGGGGCCAGTGGTAGCCGTGAGCAGGTTGACATTCTGTAAGCGCCACGACCACGACCCCCGGCTGCTGTGTACCCGGCCCGGCCCGGCCCGTGGGGGGGTCAGAGGCATGAGACGAGACGACACAGAGAGCAGTAGAGAGGAGCGGGATGTGGAAAAGAGTAATGAACTGACGGAGAGCAGGGGAGCTGGTTGTCGGGAAGCCGGTGGCACTATACGCACTTTAGAGTGAGAAACTCTGGATGGAGGATCCGTTGTGAGGAGCCAGTTCCAGTTCGACCAGAGGCGAGGCGGCGCTGCGGCAGAGAGGTTGCGATACTGCAAGCCAAAGACAGATGGGCCCAGGTGAAATCCTGGGTCGCCTGCAAGTATCCAACCACAGTATTGCCAACGTGAACCTCTCGGTGGAGCTGTGAATGTATAGAGTGCTATGGACCAGATGAACTGGCATATATTTTCTTGTGTGTTTCAGTGACTACAAGAGATGTAGAAGAGTAAACCCCTTCCCTGATTGCCTGCACAACATTGCTTGCTGTATTGTACATTGCTTCCGGACATTTTGATTGGTTTGTTTTGTATTGTTGTTTTTGGTTTTTAGTTGGTTAGTTATATAGGATTGGTTAGGGTTTTAGGCTTAGGGTGCTTTGTATTTTCTATTGGCCATTTTAGAGTGCCTGTGAGTTTGTGTGTGTGTGTGTGTGTGTGTGTGTGTGTGTGTGTGTGATATGAGACTCTGTCCTGGTGTCCCCGTACAGGTCTGATTGGTTAAAGATAATATGAGACTCTGTCCCCGGTCCCAATCAAAAATCATGAACAATAGTCCAATCAACCCCAAATTTTAATAACATGTCAAGGTGGTGGAATCAAAAGTTTAATTCCATTTTCACCCATAGGAGGTGCCGGATTAATCTCCCCCACATTGCTTACCCATGATCTCTGGGGTGACATGGCAATGCAATTTGCTTGCAAAATTAACGGGAGGGCATTTTTCTTGAACACAGGATCCGATCAGCACCAAATTTGAACAGCATTTTGCTTGGCCTCTCACACAATGTCTCCACCGGCGGATTCATCGGGTCCCTGGGGACATCGGTGTCATCAAGGCACTTAATTGCAATTTCCCCAAATTGCACCTTCTGTCACTCACTCCATGTCCCAAACACTCTATCCATGTATTTTTATTATACAGCTCTGTTGTCCATTAAGTCATTAGGTCCTGTCATAATATACTGCAGCAGTAGGCCTATATGAGAGGACCAAATTACATAATCACATAACTGCTGGAGAGAGGACTGCATGTTCTGTCTAATTATATTGCTGGAAATCATCCATCCAAAGGGGTGCATTTGGTCCGTCCTAACAGTCCGACACATGTACAATAGTCCGACACCCTACCCCTAACCTAAACCGCAAGTGGAAGCCACGGGTGAGTCTAAAGCCCAAACCATACCAAAGGGTCGGGACTAGACAAAAAAAACACACCAATGCAACTCATTGCAACTCAATGAGTTGCATTGGTGTGGTTTACCTTAAAATCCATTTTGTCCCAACCTAACCCCTTGGTGTGGTTTGGGCTTTAACCGGCCACGTATGTCGGACTATTGGTATGTTGGACTAATGTATGCCCCTCATCCAAAGATGGTCTAGAAAAGGTAGAAACTGAAATTAATTTGACAAGAGTTAGATGAAATTGAGTGCAAAATTAAAGACTGATTGAACAAATCCAAGTTTACAATGTCATTTGACTCATTTATAAAGGGTAGAAAGTGTGGAATTAGGGAGACAGGTGATACAATAAACATAGCATCTCACATTGAGCATATTCAAAATGTAACCAGATTCTAAAATGAATCAAAGCCATTTAGG
The DNA here is from genome assembly GCF_963924005.1 of Protomyctophum bolini. Taxonomy (NCBI): domain Eukaryota; kingdom Metazoa; phylum Chordata; class Actinopteri; order Myctophiformes; family Myctophidae; genus Protomyctophum; species Protomyctophum bolini. The sequence continues at coordinate 23,378,404 of NC_137864.1, forward strand.
ACACGTAAAGGACAATGCTGGTGGTCTGGTATGTTTAACCCATTGATTATACAATTACCAAAGCGAACCATCTTTCAACGTATATTGTGTAGCATGCCAAAGTTTGTGCCATTTCCATAGAGAATGCATTGGGTGTTTAAGTTAAATAACTCAGAAACTACAAAACATTTCAAAGTAAAAAGTTCTAGCATGTGTATTGTGTACCCACAGTAAGCTGAATTATAAAAAGGGTGAATGGAGTTTCTAGGTGAAAGTGACTTTTTGAGTGCAAAAGAGCTGCCATTGAGCCCCATTATAAATGTCTCAAATTTGAAAGCACTATTTCTAAAACTATGAAACATTTCAAAGATTCCTTTTCAGGCAAACATGTCCACCGTAAGATGAACCTAAGTAGGCTAGAATGGGGTTGGTAGGTTTAAGTATGTAGGACTAGTAGCATGCCAAGGTTTGTGCTATTGCCATAGAGAATGCATTGGGCGTTTAAGTTAAATAACTCAAACTACAAAACATTTCAAAGTAAAACTTTCCAGCATGCGTCTCCACAGTAAGCTGAGTAATAAAAAAGTGTGAATGGAGTTTCTAGGTGAAAGTAATTTTTGACGTGCCAATGTCTGCCATTGAGCCCCATTGTAAATTTGAAAGCACTATATTTCTAAAACTATTAAACATTTCAAATATTCCTTTTCAGGCAAACATGTCCACCGTAAAATGACCCTAAGTAGGCTAGAATGGGGTTGGTAGGTTTAAGTATGTAGTATTCATTTTTTTTAATCCCCGTTTTTCATTTTTGACCATGGGCTATAGCCCATCGTCTTTTTAATGTTTTAATTTTTTTCAAATCCTCAAATGATGAAAAACTGCGTGCTATAGTATGCCGTACGATATGGGCTATAGCCCATGGTCCAAAATGATGAAAAACGAGGATTAAAAAAAATCAAAAAACGATGGGCTATAACCATAGAGTATTAAAAAGGATACAGCGGGTGTGCCTCACAGTACCGGGTGCATGTAGGTGACGCAGCGGGTGTGCCCGGCCCTGCAAAGGACCTGCGATGGTATTGAGCAACATTAGTGCTAGTACAAGAAATTATATAATAGCACGATGCAACATTGTCATTCTTGCTCAACATAACATAGTAGCCTACTGTACGTACCGTTTTGTATACTCTACAGAAGGCACAGCCACTCTTTTTGTAGCCCTGAAACTCCCTTTGAATTTCTGGGAACTTTGTACCTTTTTTGTCATATTCTGACAAGCACTCCCATAGGCTACAGACTTTGTCCACCTCCTCTCTGGACAGGGCATGGTTGTCTTTTAATTGGAGTAAGAACGCTGCAAAGTTCTGGACTGCTTGGAAGCCCTCAATATTGTCAGGTCCAACACAGTCCTACATCAAACAAAATAGTGGTGACATTTGTATGCAGTTACTACAGTTACATCTTTAATGAAGTTTAAACATAAAAGAAAAAAAGTAAACCTACTTCATGACTCATGAGTGGTGGAGGCTGATGCTGTTGATTGCTGTCCGCTGGCTGTGTCTTGCTGGGTAGCTAAGACAAAACATTAATGAAAATATAATGTTAACATTATAATGCTATGGGGTCCACACAAGACACGTTTACACAAACACAAGTTTAGTGTGAGTTATGTGGATCAACACTAGGGGGCAGCAGACCACATGCCTAGGCTTAGTAGGTACTGCTGAAGTCAGTATCATGGCCAGTGGTGGAAAATGTATCAATAGATGTACTTTGTTACAAGTAGAAATCCAGAATTCAAAATGTGCATAAAAGTACATAAATGCTGTATGTCTCATTTAAAGTTTTGAAATGTATAATATACAGATATTTTTTTAAATAGCTGTTCTACAAGCCTGCAATGCATCGCAATGCGACTCAGGGGTCAACAGGTTGAGCTTGTAGATCGGCTATTTTTGCCACGACAGTATAGGCTATATGCAATGTGGCCCCTCTGGAGTGATTGTGGAAATATAGTGGCCCTCTCCATATAGCATCAAAGTTATAAAATAATACAGACTATAGGCTTTGAAGTAAAAAAAAATATGAATCATTGCTAATATAACAGTGTACACTTTCAATGGAAAGAAAAAAGGCATACAGTTTGCTTACGGTGTTTCTCATTCACTGTTACACAGAAGAAAAAATCAATTATCATCACAATCAGAAATAAAACGCTAATTTAAAAAGTTTCCAAATCCCTACAATAGGCTATTTGTTTTTAAACATCATAATTTGTCTTAAGGTGGACTGAGAAGCTACTTTAATAGTTTAGTCACAGATTTGATCAATTTACTTTACTATATGTGTGCACATCTGTACGTGTTAATACAGCAAACATTATTCAAACATTATGCAAAATAGAGTGTGTGTTCAGTAACAGTGTTAAATAGCTCTATAGTGTGACCGTAATCATTGCTAGAGTGTGTGTTCAGTAACGGTGTTAAATAGCTATATAGTGTGACAGTAATCATTGCTATAGTGTGTGTTCAGTAACAGTGTTAAATAGCTCTATAGTGTGACCGTTGCTAGTGCCAGTTGCTAGTGAGAGTTGCTAGTGCCATTTGCTAGTGCCAGTTGCTAGTGAGAGTTGCTAGTGCCAGTTGCTAGTGCCAGTTGCTAGTAAGAGTTGCTAGTGCCAGTTGCTAGTGAGAGTTGCTAGTGCCAGTTGCTAGTGAGAGTTGCTAGTGCCAGTTGCTAGTGAGAGTTGCTAGTGCCAGTTGCTAGTGCCAGTTGCTAGTGAGAGTTGCTAGTGCCAGTTGCTAGTGAGAGTTGCTAGTGCCATTTGCTAGTGAGAGTTGCTAGTGCCAGTTGCTAGTGAGAGTTGCTAGTGCCAGTTGCTAGTGCCAGTTGCTATTGAGAGTTGCTAGTGCAAGTTGCTAGTGAGAGTTGCTAGTTCTATAGTGTGACCGTAATCATTGCTAGAGTGTGCGTTCAGTAACAGTGTTAAATAGCTCTATATTGTGACAGTAATCATTGCTATAGAGTGTGTTCAGTAACAGTGTTAAATAGCTCTATAGTGTGACCGTTGCTAGTGAGAGTTGCTAATGCCAGTTGCTAGTGAGAGTTGCTAGTGCCATTTTATAGTGCCAGTTGCTAGTGAGAGTTGCTAGTGCCAGTTGCTAGTGAGAGTTGCTAGTGCCAGTTGCTAGTGCCAGTTGCTAGTGAGAGTTGCTAGTGCCAGTTGCTAGTGAGAGTTGCTAGTGCCAGTTGCTAGTGAGAGTAGCTAGTGCCAGTTGCTAGTGAGAGTTGCTAGTGCCAGTTGCTAGTGCCAGTTGCTAGTGAGAGTTGCTAGTGCCAGTTGCTAGTGCCAGTTGCTAGTGAGAGTTGCTAGTGCCAGTTGCTAGTGAGAGTTGCTAGTGCCAGTTGCTAGTGCCAGTTGCTAGTGAGAGTTGCTAGTGCCAGTTGCTAGTGAGAGTTGCTAGTGCCAGTTGCTAGTGAGAGTTGCTAGTGAGAGTTGCTTGTGCCAGTTGCTAGTGCCAGTTGCTAGTGCCAGTTGCTAGTGAGAGTTGCTAGTGCCATTTGCTAGTGCCAGTTGCTAGTGAGAGTTGCTAGTGCCAGTTGCTAGTGAGAGTTGCTAGTGCCAGTTGCTAGTGAGAGTTGCTAGTGCGAGTTGCTAGTGAGAGTTGCTAGTGCAAGTTGCTAGTGAGAGTTGCTAGTGCCAGTTGCTAGTGCCAGTTGCTAGTGAGAGTTGCTAGTGCCAGTTGCTAGTGAGAGTTGCTAGTGCCAGTTGCTAGTGAGAGTTGCTAGTGCCAGTTGCTAGTGCCAGTTGCTAGTGAGAGTTGCTAGTGCCAGTTGCTAGTGCCAGTTGCTAGTGAGAGTTGCTAGTGCCAGTTGCTAGTGGGAGTTGCTAGTGCCAGTTGCTAGTGCCAGTTGCTAGTGAGAGTTGCTAGTGCCAGTTGCTAGTGAGAGTTGCTAGTGCGAGTTGCTAGTGCCAGTTTCTAGTGCCAGTTGCTAGTTGCCAGTTGCTTTTTGAGGATTTGAAAAAAATGAAAAAAAAACGATGGGTTATAGCCCATGTTTTTTTAAATTTTGGAAAAAAAAGAGTTATCCTCGTTTCTCATCATTTTGGACCATGGGCTATAGCCCATATCGTACGGCATACTATAGCACGCCGTTTTTCATCATTTTTGAGGATTTGAAAAAAAATTAAAAAACGATGGGTTATAGCCCATGTTTTTTGAAATTTTGAAACAACCAAAAGTGTCAAATAATGGTTAGAAGCTATTTTTCAACAGCCAAAAGTGTCAAATAATGGTTAGAAGCTGTTTTTCAACAACCAAAAGTGTCAAATTGTTAGAGAAAGTTTAAAAAATCAAAGCAAATACAGGTAATTCGATAATGTTATTTTTGTACTTTTGTGTTTCTCTTCTTTATATATTACTTTACTGTTGAAATGTAAAGTTTACATTTTAACCAAAGGACCTGTAAATGACAACACAAAAACTAAGGCACTGGTGTCATACTTCTGGTTTACCGGAACGGGGTGCAACTCCCTGCAGTGCCCTGCTCAATTTGTTGTATTTACATGGTTCATTGGTCCATGGTCTCAGAGGTCATCGCTATAGTCTTCATCATTGTTGAGGATTTAAAAAAGGTGAAAATCGAGTGTTGCGGAGGATGAGAAACATTAGCAAATTGCGGAGTGTTGCGGAGGAAAAACAAAATTGAAAAAAGAAACGATGGGTTATATAGCCCATCGTTTTTTTGATTTATTAAATAAAATTGCGGAGTATTGCGGAGGAATTGCGGAGTGTTGCGGAAAAACGATGGGTTATAGCCCATCGTTTTTTTGATTTTTTTTAAAAACATTGCGGAGTATTGCGGAGGAATTGAGTTATCCTTGTTTCTCATCATTTTGGACCATGGGCTATAGCCTATATCGTACGGCATACTATAGCGCGCCGTTTTTCATCATTTTTGATGATTTGACAAAAATGAAAAAATAAAAAAAACGATGGGTTATAGCCCATGTTTTTTGAAATTTTGGAAAAAAAAGTTATCCTCGTTTCTCATCATTTTGGACCATGGGCTATAGCCCATATCGTACGGCATACTATAGCACGCCGTTTTTCATCATTTTTGATGATTTGACAAAAATGAAAAAAAACGATGGGTTATAGCCCATGTTTTTTGAAATTTTGAAAAAAAAGGTTATCCTCGTTTCTCATCATTTTGGACCATGGGCTATAGCCTATATCGTACGGCATACTATAGCGCGCCGTTTTTCATAATTTTCGATGATTTGACAAAAATGAAAAAATGAAAAAAACGATGGGTTATAGCCCATGTTTTTTGAAATTTTGAAAAAAAAAGTTATCCTCGTTTCTCATCATTTTGGACCATGGGCTATATCCTATATCGTACGGCATACTATAGCGCGCCAAATGTAATATATAACATTTCACTAAATGTGACACCAACGTTGATTGTGATTGTGGTATACAGTATGTAGGGGGTCACCTTGAATGGCTTTATAAATGTAGCATGCCTACCGATGTCTGAGCCAAAAGGTCAGCAATGTCCAACCAGCTCTGGAGTGAAGATTACAGTGATGAGTCAGGGCAGCTTGTGACAAACCTCCGATATGCTGCTGGCTATCTAACATTTAGAAGCAATGTGAGGTCAATTCACGTAATAATAACACATTCTCTCGTTTCATACTCACAGACATCATGTTGAAAATATAAGGAATAAAACCACATGAAACCGGCAGAGAGGCTCAATTGAGTAAGTAAGTTAATAAATACATAAAAAGTTAGTACAGATCATCATAATCGCTGGTTTACAGATCGCAGACTGTTTTTTGTGTCCTCAAAGGGGAAACAGGACTTGTTTTTTCCTGGGTTCCTGGGTTTTTTTTACCCAATGTTGAATTGAAAAGTGGTCGTCAAATTAGATAGTGATATTTGATCTTGATCTTTTATCAGTATCAGTCTGATGATTGCTTGCTTGCTTGCTTGATTGATTTAAATTTGTATTAACCGTTAGCAGAATGGGTACAGTTCAAGGAAAGTATATGTCAAACTACTAAGAAAAAGCAATAAGACTTGTTTACACAAGGGTCCTCCAATTCCAATTGATCAGAATCTGTGTATCATGATTCATGTTATCATCCCACTGAGCAATAATCGGCTGGCTATTAGACGTCCGTCTAAAATGGGTTATAATTGGTCTAAGAATGAACGTTTTTTTCAAATGTCTATATAGACTGTCTATAGATGTTGAAACGACATTGTTTCAATGTCTAATCTAAGCCTATATACTGCTACAACCATTTTTATAGACCATTTATAACCCATTTTTAGACAGCCATTTAGACGTCTAAACTACAAAATGCTCAGTTGATATTTAAGAGGGTATGTAATTTGAGCTTCCGTCATAATACACAGATACATCACTGTGTGACACACAAATCATGTCAATTTGTGAAAACTGAGCTAATATAGTTAGGCTATATAGGCCTCTTTGTGAACTAGGCCTATTCTGCTTTTGAGTTGTTGTTCAGGGTTGACAAATAGGCTAGAAAGAGGCAGGAGAGAAATAGTTGGTTTAGTGGAGTAGCCTGCAGCAAGTCAGTGTAGTGATGGTGGGTAGTGATGTTACGCAGTGGTGGAAAAAGCACTGCACTTTTTTTGTAGCAGTGCAGCCACTCTGTGGCAGATTACCTTGCCACTGACTCATTTAATAGATGACATAGACTGTTTTCTTGTGTTCTCCCCTAAATTATATGTTAAATGACTGTATACATATACACAGTATGAGGACACAACAATGGGTTAAAGTCTCACCTTTATTCTCCAAGTTGTGAATCATGTTTGGAGAATGTTTGACATGTGTTACCACAGTGCTGACCAGTGGGGAAGGACCCGATTGTAGCATGAGGCTGCCTTTTATAGTGCCTGACTCCATTTTAGGGAGCATGCTCAGTCCATCCCACTGGATCAGACCAACTGTAAGGTTTTGTAAATATGTGCATTATTGTGGATGATGTGTAATGATTTAAATGTGAATTATACAAGGGTTAAATGTGATTATGTGTTAAAGTAGTTATTGTCTCTGGAGATGGGGCTGTTAATTGTGGAATCAATTAAGGTTGGTACGGTCCAGTGGGAGGGGCCTAGCCTATATTTAAGAAGGGGGACCTACCACACACCTTTTGTGCACACACTACCCTCACTCAAGGACAGAGTGTGACGGGCCCAATCCCAATTGCCTCCCTCAAGCCCTGAGCCCTGAGCCCTGAGCCCTGGACCCTCATTGACTTTAATGACGTCAGCTGTAAGTGCTTGAGGGTGAGAGGCTGCAAGGGCTCCACATTGTTGTGAAAGAAATGGGACAGCACTTTGAAGATGAGTCCGCCATGCATGAGTCCATGACACTTTGCATCACTTTATAAAACCTGTCCTTATTCACAGCCAGTGCCTACACCTACATGCTTGGCCTATTTATACATGTCTATCATGTCTATTTTAGTATTTAAGCTGATCGTTTTATTATTAGTTTCATAAATACACTTTCCTGTGTGATATGGGTTGTAATATTCATATATAATAATATTCATTATACATTTCATTTCCATATTATTTTACTTTGGTCATTAGTCATTTCTCATCATGTTTCCCTTATTATTATTATTGTTATTAAATATATAGCCTATATCCTTCCATTCCGTCTCCTTTTGAGAACAGTGAGAAAGCACTATTGTGTTTGTTGACATTCTAATCGCGATACATAACTAATTTGCATATTTAAATGATTGACGTTTGGAGGATCCCCCTCATTCCCCTGGTAACGCTATGAACTGTGGGTAATTTCTTTGCTAAAGTCAGCATCAACGCTGACTTTGGCAAAGGGCACATAAAGGGGCGGGGCTGAGCCCTCACTGACTTACCGATTTCAAATGGGACATCCCTCAAGCCCTCGCAGACTTCACATGAACGCGCAGCTAAGTCAGTAAGGGCTCATTGAGTCAGCAAGGGAGTGGAGGAACAGCTTTGTGTATATACTAGCCCTTACCCGTTGTGAGCGGGGGTACTGCGCCCTGGGTGCGTTTTCGCATTTTGAATTCACTAATAAATTAATTATGAATTTATAATTTGTTAAATTGGAAAAAGGGCTTCGTTAAGACCTCCATATTATTATGGTCAATGCTTGTGTGAGAAGTGGGAGCGATTGGTGCAGGCGGTGAGGAGATATGGCGGTGTTTCTGACAGACAGACACACATTTAGACAGACATTGACTGAATTATAGTATGATGATATGATGATGATGATGATATGATGATGTGTGCATGTGCATGTGCATGTGCATGTGCATGTGCATGTGCATGTGCATGTGCATGTGCATGTGCATGTCTGTTTCAGCACGAAATGACTGTTTGTCTCACACACACACACACACACACACACACACACACACACACACACACACACACACACACACACACAATAAAAGTATAGTTTTATTATTATTATTGCGTTATATTGTTAATTTGTTACCCCGAGGTAAATCAACAAGTGTGCTTGACTCCAAAGGCACCGCTCACTTCACAGTTCACATTGGTGAAGTGAGCGTAAAAGTATCAATATCAATACCACATTGTGTAATTGTGTAAGTAAATGTTGAAATGGACTGAGTAAAATTAAAAACGTATTGGTAGCCTAGTAGCCTATAGGCTACTTTAGAAAGTAGGCTACTCATTATGCAGAATGTCCCATTTCACAAGTTTAAAAAAAAAAAGATAAAGCAGATCTACAAGCTGATTGGACAAGCTTAGATGGCTATTTTGACCACAATGTTATAGGACCAAAGTGGTTGATGCATGATTTGTATAATAATAATACAACTAAAGTTTTCAAATAAGTATAGTAAAATTAGTGCATGTACAATATTTGTCTCTCTCTATAAAGTAAAAGGCAATTGGAAGTATAGGCAGGCCTACTCAGTAGTGAAAATGCCCTGCATGGCTATAGGCCTATACTTCAAATGAGTGAATGTAGTTAATTACGTGTGTGCGCGCGCGTGCGTGCACGTGTATCCCACCTTGCGGGGACGCTGACAGCTCCATGCCCATTGTTCTCCCTCCCTCTACTGACCCAGTTATTGCAGGCACATTATAGCTGACAATAACACGCAGGCTTCGAGATTCCTTTGTCTCGCACGTCTATTGTCTGTGCTGTGTGTCTGAGAGCTATGCTGTAGCCTGCCTGGGAAATTTATACTGGCCACACGTCACTACATCGATCACAATGTGAACTTTACTATTCTGTTGTGAATCACTTGGTAACATCTGTTTTATTAGTAGCCTATAGGTTATACGCTCGGCTACAGCCTACTACTAATGCAATGTAAGCCCGTAGGCGTAGAGTTTCTTTATAGCGCCATGTGAGTATTTTTGTCCCATCCGAAATATGAATGGATTTAATTTAAAACATAATCATGAATGTACGCGGGAATTCAAAGTAAGCTGAACCACCGAATTCAATGAATGGTTGTTCTTTTTCCTGAAGGGGGAAAAGAAGAAAATGAATTGGGAATGGTTCCTGCAAATTAAAGATTATTGTTATGCTGAAATGGATAACCTATCGAAATATGTGACCATAAGTCCCCGTTTGATGATTTTATAGGGATTGTAGGCCTTTTATTTTTAATTATGTTGAATGTAGACTGCCATTTATAGGCTATACTAGTGCTATACGGTCAAACCTAGGCTATTCTAAAGTTATTTGTGTATAATGTAGGGTAGGCTAATAATAATAGTTTGTGCTAATATAGGCTACGACATGCTAAAACATGAAAACTTACTTTTTATGTAAATCATGAAAACCCATGACTGGTAACCGGCTTCTCCACTAACATCTGGAGTGACAAAACTGCACATTAATTCAAGTCTAGTGTAACACCAGGCTCTATACCGCTGTATGGCCACGGAGTGTCAGTATTTCCCTCAAAACGCCCCACAACAGCACCTCACGTCGCTTAGCCATTTAATCACATGTTATAGGGAGGTCTGAAGTTCCCTCTCTCATGTCACACATGTAGGCTATACCAACAAAGTGATGGGCGCGCACACACACAGTCATAAAAGTATGAGACACTGACACTGGAGCAGCGTGGCCGGGAGACGAAAGAAGAACAGGGGGAATAAAGTTCACCTGACAGCATGGAGGAGAAGATGATAACAGCGGCAGCACACCGGCATCTTCGGAATCTAGATTAGGATTTAGACATGCATATTTTGAAGGGACGGCAGAGCGATTATTTGGCTGAGTGCGTAAAAGTTGCGTGAATTATCATTATAGACAATGGTTACAAATGGGTCTCACCTGAACAGTTCTGAGCTAGACCCGGACCAAGAGCTGAGCAGTCGCCCCCCGTGGGTCACCACAACTCTGGGGTGCTTCCTCATCTTCACCATCGTGGTGGACATCCTGGGGAACCTCCTGGTGATATTCTCCGTGTATCGGAACAAGAAGCTCAGGAACGCAGGTGAGTCCCAGACAAGTGGCATCATGGTGGCGCCCGGTGCGCGCGGCACAGCCACAGCCTGTCCCACACAGGCTCAAAGCTGCGCTTTTTTGGAGTTCATTCAAACGACTGAAACGAGATCGCTTTTGTTCAATTAAACTGGGTTCTAATTTGTTGCGAAAATGTGTAACAATATATGTAACAATGTAACAATATATCCCCATTCAACGCATACTACCGGAGGAATAGGATGTCTCGCGCTAGGACGCAGACGACCGTATAAACAGCGGGGTATGGACTGGTATACAAACATGCATGATCCACAATCTTGCATTTTCAATGAATGGCTAATCAAAGAAAGGAGAAGGGGAAAAGGATAGGCTATTGGCCAAATGGAGCATCCTATAGTCTGTATGGTGTATTTCTGAAATAAGAATATCCCATATAGCGAATAGCGGTGTGCTTTCAAATCAAAGCACTGCTTTGCAACTATCGAGTGATACTACATTTATGCTTGATCAGTGTTATTATTATGCTCTTTCTCTCAGGCATTAGGCATATAGCCTATAGGCTATAAATCAGGTTTAGTGGTAGCCTTGATACAAGACTGTCATATATTATCTGACAGTCTTGATCCAAGGCTAGCCTATAGTTTAGTGGAGGCATTAAGTAGCCAAGTGAACCGAGAGAGACATGCAGGAATTTGATTGACACGTTATCCGGTGCCAAGAGAAGCGATTTATCTTGGCGATGCTTTGACAGTATAGCCGATCTCCTCAAGCTCTCCCCTCCATTCCAAGCATATCGATGTTTATTGACCCACGTGCTATTGGGAAGATGGCAATCAATTAATGTTGAGTACTTGAGTTAGCCTATATATCTCAACGATATGGAGTTTGCGTCACGGGTCGACCGGCATTCTTGAACAAATTAACACAAAACATTGTTGCGTTATTAAATAATGTGATATGACCCACAGAGGTGCGCTCATAAACCCACTTCAAGATTGACACACATAATGACTGTTTGTTTTATAATTGAGCTTTGGGAAATTGGACATAATTTAATAATCTCTGCAGAGGGAGCCATGTGCGCTTATAGTCGAGTGACCCAGTAGACTACAGTGGGATGCTGCGCTCCTGTCGCTGTCGATCAGTTGACTGACAGTTAGGCTACTAATATAGGACAGGGCGGACAGCAGGCTATACATCTATAGCCTACCTATAATTGACACTAAGAAAGAAAGAAAGTAGCCTACAAAAAAATAAAAGAGATATTAGTGTGACCAGTGAGTCTTAATTTCTGCGTTTCGCATTTAGTGTAATTATACAACACTGTTATTAGCCTAAACAGTATTTCACACACACACACACACACACACACACACACACACACACACACACACACACACACACACACACACACACACACACACACACACACACACATCATTCACATGTATGGAAATATGATTATTACTTCTTCTGATTTCATTGGTTCATGATAATCCCCCTTCATTGGTAAAACACACTGCAACTGTATACCATAGCTGTCCCGGATTTAGGCCTTTTAATAGTGGTGTGTGCACACAACACTATCCTAGCGGTTACATAAATAGAATGGTACGGGACAAAGGAGATTAGGCCTATATATTCTCTGATGTAGGCCTATGTGTGTTACTCGTTCCCCAAACATAGAGCAGCAAAGTCAGTTACGAGTGATGTTCACACAATTCATTATGACTTATGCTGTGTTCACAAACTTCACACGGGCAGATTAAAAAGATACAAAGATGTAAAGCTATGTATTTATTTTGTAACTGTCAGATGCATCTTTGCATCTGCTTCCATTGACAATGAATGGTAGCTTTGCATCTGCCCGTGTGAATGCAGCATTAATTACATGTAAAGAGGTCATAATGCAGTAGATGGAGGTTAATCAACCTCGCAGTGAGTTAGATAATCTTCACAGCATGTATTGATTCCTAGCATCAAATATGTGGCCCTGTATCATAAGCATGGATGCTCCATTCATGTCTGAAAGTGTCTTCTTTTTTTTCTTCTCTTTTTTCAATTCTTCAAGGCAATCACTTTAATGTTTATACACTAGCCAAGCACTTAATAAAATGGCATTAACATTGGAGGATTCAAGTAAGCTCAGCAAAAATAGGACTTAATGGTGTCTTACGTGACACTAAGTGACAAGTTTGAGGGAATACTAGCCAGTGCGGACTGTTAGCCTGGCTCTTCCAGTTCAAGCATTACAAGAGCATTCGCAATTTTCCAGCCCAGTTCCCAACGATGGTGCTATCCCAAGACTTGCAATTCTCTGATCTATTCATGCAAAAGAAAAGAAAAATGCATTGGAAAAAAGGTGAATTTACAGCCATATTTAACAACATAGAAACCTCTCAACTTTCCCCCTCTTTAAAAAATTCTGATCCACAGTACTGTAACTGCAAAATAATGCGTTCAAATCCGTATTTTCACCTGTGAGTTGTTGTATGTCATCCTGTTTCTCTAAATTTGTCAGCACTGTAAAACACGGTATAGGCCTACTGTGAAAGACATGTTGTAAACATGTTCATCACATGCAATCATGCATGCATGCACACACATTGCACTATACGGAGTAGATATTAGACTTTGGCAGTAGAATTGTGAATGCAACAGTAAACTGTGAGCACAGTTTATGACAGCAAAGAAAATCCTTCTGTTGATGTTTCTGATCTGGTGGATGTCCGCCTGCAGACTGAACGCAAATCTTGCTGTGTTTGACTTGGTGTAATATCCAACAGACTTCTGGCAGGGCTCTTTAACATGCTAGATAATTACCCATTGATGTCTCCATAAGACTACAAACATGAACGTTACGGCATTATCTACAAGCTCACAATTAACAAATAGTAAATGGTGCATTTATTTAATTACGATTTGAGTGGGCAAAACCATACCTCGATTAAATTGTTCATAGGGTCCTTCAGTCTTGCTGAAGGACACTTCGACAATAACCCTGGGAGTGCCCGTGATTGAACTGGGAACCTCACGGTTTTCCTATCCGGCTGTTCTACCGGCCACTCTACTCTACCCTGCCTAGTCACTGCCACTCACAACAACCTGTTGTGAGCTTGTAGATCTGTTATTCAGAGTGTACATTAACCATAACCTGAACCATACTTATTTGGATATAGAAAAGATAGGCAACAAAGTCTTATGCACAGTTTGCACACCTGATATGCTCTGAGACGGGTGCGTAGGCAGGGCTCAATGTATTCAGAAAACACAAGTGTTTGCCTGAACAGATACCTGAAGGTCTTTGACCGAAACGAGCCTAAATAAAGTGTTCGTATTGCAAGTGCAGACGGTGTGCGGGTCTTTATGTGTTTGTGCATGTTTTCTGGATATAGAAAAGATAAAATAAATTAAATACTGTATTTATTGGAATATTCTGCATGTAATAATGAAAATAATCACTCCAAATGTAAACTGGAGTCTAGTGGGTTTAGAATCACAACTGAATAGGCCACCTATATATATCATAATATATTAAATGAAAATCGTGACAAAATCCTATCGCAAACCCAGTAGCCTATCGTGATTCTTGGAATCAAATCATGGGTTGAGGGAATTGTTACATCCTATAGTCTTCCCATTGGAGGGACAGCCGGATGGTGGGCCTGAGATTATGAATTCACAAAATGTGAAAAATATTCATGGGTTTAATTCCATGGCCTACTGGCAGCGAGCTAAAGAAATTTGCCGTTGATCGGTCCAGTGGTTTGCGAGATTAGCCACGGCCAGACAGATATACTGACAGACCCGCACGCACGCACACACACGCACGCACAGTCGCACACACACACACACACACACACACACACACACACACACACACACACACACACACCTCTTCTAGATAGCTCACCTACTACTTCCCATCTTCCACGTCATAAAAAATATATAAAGACAGCAGTCTAGACGACATTGACTTATAGCTTCCGTGCGCAGCAGCCAGCTATCTGAGCAGCTGTGGAGATCTGTCTAACCTTCCACATTCTCAATCCTCTGGCAATTGCATTTCATGTTGCTGATGGATTCTCATCCGTGAAGAAATGAGGGGGATTAAAAAATTCTCGGCTCATACCATAAGTCATTTGAGGATGTCCAGTAGAAGCTGCATATATACTGTGTGTGTGTGCGTGCATGCATGCGTGACTGCGTGCGTGCGTGTGTGTGTGTGTGTGTGTGTTTTTATTCATTCATTATTATCCTTTTTTCCCCTCTTTTTAACCGTTTTTTAAGCAGCACCATGATGCTGAAGACAGACTGTCCATTCGTTGATGAGAATTCTGGACGTTGGATATTCAGTTGATTGGGTAGCCTGGCTCTGTGTCAGTTTGGGGAGATGTGAGACTCTGAGGGTCACACCTGTGCCATGATGCAGGGACTGACAGTGCCCACTGTATGGACTGATGCTCTGTCAGGAGGATGGAACAGGCAGCATAGACCTGGGACTCGGAGAGAGAGATTGTTGGAGGGAAATTGTGCGTGGGTGGGGTGGGCGTGTGTCACTGTGACATCGTTTAGAGTGATGAATGAGCAATAGAGCAAGTGAGTGAATGTCTCAGTGACCTCATCCCAGTCATTGTCAACGAACATGTTTTTCGGCAACTGGTGTTAATATAGGCCAATAACTTATCCGATTTATTTTCATTGTATATTTGTCCTTGTTTTGATTGAGAGCGGAAGCATTCAGTGGACAAGCCTCAACAACGCCAGTCAAAATCTATCGTGACACATAATGACAGAGAGGGAGGATGTTTTAGTTTACTGTGGAAAATCACCCTCCAACCAAGCTGCTCAGAATATATGTACACCACCATTTTAAGAGATGGGAGTTGCTCTCTCTGACATTGTGTACATGCCAAAGGAAAACGATACTTTCTCAGTTTTGTGTGCTTTGGCTATGGGCCAGCAAACAAGCTATTTCCGATCATTCACATTCATTACCCTTCAAGTATCCGTTATTATTGCTCTCAACTTAATAAAACATTTTGAAGAGCTTAGCGAGCAATTAAGGGTTATTTGTGTGTTTATGTTTCTCCAAATAAAGTGCATTTTTTAGTTTTAAATTGGCTAATGAAAGTTTTGTGAAACGCAACCAAAGGCCACCACCTCCTCGTTATACAATACAGAAACTGATTCTGCAACATTCATCACATGTTGGAAAACTTGGTTCTGTGAGGAACTGCAGCATTTATGCCTTGTTTATTTGAATATAACTGGGAGAAACCAGTGACCAGTTGTGCTAGATAAACCCAATGAAGCCATTTGGATCCTGATGCCTATGAATATGACACTGAACCTACAAATATTTTTTCAACGATTAAATATATACACACCATAGTACCTTTGAGGGCCCCTCTAAGCCCATGGCCCCCTGGAACCTACTAAACGTCTAACCCCTGTCTACACCAGTGGTTGTTGCACTCATGTTACACAGGCTCAGAGTAGAAATGTTACTGTTCATTGCTGTCCATTCTAATAGGTGGCTTATTTGGAAGAGAGGATCTGCTTGCCCACCATTATGCAGTCCACTTCTGACCATCCTGTATTGGTTACTAGAATGTTAAGATAAGAGCCTCACTTAACTTACTTACCTAACTCATTACGTGGCTGTTTGGTTGGCATTCTGGAATTTGTCATGTGTGTTTTGTGGGTTTAGAATCCCAACTGAAATAACCTATAATAGTGATCGAGGATCACAATTGGCCATTGGAAGAATAGCATGTTCCTATGTTATGTCCGCCTGAAACTCCCCACGGGTGGATGGTTCTAATGTCTACACCCTCCCCAAGACCAACCAGTAGCCTTGGATCAGCAGTAGGCTAGTAGTAGTTCCATACAACAAAGTTTCAGACGATCTGTAATCATGTACTAGTGTGTAATCACTCATTATGTTACGCTACTAAATGTGCATTTATAGCAGTGCTACACTGAAAATTGTGACCTATTTTATACGCATGTGTATTGTGTACACTAGATTTCTCTTAATACTAGGGTTGTGTAATTTAACTCAATTGCACTCAATTCCAAAAAATCATCAATCATCAATCATCAATTGGGAATTGACAATTGTGTAAAAAAAGATGAAAAAAAAGCACGAGGCAGACAGAAAAGTGTGTTATTCATTTTTTTTTTTATTACTGCTAACTCCATCGAAAACCCAATCACATTATTGGCTTGTTACTGTCTTCATGAAGCACTTGCTCCTAGAATGTTTGGCCATAAGCAGGTAGTGAGGTAGCATGCATTGTTAACCTGCACAACATGTCATCTCCCAGCAGGAAGCCTCATCATTACTTGCCACCCTTGACACTACAGCCTCTTATTTTTGAACCCCACTGGGCCCCATCTTGGCTTAAGATGCTAGGTTTTCACATCAATACTGAGGTGGCGTCGATTTGAATGAATGATTATCTCGTAGGCCTATACTGTGAAGACATGTTATATCTGGGGCTTAACTTTGTCAAAAAGAAATACATTCGATGTAATTTGCTGCCATTTATTTTACAATAGGGCTGTTGGAGTTGAAGTGTTAGAATATTATTCACAACCCTTCAGCTATTATTGTTAAAGTGGGCCTCAGGGCTTCAGCTATTATGGAGTTCCAGAGGCTTAAAAAGGCTAAAGGTCATAGCTTAGTATGCCTGTATTCTATAAGAGGTATTGTTGGTACGAGGTTTATTGCCAAGAAGTCTCAGGGCTCTCTTGTGTTTTCATAGTTGGGACTAGCCTAAATAGTACAAACATTGGTCTTGAATTTGATACTCGGTGTGTGTTAGTAGGACTGGCACAGCGGCCTAGTATGTCTCTCGTATAAGGAAGAGTTTAAAGAAACACAAGGTTATGAAAATACATTTTAGGTTAGCTATTTGTAGTTTAAAACTTTGATTAAGTGCAGTCCTCGTAACCCTAACCCAAAACCCAATGAATGCAGGCTTGACATTCTTCCGGTATTCTGTCTGTCACATTAAGAAACCTTGTTGTTGAGTAGTGATCAAGCCACACAACTCTGAAGTGAGACCTGCCCTTGCTGTTGCAAGTCCCTACTGTCTCCCCCACACTGTCTCCCTCTTAATTCTCCTACTGTCTGCTTCCCCTGTACTGTCTCACTCTCAGCTTCCTGAATGTCTGTCTCCTGTACACGGTCTCCCTCTCAGTTTAAATACCGTCTGCCTCACCTACACAAATCTTATTTTATAACACAAGTAAACCGCAGAGAGGCTGGAAGTGTTGGCACTCGAGGAAAGACCATGGGGTCTCAAAATCAGTAGGGTTTCTCCTTGCTGAGCACATTAAGATTCATACTGTAGCAAGCAAACCCATTTGATATATCATATGTGCAATAGTTGGGAGCAAAGTCTATTGGAGCAAAGTCTATTGGATCACCAAAAACAGTAGGGGTCCTCTAGCCTGGCTCCAGCCCTGAATTGCTAGCCACGCTAAAAAAAATATGTTCTGGAATAATGAAGTGAAAAGAAATGAAAATTCAGACTGAGTGTCATGCTAAGAATGATTGCACTAGAGGCAAGGTCACCTAAATCAGCAGGACTGTGTGACGCAGTGGGTGAGAACTGTCAGTTACTCACCACGTTTCCCTTTCCATGCACCATATGAGTCTACATTGCAACATTGTGTAAGTTACTGTCACAGCAGGTTTGTTAGTGTTAAGGTGCATTCAAAGCTGAAGATGTATCAGTTTCCAATCGCTTCAATTGCTACACATTGGTAAAACAAATCTGTAGCTGTAGCTCTCTTCCCCCTCCCTCGAGTGGTGGATTATATTATTGATTATTGCATACTATTGATATAACTGATATAAAAAGTACACAGTCATTTATAATACTTCGATTGAGCGTTCTCAATCGAAAAAAAGAGAAATTGCATCTGAGCCATTTTTTACTTTGGATTGCCGCTTTTTCCACTTCCACTGTGGTTGATGAGTTACACAGTTTGAACTTTGGGAATGTAACCAAATGGACCCGCTCGTTCCATTTTGTACTTCAAAACACCTAGAGCCAAGCTAGAAAATACTCCCAAAAATATCCAATTTATTTAACATAATTCCTGCTACTAGGCCTATATCATTTATGATATAGTAGCGGTTCAGTTCAGCCAAAACATTTCAACAACATTTTGACAACATCAACGCTGATTGACTGGCAGGGCGCGATGGGTGGAGTTGGGGGAAAGTGCTTCAGTTGGATTTTTCCAGCTGGGGCTAAGATACCAGACGACTGTTTGCTTCATTCACGTCATCCCGCTCGCCTTCGTTCGCATCACGCCTGTTCGTGCATTAACTTTGTTATCGCACCGCTCAAACTATCATGCCGGTTTGAATGTAGCTTTAGAATTGATACAAAACAGTAGATCATCGCAAACACACACAACCATACTAAGTTAGCATGAGATACCTTCGTTATAGTACAGTATGTGTTTTGTTCGTTTGAAGCTTGTTAAAGGGATGAGATGAGGATGGTTAAAATACTGTCTTTCATATTAGCCCCACTAAACATGCATAGACAAAACAAGTTATTTAATAACTCACATTAACTGGTTCATGGTTCAACAGTTTTAATTGCTAGGTTGTGCCCTGAGTCCAGAGGCCTTAAGAAGAGACTTAAAAGGAGGGTCTTGTCCGATGAACCTATAATTGCTATGACCCCATAAGAACCTCTGTGTGAAGGTTCATTCGGAGTTCAAAGGCTAGCGATACAGCCAGGACACCAGTCACATTCCTGTCTTAATAGTACTCAATAACATTTTCAAATCAATCCTAAATCAAACCAGTGAACCCGCGAAGCAAGGCTTAAATGAGTGTAATGTGTTCTCTTTTCGTGGATTTGATAAGAATGCACACAGCTGCATCCTGGATCAGTTGGAGTCAGTCAATTGATTTGTTGGGAAGGCTGGAGAACAGTCTGCTACTAGTCTCTAGTCTGCTTGAGACAAAGGAATGTATCTGTTGGCAGAGCAACAAATGGTCTTTTGGAAATGATCCTTTGCAATATTTAAGTTAATAAAAGGATGATTTGGTTAAAAGGCTAAAATGAGGAGAGAAGCTACAATCAGTCACGCAGTCCCATTTTCCATGCCTGTTGTTCACGACGCAGTCGAAGAGGATCCAAAGCAGCTGATCTTGATCTTGATCTATCCTCTTTTGAACCAAGTCAGTTCAGTTTCTTTTGACGTCATTAAGTCTAAGAGTTTGGGAATCTTGGACTTGTGTCAAAGAGGCCATTAAAGCATTTAATGGAGGATTGTGTTTTTAGGATTGACAGGAAGATCTGTGCATCATTGACGCAGCTATTTTAGGGCAAAGAAAGCAGAGAGCTCCTCACCATTTCTTCATCGCTGACACAATAGCCACAAAAATCCTGTAACAGTTAAGGCACAGAGGAGAAAGCACAGAAATTGTTTTCAGTAATTGTAAATGATCAAATATATTGTAAGACAGGGATACTCAATAGCTGAACCTGTGGGCCACATTATGAAAATGGCAAGGGGCCAGGGCCCAGTTGATAAAAGGACAACATTAATGATAATGTTTTTGCTTTTTTTTTAATGGATGAAAAGAGAAGTGCAATATGCATTCTTTTATGCTTGGCAATTTTCTCTCTTTTGTACATTCAACACAAACAACTGTTTTCATGAAACAAACTAATGTACATTGTCTGCTATTTGTCTTTGTCTGCCTGCTATCAAGTGGGTTAACAATAAAGATAGCTGAGCATCTCTCTTTCAGTTGGTTCACAATGTAACTAATTTATGACTTGACCCACATTTAACACAAATGGCTTTTCCATGAAATAAACTTAGAATAGAATAGAATATTAGAAATTAGAATATATGACTAAATAAAATAAAACACATTATACTTCTACCTATAAATAGATTATGTACCCAGCTTTCTGTCTGCTTTTGACGTATACCTGTCCATTCAAATTTCAAACTCTAGATGGGCCTGCCCCAAAGTTATTAGTGCAGCCACGCCCGGCAGCCGGCGAAAAGAGTTCTCAACAGGCCCGAAAATTAAGGCCCGGCACTAGGACCCTCATCAAACCCTGGCCTGTACAATCAAGACACTGTCCCCGCTGCCACCCTAGAATCTCCAACTATATGGAGCTGACCTGTTCTGACATTCCATATGTTGATCTGACCTCATCAAACCCTGTATACAAAAGACATGCTCCTTATATGGCCAGTACAGAATTCATTCCATGTTTATTCGTTCTGACCCCCCCATGCCAAAGCGCCAGCGCTTGCCCAGCAGTCTGCCATCAACGAGGCGGATGCGTGCATGCGACCTCGCCCTTATGCGTTTTACTGGTACAGTAGTTAAGTAGAGCTACAGTACATCTCTCTTTCATTTGCATTACAATGTCAGTCAGTTATGACTGGGCCCACATTAAACTAAAGTTCTCAAATCCTTCCCCCCAAAAAAACAAAAACCGTCGATTTTAATTTGTTCGTATGTAGCGGTTTGAAATGGTACCTTTTACATTGGGTGTGGGGTACCAGTCAGGGCGAGGCCTGGCAATAATAAAGTATTAAATACAAATAATCAAATGCTACAAAGGGTGCATGTACTCCTTGCACATAAACCCCTACAAACTGAGCAGCATGAAATCACTCCACTCCACTCCCACCCTGTCCAGGTTTTGATGTTTGTTCAGTATAGCAACACACGTTCAGTAGCAGCAGCAACACATACACAGACAGCACTGGTGTGTTAACAAAGTGACATTGTCGTTAGCTGGTCTCTGTGCTACGCTTGTTCAGGAGGACTGGATGCAGTCGGTTCTCCTGGCGAACACGCAGAGCTAGAGCTAATACTGAAGCTAACTAAACACAATGTGCAACATCCATTCATAACACGTAACAACGTGCTCTGTGCTGTGGATGTACGAGCGTTTCTCAATAGTCGAGACAACAGAGGTGTGTGTGAATGGGAGTGCGTGTGAAGTTTGAGTGACAGTTTCTAGGTTGCTGGTAGAAATAACGGTGGCTCCAAACGGATCGCCACAGTATCTGTCTCTGTGTCTCTTTATTCCTAGTGTATATATGGAGTTATGTGTCAGGCATGCCCTGAGTGTTGTGATGTCAGAACAGGGCAGCTCATATGGAGCCTTCATGGGCAGGGGCCCTGTTCAGAGCCCGGGCTGAGGCCTTTTGTGGTGGTTCTGGACAACCGTGGGTCTGACTGACTCGACACCGGGCACTGCACTCCCTGTGGGGGTGTGGAACACGTGTGTCGAATTTGAAGTCGGTGGGGCTATAATGGTTCTCGATCTCGAGTTACATGCATTACAGCCATACACACGTACAGACAGACGTACAGACAGACAGAGACATGGTGCATATATAGATTGATGAGATAAGATTTTAGATAGATAGATGAGTACTTTCTTTTGGTACTTTACTCACTCTCTCTCTCTCTCTCTGTCGGTCTCTACTCTCTACATTGTCCTGTTCAAAATGATTATGTGCCTAACTGTGAAGATTATTTTGAGTGTCTACTGTTACTCTCATTGCATCTGTTCTGTGTAAGTCCTCATGAAGCCTAGGGTGGAGGGGGTCAGGTTTGACAGATGACAGGATAGACAGGACATGTGACACAGGTCCATGATGGACAGAAGAGAGCACCACAGATGACAGGAGAGACAGGTCCACAGACAACAGCAGAGACAGGCACACAGACCACAGGAGAGAGAGGTCCACAGACAACAGCAGAGACAGGCACACAGACCACAGGACAGAGTGGTCCACAGACAACAGCTGAGACAGGCACACAGACCACAGGAGAGAGAGGTCCACAGACAACAGCAGAGACAGGCACACAGACCACAGGAGAGAGAGGTCCACAGACAACAGCAGAGACCGGCACACAGACCACAGGACAGAGTGGTCCACAGACAACAGCAGAGACAGGCACACAGACCACAGGACAGAGTGGTCCACAGACAACAGCAGAGACAGGCACACAGACCACAGGAGAGAGAGGTCCACAGACAACAGCAGAGACAGGAACACAGACCACAGGAGAGAGAGGTCCACAGACAACAGCAGAGACAGGCACACAGACCACAGGACAGAGTGGTCCACAGACAACAGCAGAGACAGGCACACAGACCACAGGACAGAGTGGTCCACAGACAACAGCAGAGACAGGCACACAGACCACAGGAGAGAGAGGTCCACAGACAACAGCAGAGACAGGCACACAGACCACAGGACAGAGTGGTCCACAGACAACAGCAGAGACAGGCACACAGACCACAGGACAGAGTGGTCCACAGACAACAGCAGAGACAGGCACACAGACCACAGGAGAGAGAGGTCCACAGACAACAGCAGAGACAGGCACACAGACCACAGGAGAGAGAGGTCCACAGACAACAGCAGAGACAGGCACACAGACCACAGGAGAGACAGGCCCACATGGAAGGCAGGAGAGACAGGTCCACACAGAAGAAGGACAAGGAAGAGCGGGGAGATGTCACATGAGAATATGTGAGTGAGATTGAACTCCCTACTCAACTGTTGTGGCTCGTTGCTTACGGTAGTTGTACAACAGGTTGTCTATCTAATAATTCACTAATGGGGAAGGACAGAAGGAGATTAGTTTGTGGTTATGTGTAGCATGCATCTGTCTGTCTGTCTAGTGATTGTGCGAAGTGATGTCACGCGTTGTGTGTGTGTGTGTGTGTGTGTGTGTGTGTGTGTGTGTGTGTGTGTGTGTGTGTGTGTGTGTGTGTGTGTGTGCGTGTGTGTGTGTGTGTGTGTGTGTGTATGTGCGTGTGTGCGTTGTGTGTTTCTTGTGTAGTTCACAGTATTAAATTGATAACCACAGATAAATCCACAGATGTATTTATCCCAGTAAACCTGCCACACTTTGTCCCTCTCCCTCTTTCGCTGGTCTGCGTCCTCTGCAATACATTTCTCTTCTTATCCAAACACATTTTTCAAGCATTTAAAAATACTTTGCTATGATTAATATGTTGTCTTGCTTTTCCCACGTAATAAGGTTGCAAGGAAAATAAAGGAAACTTGGGTGGAAACACTATCTACTCTTTCTCCCTCATAGATATGGTACAGTCAGCATTTGAATGCCCCAAAAACATTACATCTGTTCTCACCGCAGGGGAAAACATTGCATTCACGCCAATAAACTATTTTATATGAAACTTAACGTAATGTAAGACACTGTAATGTCAGCAATCACAGATAGAACTAGATAAAGTGCCCCTCGGGGCACAGGTCTCCACCAGGGCAGGTCAGGTTGTGGCCTCCTGGTGCTGCTATAATAGGTCAATGTGAAAAGGGTTCCATTTCTTCTTAAGCCTTGGATGGCAATTGGATGATTTGAGGCATTTTGTTCCAAAAATGTGTTTTACAAAAATTCCACCTGTTTGGTGGCTCTATAACAGGCCAATGTGAAAAGGGTGGGATATATTCCTCAGCCTAGTAGGAAAGTCTGTGAAAGATTTCACATAAATTGCACGCTGCGTCCATGATTTGTTCAAAACGGACCAAACTTTATAAGCCAATGAGGATGGAATATGAAATATTCAGACAGATCCGGCGGCTTGAACACATGACTATGGAGATAGTGTGTAACGATTTGTGGGATCTTTGGACAGAATCTGGAGGAGTAATATCCAAAAATGTGTTTTTCAAAAGTCAGCCTCTGTATAGTGTTTGCCCGAACGCGGCTGGAAATGAGCACAGAGTCAGGATGTACAAAAGCAGCCACACCGTGGTTTATTCCCAAAAAGGAGATGAACAGCATGGAAATGGCAGCATGCAGGCAGCAACAAACAAACAGGGCAGGTGGGTGTGCAGCTCCACCCTGCCCTCTCACTGAATTCAACACTGAGTTGGTGAGCTTCCTGGCAGCCTTTTATAGGCAGCTGCACCAATCAGTGTGGGCTGTACCATTTCACCTGGTTAAACATGCAACCCCCACATAACCCACATCACATTATCCTTAGCAGCCCCAATGCCTCCCTCAAACACCCCCGTGGCTATTCCACCATGGTCCAGTCCAGTACATGGTGCCCTGGTAGCCTGGTTCCCTGAACACACTGGAACAGACAGAACAGAAGCAGATATTACATAATTGTATTTTCATTTCATCATACTTTCAATAACCCAGTTAGACTCATGACTCTTCCTTTATGCCAATATACATACTTAAATGTGCCCACTCTCAGTAACGGAGGACCACTTCGTTACAGCCTCCTGGTGGCGCTATAACAGGCCGTTCTGGAATTTGTTGGGCAGAGGTTCAGGTGCAAAATTTGGCAACGACCGGGTTAATGGTGCCGGAGATTAGCTGTACACAGACGGACGGACGGACACACGGATGGACGGAAGGACACACACACACACACACACACACACACACACACACACACACACACACACACACACACACACACACACACGGACGGACGGACGGACGGAGTGCAAAACATACTCTCTCCCCATGCCTTCGGCCTGGTGGAGTAATATATGTGTGTACACTGTACAGTGTATGTGTGTACAGTACGTGTACGTACACTTGTACTTCATGTATGTCAGTGCCCCACTTACCACAAAAAAGTCTGAGAATTTCTGCAGGCCTCCATTTGGAGTGGAGCGAGATCAGAGGCCTGGCCACACAAGACTATAGGACATGACAACTTGTTGACATTAGAATGTAGTTCAAAAATCATGCTCCCAGCATTTCCAGCATGGGAGAACAGATTTGTTGTCCACACCCCTGACTTCGACTAGACACTGACTGTATAGAGAAAGTCTGAATCTATGAATATTCAAATATGCAAATTTGCCCTTGACATGAAAAAGTTTGAGAACCACTGGCGTATTTGGACCATGATAGATTTGCGGGACATAGCCGGCTCAGATTGAGGAAGTAACAGGAGAAGAATGTAAGTAAGTAAGTAAGTAAGTAAGTAAGTAAGTATAAGTAAGTAAGTAAGTAAGTAAGTAGGTAAGTAAGTAAGTGGGTAAGTAAGTAAGTGCATTTTATTCATAAAGCACTTTTCAAAACAAAGTTACAAAGTGCTGTACAAACAGTAAAACACAAGATTAATAACACGACAAGAAGAAAAGCAAAACATTGACCTGCACAAATAGGTCAGGTAGACATTTCACAGCCCAAATGCAAACGAAATAAATGTGAAAAGTGCTCTCTGGCGTCAAGTTCTGCACATAACAATCTGTATAAAATGGTGCATTTATATTCACCCTTTCACGCAGGCACCAGCCCATTCATCATCGGGAGCAGTTGGTTCAGTGTCTTGCTCAAGGACACTTCAACACTAACGCAGGGGGAGCTGGGGATCGATCTGGGAACCTTCCAATAACGTCCCACGTCCTAACGTGACCGCTCTACTTCCTGAGCCATTGCTGCCTGTGACAGTCATGCCTCCAAGAGGAGTTAACTGTAGACTTCAGGGCGTATACGTCATATACCTCCCTTTTCCCCATCTCTCCTCGTTACGCCTCCCAGACATCATCATCGCCCAGTATGTTTCCACATCTCTCTCTCTCTCTCTCTCTCTCTCTCTCTCTCTCTGACGCTCATTAAATGTATCCTGCATTATACTCTATGACACCCTGTCTGATTGCATCACTCACATCCAGCAGCCCCTCTGCTGAATGAGGGCTCTATAGTGTCAGGCCATATACCTGTAGCACTGTCCTGCCAATATGGTTCCGCGTCAAAGCCAGCCGGGCCAGTAACCCAGGTGCCTCACAAAACCTGCTGTTCCACGCAGAGAGATTAACCAATGGTCCTTGACCTTTAACCACTTCATCCCCAGAATAGGGATGCTAGGGTTCATGTGGTTACAACGTTGGTTTGGCTCATGTATGTGTGTGTGTGTGTGTGTGTGTGTGTGTGTGTGTGTGTTTGTGTGCGTGCGTGCGTGCGTGCATGCGTGCATGCGTGCATGCGTACCTGCCTGCCTGCGTGCGTGCCTGCCTGCCTACCTGCGTGTGTGCGTGTGTGCGTGCGTTGACTCTCCCTATTTTTTAATCTTGCCCCTGCATGGCTGATTATTGTTATTGTTCAGATTCATAGCTTGCTACGATTTATTTGCTAATTAATAACATATCGTGCTTCCTAACTCCCCCGAAAGGAGCACAACTTCACACAGGGTCAACGTATTTACTCGAATCTCAGGCCATTCGCAATCTAAATAACATTACTCATGTGTCTTTTATATACTTTTATTATGATTTCATGAACATACATTTTAACACAATGAGCTTAGCTCTTTAAATCGGCTTAGTGTTAGCCCTTGTTCAGGCCTTTGATTAGTTAGTTAGGTAAAAAAGCTTTCCACTGGTGCTGGCTGTTTGTCACCTCCAGGAAGTGAATCCGGCCCATGTGCCTACATGTGCCGTGTGGCTATGTGAGACAGTGGAGAATATGCCCTTATCAGGACCCCCGCTGTGTGCCTGTGAGAGAAGCTGGTGGCTTCCCCCTATCTATGGCTGGTGTCCTATTTCACACCTCTTAGTTTTGTCAACTCAGTATAGACAGGGCCTGCTTTGGTCACAGCCCAGTAATAGTTTAGTAGGTTACTGAGAATTATTGGCAGATTATACAGTGTACATGTTATTAATAGGAACCCAACGCTGAGATTCATACTCAGCCGAACAGTTATTGTTATGTGGGCAATGATTGGAACAATAGAGGAGGCTGCGTCTATGAGACATTTGGAGGGGAGTTGTCAAACTTTAAGGAATCTTCACGTACACCTAGAGTTTTGTAGAATGCTTATTAGATGTGTTTGACCCCATAAAGCCCAGAATGAGAGAGCAGTATTGTACCAGTGTGGTGGCTATGGTTGTAAAGAAGTTGTTTGAGCAATCAGCCACATCCAGCTTATCTGCCATGAGCATTCCATTGGAATTGACATCGATGTTTGTGGATCCAGTTTTCAGATTAAATTAGCCTAGCATGGCCAGACTAATATCACTGCGTAGATATTAGTCTGAAACTTTGGTGTTGAAGATTTATTTCCAAGGGGCCAAGCTTATTCCAACACCACAGCAAAAAAGGCTCACTTTGAATAGTGGGCTCTGATTGGTCACCCACAACTCTGGGTTGAGCGAAATGTAATTAAAATGTGCCAGACCAATCTCCCCAGGGAATTTGTTTTTCCTGTGGCAGATTCGTCCCGTTAAGCTAAAATTAAATATCTTCCATAGCTCCCACGGTTTGTCAAATTAGTTTTATTTTATTTTTAATATTTTTTTGTAGTTTTAATCATGCCAACTAGCCACTAACTAGTTACGTAGGTTTGTTTCTCTGTTTGTGGAGCTCATTAGTACGTTTTATAAGGTACAAGTCAGTGTTGAACTGCTCACTCTCAGCACAGCTTTGGCAACGCTCAGAAATACTTTTGTCTCTGTCCTTCATAGCAGTCTTGATGTCCGAGTTTATCCATGGCTCCGAGCAGGCTTTAACCCTGGCTGTTGTTATGGGTGCCAAGTTGTCTAACACTTTTGGGAATGTAGTCCCTGCAGGGTTCACCCGGAGCCCACCTTGAGAAGCAGTGCTTCAAAGAACATTGTCAGCCAGTAGGTGTCCTATACTGCACCAGGCTCAGAGTAGGGAAACTATACTGCAGATGTGCTAGTCACATGTTTTTAGTCCATGAGCCAGACCTCCAAAATTGGAACATTAATTGACTTTTGTGGATTCCCCCCCCCCCTTCTCTCTCTCCAAAGGGAGATGCATTGGGTCCACATCCACAAACACTTAATGCAGAGATGAGCAAGTCGAGATCTTCCCCCTTCCCCTTCTCCATCACACATGGACAGCTGGATGGACAGAAGGCAGGACGGACACATGAGCATGCACGCGAGTGTGCGTGCACAAACACACGCACGCATGCACGGCACGCAGTGCGAGCGCGCACACACACACACACACACACACACACACACACACACACACACACACACACACACACACACACACACACTTCTGTCCGGGGCTATTTTTATTCATTTACTATATAGTACAGCACAGAAGCGCTTTCTGCTTGGCAGGAGCAGGGGATGACGCACATGGCGCGCTTGGGGCAGTGAGATCAAGTAAAGCCTAATGCTTGTCCAAGGGGAACTGTGCAACAACACATGCATACTGAGAGAGAGGAAGCATCTACTTCCTGGACAGCTTACTGTAAATGTGTTGATGGGTTTTGATAACAAACATACTCATGCGCACGCATGCTCACACACACACATGTGTACACACACACACACACACACACACACACACACACACACACACGCACACACACACACACACACACACACACACACACACACACACACACACACACACAACATACGGTAGATGGGGGGCCAGGGGACTCAGCTTTAACATGAATTAATGATCTGGGCCAGATCATTAATTAAGAATGCCATTAATATATCCAAAATCTATTGCTGATAAATGTGTTCAAATACCTCAATACCTCATCATATGAGAATGTTGTGAATCCATAACTTTCTGGCTTTATTTATCCTCCTCTGTACGGCAGTAAAGTTATTGTCGACAAATGCGGTTTAGAAACAACCTAACTGAGAATAAGCATGATATTATTAAGTTGTTATAGTCTCATGGGCAAGAAGAGACCCGGAGATACAGGAGGAAGGTGTGATTCTGACCGCAGCATGATGGCCACAGCAGGTATAGTCCACCTCTCGCTTCCACGTGATGTTTGGGTGATGTTTCTACTGCATGTAGTCCATGTGACGTTTCGGTGAGCAGCGGCTGAGCTTTTGTTTCCCCCAACAAGTCTCCTGACATTATTGTATCCCATTATTATTTCTGCTCCGTAAACGGTCGAATGCAATCTTCGGTACAAACTTGTTTACACCTCCTCCAACTTGCTGAATCCATCATTTAAATAATAATGCTCCCCGATTGCGGTGCAACTAGCTCCTACTCCTCTGGTGTTCAAATTCAAAATGACAAAAATCCTTTTTCATCAGGGCTGACATGCGGCCGACTCCAGAGACGACACTCTGGTATTATTGATGTTATGCCCAAAATGACTGAATTAAATATAACCCCTATTGCACCTTGCACCTTGCGTTACGCCCAGAAAACGGGTAGTTTAACCAACAAAATTGGAACAACCCCCCCCTCCCAAAAAAAAGCATTCGTGCCATTCGTCATTGTCTTAATATAATTCAGCAGTGTGGCGTGTAATGGCCAGTATCCAACACATCAAAGTTATTTAATGTCCCATCTCGGACACCTTCATCTGTGTTTCACAATGGCTGTCAATCATTCACACTTCAGCATTGTGCCACATTTGCACTGCTAACAAAGTGTGTTTTAACATTTGTAATTGATTACATTGCCATAATTGTGCGGTAGAGATCAGTAAAGACTAAAGAGTCAACAGCGTCATTCTAAATAAGTCATGATAAGCACACAGCTACTGTAGCAGTTAACAGATTTGGGCACTAGTCTCATTATACAATAAACCATTGTTATCATTAACAACTTGTTGAGAGTGGAGTTCTCCTTTGAAGCAGTGTAATCAGTCTCACTCAGAGCCACTGCTTGCTATTGTCCCCTCCTATCTTTCCAGTGAAGAGTGCCCGTGGATAGTTTCCAACACACATCGGACGTAATGACAATACAGTGCAGAATAGATTATATAGACCACAGTGTCAAGACACATCAGTGGGAGCAGAGTGTCTATTTAGGAATTAATCTATGTTTGATCTTTAAAAGCCCTTATCACCTAGAATGCCAATATCACTTAACTGTTTGTCAATAAGTAGTCCACTTAAATGACTCATGGCTAATGGTTTGTTGCTGCTGAGGACTGCAGTTGTGAGAGCAGTAGTGGGTTTTTAATTAATTCATTTAATGTTTCACTGAGAAGGCATGTATATAGGGCATAGCAGTGGGGGCCATTTTCTGGTTCCATTGATCCAGACCCCAAATAATTATGAGCAAATAAAAGTACATTTTCCTCTGAGATGTAGTGGAGTAGAAGTATGAAGTGAGGGGCGCTAATATATTAAAGTCTAACTCATGTTGTTTAGGTGATGTAAAGGTGATGTGAAACAAACAGTGCCAACACAAACGCCATTAACAATAAAGAGACAATATGACGTAAACGACACATTTCCCTTCATTGTCAATGCGTTTACTAAACAAACTTTGAACTAAAGACAAACATTAAACCTATATGTAATTATGTATAGGAGGGGCTAGCGCCCCTCAAAAATGTATAGAAAATTGGGAATACTCCAGTAAAATAAAAGCCTCAAGTACAGTACTTAAGTACAGTATGTACTATTGCAGTGACAGAGACCATGCTCTCCTGCTGGCTTCAGTTCCCATCCATGAACATGGCAAAATTGTGTTTGTTGGATGGTCAGCACGGTTAAAGGAATCATACACCAGTCTCCACGGTGATGGACAGGGCATTTCTTGGATCCAAGAGGTTTGAATGTCTGTTTTGTATTCGATAAAGACTGTCACTTGACAAGGCTGTTCCTAGAAACCCTGAGAGCTGGACTTCAGGGCCCATAATAACATTATGACACAATTAAGTAACGTAAACATGTCCTTAAAATGTGTTCTAAAATAGTTTTGAGCCAGGGGTGAAAGTGGCTTGAAATTCTTGCCGGAACTCCCCAAAACATAAAAAACAATAATAGGGATCTAATTAGGGATCATGTTTTTTTTTCTTCCGATCCAATTCCGATCATTTGATTTTGAGACATGCCGATACCAATTTTTCCCGATCCGATCTTTATATTTTTATACAACACTTATGCCATGTGTGAAATGTATGTTACTCTAGTTTAGTCTGTTGCCTTTCAATTATTCAAAGGCAAACATATGTGACTACTTTTATTAGAACTATAGAAGGACTGTCATTTTGTATTTTGTCATGTCATATGAAAGCAGGGAATCATAGCAAAAATAATTATGTATTGGTTAATTAGATTGAGTGAATCTTGCAACTACAGCTTATGGAACTGAAGTCAAAGTTAAAACTCTTGTAGAGAAATCACCATTTGCATGGCTCATTCAGAGATAGATAGTAGGCCTACAGGACATTATCATAGGTTGCATTCCTTTGTTTTCATCATGGATCTATTTCACCCCTCTGTGAATGTCGTGTTTGCATGATCTATGATACCAGGTGTTTGCCACTGCTGGAACTAGTGCCCCAGGAGGACATCAAGCATAAACATGACCGTTTTCACAAAATATCATTGTGTATACGTCTTTCTTTGAGATTTACATTAGACACAAGACTATTTAGACACACTATTTTTATTGAAATAAAAAAAGAAAATCTCTGATGTATCCCTAGTTATAAATATAGTACCTAACCAATAACACGGCACAAATAAAACACAACAGGTCTTACACCTGCATTAGGCTACTTCATTATATTTACTATATTGTATTTAGGACATTCATACCATAATCACAAGGGAAATGATGGTCCTACTGCTGTCACTTCTTCTTGCAGGGTCTCTGCCTCCTCCTCCCCCTCTCTGTCTCAACCTGCTCTGGAGCTTCATCCCTGGGCGTTGTTCTACTAACCTTTTCTTTAACCAGCTTCTTCAAGTCTCTCTTTTCTCTTGAACATGTTCGTTGCATTGACATTGGTGTTTACCAAAAGTGGCATTTTAGGTTTTCAGCAGATTTTGATTATCGTCTTAACCCTGGTACCGTGCCATCAGCAAGCTTCACCGGTTAGCCTGGTATATCTGCTGTGTTCCAGGGCTTCTGTATAGGTCCCAGGAATCTGGATTATTCAATGTCCCCCCACAGAGTTGACCCCTGATTATAGGACAACAATTTAAACTCTACTCAGAGGACCGCTTGTTCTCTAGCTAAACTGCACGCTGCCGCTACTTAAGACCACTTTTTATATTAAAACACACAGATCAGGTTCTTGTTTACCAGGCAGAACACTCATAAGGGATGTTGTTCGTTGTCTGGCATCAGAACAGAGCTCGGTATAAACAGGAGCGGATATGGCTGAGCCTCGTCATGTTAAACATGTTATTGTTAGGAAAGTTGAACGAGCTCTGCTTCCGTTTCACAACAGTCCCAGTACAGCCTAGGTCTTTCTATTGCTTAGCCGTTCCAATGGAGCAACTGGAGTTCACTGCCTTGCTTAAAGGCAGTACATCAGCAGGGTTGTGTAAGGCAAGGAGAGTATTTCTTTACAATATGAGAATAATATTCCTGCTACAATGGACACTTTTCCACACTTGACACCTGTGGTTTTGAGCCCAATCTCTTCCATTATGTTTCATCTAACTGCTATTGTATTTGATTGAGCCTATA
This sequence comes from Protomyctophum bolini, assembly GCF_963924005.1. Taxonomy (NCBI): domain Eukaryota; kingdom Metazoa; phylum Chordata; class Actinopteri; order Myctophiformes; family Myctophidae; genus Protomyctophum; species Protomyctophum bolini. Next base: position 23,411,327 of record NC_137864.1, read on the forward strand.
GGACTATTTATTTTATTTTGTTTATTTTTACTTTAGTGGTGTTCCTTCCTTCATGATCTGATCTGTATCATTATTCTGGGACTGCTCTGTAACAAGTTACCCCTCAGGGATCCAAGCATTTTAAATGCAGCCATTCATTCCATTGGCAAACATGATTTTCAAGTTTTAAATGTAATTATGTGACATTTGGTAGTGTATTGACATAGGATTGTTGAGATTATTAGAGGATGATTAGCTAATTATTTCACAAACTTTGTTTGATGGAAATTTCATTTTCTCATCCATCCATTGCTGGATTTAGACTTTTGATCCAGATTCAGCGGAAGTTCAGTAGGTGCAAGCTAACGCAAGCACAGGGACGTCAACCTTTCAATCAAAGCACTGTTGCAAATGTAAATGGAATGCATTCTCAATAAAATGAGAAATTGCATCTGAGCCAGTTTTCCATCTTTTATTTTGGAGCGCCACTTTTTCCACTTTGGTGGTTTCACTGGTTTATGATTTTTTGTTGTTGTTGTAAATGGCATGCCCTCTGTTATAAAGACAGGGACTTGGCTGATAAAGATTGTTTGTTATTACCCTTGTCTACATTGTGTGGCCTGTAAAAACTCCAAGAAAATGAACACATTTACAAGTGCAGTTACTAACAAACAATACACTATCAGACAATTTGTAAATTGTAGTTCTTCTAATGTAGTCTACATGATTTCATGCAAATGCAATCTACAGTGTGTACAGTAGGCAAAACATCCAGGGCAGTACGCACACGCATCATAGAACACATGAGTGCCATTAGATGCAAATTGCAAGGACATCAAATCTCCTGTCGCAAGACATTTTATGGAAGCCGGTCACTCCATAGCAGATCTGTCGTTAAATCTGCACCCACTACATTAACAATGGTAGTTACAATGGAGCAGTTTAACGTCATGCTCAGGACACACACACACACACACACACACACACACACACACACACACACACACACACACACACACACACACGTATACACTTAAAAAATACACAACATGACATTTTGTTATTTTGTCATCATTTGCAAGTAACATCCCTGGCTTCACAGTACACATTAATTACCCGTAAACCCATTCCGTTAGTGGAATGGAAATTAAAAGCAATTGTACAACCGTGGAGGGTTTACCAGGATATATTATTGCCTCTAAATGGCAGCATTTGTTGTCTATCACTCGTCATAAATTCACACATCTCTGTCCAGAGCAACGGGAACGAGCTCTTCCTGGGTGCCATCAGAAAAGTGAAAGGAAATTATGTGTGAAGTTTGACACTAGCGCTGATGGTAGCCATGTCTATCTACCCCCTTCAGGAGAATAGAATAGTTCTGATAGGTAGCCATGTCTATCTACCCCCTTCAGGAGAATAGAATAGTTCTGATAGGTAGCCATGTCTATCTACCCCCTTCAGGAGAATAGAATATAGTTCTGATAGGTAGCCATGTCTATCTACCCCCTTTAGGAGAATAGAATAGTTCTGATAGGTAGCCATGTCTATCTACACCCTTCAGGAGAATAGAATAGTTCTCATAGGTATATCTACCCCCTTCAGGAGAATAGAATAGTTCTGATAGGTAGCTATGTCTACCCCCTTCAGGAGAATAGAATAGTTCTCATATGCTTTATGCATGTTAATGAATGTCGTGCTGGTGTGTGGGTGACAGTATTTGTGTGATCGATATCGGTGTGGCTACGTGGTATTTTATAGAAAAGATAACATTGATAAATGCCATGGGGGAAGATAGTAGACTACTGATGTGAGAGAAAAACAGAAAAAGAGACAGACAGATTGACAAACAGACAGACAGTGACAAACAGACAGACAGACTAATCTTGTGTGAGTGTGTTTATGCAAGATAGAGAAACATTATCTTCACTGACAAGTGTGTGTGTATGTGTGTGTGTGTGTGTGTGTGTGTGTGTGTGTGTGTGTGTGTGTGTGTGAGAGAGAGAGAGCTAACTAAGCTTATCTTGTGTGAGGGTGTTTATGTCTGTAGAGAAACATAATATCTTCACTGATGTGTGTGAACATGTGTGTGCGTGTTAAAGCTGTAAGTACAGATTCGCCATTGTAAACAATGGGACTCAATTTCCCATAACCCTTTGCATGCTGGCGCAACGGTCCTCTTTGCGATGATGACATCAACACGCGTCTCATATCCCATTCTGTCTGGTGGACCGTATGACTTAAAACTGATTAAAAACGTGGATTAAACAATGAAAACCTAACTCGGGCAACTCGCGGATCGCAGGGAAAGTGATCTACAATTAATTAGCTCGGGCAACTCGTGAATAGTCAAAGTGTTAAAAGGAGGAAATCCTTTATTTAATTAAAAGGCAACAGCCAACAGGTCTTTATCAGGGCAAGAATGAAGAACATCACCAAACACACTCATTATAGAAACAAGAATAAAGATTTGCAATGAGGCAATTAGCAGGTATCAGAAGCACGTGAGTACCAATCAGTTAATACATAGGTAATTGCATAGATCTGCATATACTGTAGGCACTCAATCAACCACTTTTTGCTAAATATTTGATGCTCACACACACACACACACACACACGCACGCACGCACACACACACATGCAAACACATGCACGCACGCACGCACACATGCACGCACAAACGCACGCACACACGTGGCATCAGTGGTTGATTGAGTGCCTATATGCATATCTATGCAATTATATATGTATTAACTGATTGGCACTCACGTGCTTCTGACACCTGCAAAGCTTTGTTCTTGTTGCTATATAATGAGTGTGTTTGGCGATGTTCTTCATTCTTGCCCTGATGAAGACCAGTTATGGTCGAACTCGAAACATGTTGGTTGTTGCCTTTTAATTAAATAAATGCTTTCCTCTTTTTAACTTTGAGTGCCTGATCGTCTCTCTTTTACCTACATTACCCGAGTGTTTGTATTTTTGGGATACTTCACTCAAGGGGAGAAGTACATTGTGAATTTAAATACTGAACATTGCCGACATACAATATAAGATACGCACCGACACTGTTTGTGTGTGCATGCGTGTGTTTCTGCTAAAGACTGGTGTCCCCAATTTGATTTGACTGTTTCTTAATGTGGCAACCCAGGGGTAGTGGAGGTGAGATTCACAATAAAATAGGAGATCCGGAGTCAGACTTCAATTAACTTAAATTGTCTTTATTCTTCAATTAATTTATTCAAAAGGTTTAGGGATAAAGTAGTTGGGTCATCAAAAGGTAAACTTAGAATTCTTCTCATCTGGGGTGGTACAGGATTTCAGCCTAGGTTACACACCAGGGGCTTTGGTGTCCTGTGGGCAGAGCAGAGAGAGAGAGAGCCGTGACTATATGTTCCATTGGTGGGGAAACCCTGCTCTCCCACCGGAGCTCAATAGACTTGCACCAACGTCCTTCCACTTGTGACAGCGAGTGATGTTGATAGTATACTGGTCTTGACTGACATCTGAGTCATCCCCTGGTTTGCCACAATAGGTTTAGGTATGGTATAAGCTGGTCGACCCATGACTCACCCTGCATTATCTGCTTGGCCTTGAGGCTCAGGTAGAAGGAATGGAAAATATAGACTACTAGGATTTACATCTTAGTTTTGGTAGAATTAGTTTATGTTACAGACAGCATGTTCTATTGTCAATTTCAGGATATAAGTTGTGTACATAAAGGCCAGCCTCCTTTTAATCACAAGACCATCCAAGTCATGGTTTCAGTGTGGTGGTTCTCAAAATGGGGTCCAGGAGGTTCCAAATGGACCCTTACATGCATGTAACTCTGAGTGTACAGATGGAACTGTTGTGGGTGTCCTTGAAAGTAAAAAAAGAAAAAAAAGTTTGAAAACAACTGCTCTATGCTCAGTTCCTGTTGTTTATATGTACTGACAGGAATTCTAGATATCTGTTTTAAATAAAACTAGCAGTAATCTCATTGCTTCAGATATAACTGCCAGGTCCGGATTGCCCGGAGGGAGACTGGGGATATTTTCCGATGGCCTGCCTGTGTAATCACTGATGTGCCCCGCAGCCATGGCATGTCAGGACAAAAACTTTGAGTTTTGATGCAGCACACAAACACTATGACCACCAGTGATGAAAAGTAACATTGTATTGTATTAGACTGTACTTGTTCGAGGTAGGCGACCTTTACTTTACTTGAGTATTTATACTTCATACGCAAATAGCTTATCTACAAGCTCACAATGCATTGCAGAACGGCACATTCTGAGCTTGTAGATCGGGTAGATATACAGCAGGTTTTAAGGATGGCATTGATAAGATTGGCATCCTAGTCCACCCCATGTCCTGTGGGGTGTGTGTGTGTGTGTGTGTGTGTGTGTGTGTGTGTGCGTGCGTGCGTGTGTGTGTGTGTGTGTGTGTGTGTGTGTGTGTGTGTGTGTGTGTGTGTGTGTGCGTGTGTGTGTGTGCGTGTGTGTGTGTGTGTGCGTGTGTGTGTGTGTGTGTGTGTGTGTGTGTTTGTGCGCGCGCGCGTGCGTGTGAGCCAGGTATATGTGCAATCATTCTCCCTGAAATTACACACAATTGACGACGCCCCCTTCTGTGACGCACATGGAGCTGCCGCTCACATGGGTGGACATAACTCACATGGGTGGACATAACTCACATGGGTGGACATAACTCACATGGGTGGACATAACTCACATGGGTGGACATAACTCACATGGGTGGACATAACTCACATGGGTGGACATAACTCACATGGGTGGACATAACTCACATGGGTGGACATAACTCACATGGGTGGACATAACTCACATGGGTGGACATAACTCCTGCTAAAACCAGATAGCACAGTGGCGTCGCAGTTAAGCATGATAGCCTTCCAATCCCAGTGCCACAGGTTTGAATCCTTCTCATCACAGTGTTTATTTTAAGGTTAGGTCTTGGCATATGACTTCTTCATGCCACTCAGCCCACTTGGTGAGAAAAAACTATAGCAGTAAGAAATGACAATAGCAGTAGTTAGGCAAAACACAGTTGAAAACAACATGAGCAACAAGAGGCAATGTGCTGAAGGTTATGATGGCCGCTAGAGCCGACTCAGTGTGTTCGAGTTACTAGAGGCACAGAAGTGGGCATCGCCAATTGTGTTGTGATTTCAGTTATGAAAAGCGAGGTTGCGTGAGAGACCTTTCCAACAGTCAAATTTCATCAGCAGACTATGTTGGTGTACGTAACACTAAACCAGTCTGTTTAATCTGATCTCAAGGTTTCAACGACAGCTATCTTCTGAATCATCCATGCTGATGCTGCTTTGCACTATAAACAAACTTATAGATGGAAAAGATAACAGAGCTCTGCCTCTGTCCATCTCATCATAATGCACTGCTTCTCAATGTCAGGCTCAGGGACTGAGGGACCACTACATGGGTCCACCGCACACGACACATGTTCCATTACTGGTCTGTAACTTGGAGAGTGTACAAATGGAATGTTTTTTTTCCCCCCTTGCTTTGTTTTAATGTGTAGATATTCACCACGATCTGGTGGTGGTGCAAGTGTTAAAAACACAAATGCAGGACAGCTATGCAGAATAGTGCACAAAACCAATTTTGGGGGAATTTAATACAGGTGATGCAACACAAACAATTATCCGATCAGAACTAACTGGGAAACAAGACCGTAGACATAAAGGTATAGGCCTAGACGCCTCTTCCGGTTCTGGGGCCTGTGTTCTCGAGAGGGGGCAAAGCTTTCCCGAGATTCCTTGCGAAGCATAGCAGATGCATGAGCAGTGCGTCACAGAGCGGATGTTCGGGTCTGACAAGTCCCGGAAAAGATGCACTGTGATTGGCCAGTAGTCACTTGAGTGGCAGGGTGGCGTAGCGTGTCTTCTACACGTCCGGTTCACTTCCGCCCCAGCGGTGTAAATTCATTGCTCCGCCCTCCCGGGCGTCAACACACATGGCTTCAACGAACTGCAGCAGGCAATGAGGCAGCTATGAAACAGACTGTACACATGATGGCTGATTACACATGGGATTACAGCTGGGGAGGACAAGAACATAGAACCAAAACAACTAGAACATTACAAAGAAAGAAAATCTGTGATTGTGACATTGTGTGACTGATAAAGTTGATATTATTATTACACCCAGAGTAAATGTTTTTGTGGAACGAGCTTTCACCCCATGTTAAACCCTGCCTGTGTTGAAATCACATTTCGTACAGCACTTTGGTTCAACACTGATGTTATAAATGAAGTGGATTGGATTGGATTGTCACTGAAGAAATTGCAATTACTGTAACAAATTAATTGTGTTTCTGGCCTCAAACCTTGCTGGAACATTACGAATGGAAATTTGATTTCTGTTTGGCCTTTAGACTTTGTAAACAAAAAGGTTGCACAGGAAAGATAATATGACAAATAAACTACAAGCTCAAAAAGCGTCGCAATGTGACGTGTTTTGTGGTTGTAGATCTAGTATTTCCACTATTTTACATCTATTATAAAATACATGAACATTTTAACATGGAAACAATTATTACAAAAAATAGTTGCGATTATCTCAAATAATTGCGATTATGTAATAATTGTGACATGCATGCCAAGGACCCCATGTATCTGGCAGAGGCACTGAGGAAAAGACAAGGGGTGGAGTTGGAGGTGGCAGAATTAGAATTGAGGATGCTACGATTCACTTTAAGGATTGACAGGATCAGAAATGATCTGGTTGAGAACCAGTAGTGGTTCTCAACCTTTTCCGGGGCGTGACCCACCAAAATAATCATAATTGAACTGGGGACCCCCGAATGTATAGGTGTTGAGGCATTCAATTTAGTTTGACTTTATAATTGTTGATTGTCACTTCACTGTCATCTGGGGACCACCTCCAAATCATGTGTCTGCTAAATGCCTACATTGTAAATTGCAAACACAAAGCCATCACAGAACTTCACGGGTTCCGGAAGGTTTCAGAAGCTTTACCCTTCATGGTGGAAAAGGACCATTAGTTAATCCAAAGGTCTTATTCCCGTTTTTACAACTGATGGAGTCACAGTGAGCTGGTTATGGAGCTGATGAAATGGATTGAGGACTGAGTCCGGCTGGAAGGAGAGGCATTAGCTCTGGTTAAAACCTTCCTTTGCGCGGAGCTAAAAGCCATGAATGGGATCAATCCAATCTTCCAGCAGAATCAGCCTGCTTGGTAATTGCAAATGGGAGTCCAGGATACCCCGTAATTGCCTGTTAAGTGTGTGTGTGTGTGTGTGTGTGTGTGTGTGTGTGTGTGTGTGTGTGTGTGTGTGTGTGTGTGTGTGTGTGTGTGTGTGTGTGTGTGTGTGTGTGTGTGTGTGTGCGTGCACATGCGTGTACTTGTATTACTGCACTTATGAGGGCCAGATGTCTCCACCATAATAGTAGAATTTGAGGGAATACACATTTTGAGGTGTGAGTGTGTGTGTGAGTGAGTGTGCCTGTGTGTATATAGGCTCCATGCAGCGCAGCTCTAATTTTGTAGAGGGCTTCCACAGCCATGGAATCACTGAGTGTTCATTTGACTCTGAAAGTGTAACAAAAACGTAAACAAATTAGACGTGAGACATTCTAGTTAACATAATATTGTTAAAGTCATACAGTATTAAAAGAGAGCTACTGTAAAAACTAAACAGGGGAAAAAAAACACTATGGTTCCTTGTTGCTGGTTACGGTTTTTCGGCGCTGTTGTTTGTTTTGGTTCTTCCAATCCCCATTTAAATGCTGAATCAAGTATAAACTATGTTGTGTATGTGGCCTATGAACACAACTAATAAAGAAATAAAGCACTGGAGAAGGGAGCTCAGGTTTAGTACTTTACTGGTCAAAGCCAGAACTGACACACATCAATCAAGGGTATACAATGCAGCTGCGCAGGGCCTAAGAGCACCTAGCACAAGGCAGAGTGCAGGTCTTCCACATAAAGTAGTCCCTGGCTAAGCAATACACTACAAACTACAAGTTTAGTCTCCCCAGTCACTACGAGTTGAAATATAAGATGGACATACCAAACAAACTATTCCTCTAAGCTAAACTATGAAGGTTTTTATTGGGTAGGCCCTAATGTTATGATGCCCTTGATCGCAGGGAATAATTGTGGGTGATGTTCTGGCAGTTGGTTCCGGTCGCCTGATGGCTACAAACCAGTGACTACAACATGGCGTAAATCTATTTCCACGCCCGACCGGATCAGAAACCCAGAGGATCGAGAAAAAACAAAACATGCAGGGTCAAATACACTTTATTTTTCGTCACTTATTTGTCTTTATTTGCTGACAAATTGTGCTACTTTATTTGGAATATTTATGTCTTGCATCTCACTCTGTGTCTCTCTGTGTGTGTGTGTGTGTGTGTGTGTGTGTGTGTGTGTGTGTGTGTGTGTGTGTGTGTGTGTGTGTGTGTGCGTGCGTGCGTGATATTCACGACTTACAAAAAAACACCTACATCTTAACAATTACTCAACTTTTGCCCCAATAACACAACACTGCTAACCAGACATAAATTGTTCAGATGCCCAAAGGGCGCTTCATTTTTTCTAGTTCCCAGAATTCAGTTTGAAGAAAAACCATGATGGAAGTATTAAGTATACTGTTGCAAAACTACTGTGCCTGCAAAGTTTCCCACCGAGCGGTGAGATGTACGACCCCGCCGCAGGCCATGCTGTCTGAGGGAGATAAAAATGTGTTACTGTTGGGCAAGGTGAGCGGTATGCATTGTAGCTACACTAAGTACCGGGGGGCCCGTAGCAACGAGGACATTTATCACCTTTACAACGCATGCACTAGAGACCCCTGGATCACTGCGGATCGCAGAGGTGGAGCGCCACCCCTACCACTATATCCCAGTACTTGCCGCGCATCTTAGCATTTGGTGGACAGTCAGTAACTGTACAGTTACCTGAGTATATTGTGTGAGTATTTTTGTTGTTGTAGTAGGGGAGGCCAGGTTGAAAGTGGTCCAATTAAACAGGATTTTAAATGAAAAGGATTGGACAGTGCAGCCACCAGGTCCATGTGATCGTCTATAGAGCCTTACAATGGCTCCTTGTCCATGTCCTTGTTGAATGTGTCCAGTCAACGCTCCAATACAACTGACCGACCCCCCCCAGGTAGAGATGGAAGGCAGATTAGACGGTCTGTACTCCATGTGCCTCCAAGCAAACGTTGCTTATTACCATATTTCAATGTTTTTTTTTGTATATTTTGTATATGAATGCCCTACTTCACTGAGATGCAACACACATTTGTGAGGTTGACTGTATTGATCTGCTATTTTCACCAGTTTTTATGTGAAATTGGAAGTGGTTATGGGTGTCTGGATTTTTTAAATAAGTATGTGACCTCTGGGCACCCGACTGGTAATCCAATCGCAGTGTGCCGCGGGTTCGACTCCCGACACGGCCTTTACTGCATGTCTTCCCCCATCTCTCTCCCGTTTCCTGTCAGCCTACTGTCTGTCCCTTCAAAAAACCAATAAAAGGCGTAAGCCGCAAAAAAATATCTTAAAAAAAGTAGGGCGTTCATTTACAAAAACGACATGGCAGTGAAATGATAGTGGCAGCAGCCGGGGTGAGGATTAATTAATGTATTGGTGTGGTCAGCTCGATTGACACGATCATTCTAGAATAGACAGAGCTCGTGGGAAGTTTCTGGAGCACAATCAATGTCTTTTGTAGCCGTATATCTTGTGTGGGTGCAATGTTGGTTTCGCTTTTTGTTTAATTTGCCTTCCCTCCGACCAATGTGGCAGTAAGCAATTTCAGGCCCCTGGTCCAATACACCCGCCTCACACACACACGCACGCACGCACGCACGCACGCACGCACGCACACACACGCACGCACGCACACACGCACACACACACACACACACACACACACACACACACACACACACACACACACACACACACACTTCAGAAGTCAATTACCTGTCCAGGAAGGGCTGAAAATACCCTTGAAATAACAGGGCCTGTTTCAATTCCGTCAATCTATTTGAGTTGTGAATGCCCCACAGTAAACACCACAGTGCACATTGTGTCTTTGAATATGAACATATGTAACACTACCTTTACTTTCTTTCTTTCTTTCTTTCTTTCTTTCTTTCTTCCGTGTCCCCGTTTTATAACAATATACACGCAACAAGCACATATAAGCTTGCTCATTTTGAGGTCTTCCGACAATGTTGATGCTGTCACTTTAATGCCACAGCCATGCGCATGCAGGGGATCAGTGCTTGGCAGCGTCAGCCTTCGGCCCGGCTAACCTTGTTCCCAGTCTTATCTCACGAGGCGAAGAGCCTGGAAAAGAGCTCCAGCTGAATGCGTCTATAGGCTTATGACCTGGGAATGTAAACAGATGTGCACAGCATTAATGTAACTATCTCCATGGCTTTATAGGATGGTATACTTCCTGTACTCTGGTATAGGTCAGAGCTCTTCTTTCCAAAACAATAGATAGATCATCTACAAAATCACAAACCAGATTGCTCACGGATCGGATTGTTCATAGATAGGTAGATCGGCTATTTTTTAAATAGCCAAAGTATAAAACCCCTCTTTGAACACCTATAATAATGGCTTAGACCAGTGGTTTTCAACCAGTGGTCCGGGGACCACCAGCAGTCCTTGAGGGTGTTCTAGGTTGTCCCCAGCAAAATGATGGAGAATTGGTAACCAAATGGAGATGCTTATTTAACTCTTGAGTGTAAAATGAACCTGTGAGGGTCCATTTGGTTTCATTTTACCCTCTCAAGACTTACATTATTATTAAACATCTGCATTACCTTTGCAAGAAGTCTACAAAATTAGAGAATGTAGAAAAGTTGAAATTTTGATCAATGTTTGTTAACTCTCCTATGATACCACATCAATACATAAATACACAAAATCCTATCCAACGAAAATATTTGGGGTTTGAGAGGTTAAATGTCATCATGGTGGTCCGTGGCTCAAATGCTGAATAAATATAATAAATAATAAACTTGATATGAAAAAGTTGAAAACCACTGGCTTAGACATATTCAGTAGTACTTCTTGTCCAGTCTGGTCCACCTATAGAAATGTTATTTGTTTAGCTGTCATCATCTTGCAGAGTGCAGTGCTCTGGTTGAGGCTCTTCGCTGGTAGTTGTGAATGGGAGAGACAGGCAGATGTGATGTGGGGCTCTGTGTCCACATGGGACTCTTTCTGTACACTTGATGCTGGAGCTTCCACCCCAGGCTACAAGATGCTATACGGTCTACATGGTTCAGCTAGCCTGCATGGGCTGCAGTTGGCCGTTTTTTTCTTTCTTTTCTTTTCTTTTCTTTTCCTTTCTTTTCTTTTTTCGTGAAGCCGCTTACTTGATTAATTAATTAATTAATTAATTAATTAATTAACACATTCATTAATTAATTAATTAATTCATTAATTCATTCAAGTTTTCATTATTTGGTTAGTTTTACTATAATAACTCTGGATGGCCCACACTTCATCTGATGTTGAAGTGCTATTACGTCATTTGCATTAGTGAACAAAATTTGATTTTGTATAAGAAAGGATATAACATCTGGACACTTCTGTTCTGTCTATCACCTTTGACATTTGGGATACTGTCCAAGTATTTGGTCTCCTCCTTTTATTGAGTAATTTATAGATCCTGTGTTTACTGTAGGTTGAATATAGTACCTTTGGTATAACGCTGTTTCTGGTTTGACATTCATTTTAACGTGAAGGTCACACTTCTCTCGTGCATGAGACGCTGGTTAAAATCTGGGGTATGACAGTTACATAGTGCAGCTTTAAGAAAGACCAGGCACAGTTCATGCCATATTGAAGGTTAGCGCATATTCTGTTGTTATGACACGTGATTACAGCTGACAGTAATCAAGCAGCCGGAGCATGGATGGTACAGAGAGGCATGACCCCAAAGAGCTACATGCGAACCTTTTTCTTATATGGTATTTAGTTTTTTTCTTTTTTTTTTTGCCCTGCGGGATTGCCATTTAATTTGCTGCATATGCTCTCATGTCCCACTGGGAATGAAGCCTATGGAATGAGGTGACCCCATGCGTGGCCTTTCATCTAGAGCAGAGCTTCTCACAGGTCCTTGCTAGTGGGTCCCCAGTCAAATGAGTTATTATAGCATCAAAATCACTTTAACAACTTTAACCCTGTGTTATGTACATCGGCTAGTTGCATTTAAACATTATAACAAATCTTGTATGGGGGTCCCTGGCACCAAATATTATCAGCCGGGGGTAAACATATTATTAAAAAGACATTACAATGTTTGAGTAACACTGGTCTCTAGACTAGAGCATCACAAATTAGGCCAACATATTCACTTCCCACACAAGATATCTCAACATAATGTTCTTTTCCGGTTTTAGCCGCAATAGTGAGTTCAGACTAAGGGTGCTCTAAATATGGAAATATTAGTCAGTTCAAACCTCTTTGGCCTGGTTGTGTATAAGGAGCACTAAAGCCTCTAGGGGCCGCTAACAGGGCTCATTCATTCATTCATTGTCTTCACCAGGCCGAAGGCATGGGGAGAGAGTATGTTTTGCACTCTGTCCGTGTGTGTGTGTGTGTTTGTGTCCGTCTGTCCGTCCGTCCGTGTGTCCGTCCTTCTGTGTACAGCTAATCTCCAGCACCGTTAACGTGGTCGATGCCAAGTTTTGCACACACTCCCTGGATGCCAACAATGAACCTCTGCCTAAAATTTTCCAGAACGGCCTGTTATAGCGCCACCAGGAGGCCGACTTTTGAAGAACACATTTTTGGATATTACTCCTCCAGATTCTGTCCAAAAATCCAAATCCAAAAAAAGAAAAATCCAAAAATCCAAATCGTTACACACTATCTCCATAGTCATGTGTTCAAGCCGGATCTGTCCAATATTTCATATTCCATCCTAATTGGCTAACATTGGCTTTCAAAGTTTGCAGGATTGGTCCGTTTTGAACAAAATGCCTCAAATCATGAACGCAGCATGCAATTGACGTGAAATCTTTCACAGACTTTCCTACTAGGCTGAGGAATATATCCCACCTTTTTCACATTGGCCTGTTATAGCGCCACCAACAGGTGGATTTTTGCAAAACACATTTTTGGAACAAAATGCCTCAAATCATCCAATTGCCATCCAAGGCACCCTTTTCACATTGGCCTATTATAGCGCCACCAGGAGGCCACAACGTGACCTGCCCTGGTGGAGACCTGTGCCCCGAGGGGCACTTTAATTCATACTGAATTCATTATTAATCTTTTTTTTCCTGTGTTGACTGTCCTCAGAACAGATTAGACAAGCACTACAAATATTTAGTTTGACGCCTCAACTCAGCCAGCCCAGGCATCCATCTGCATCCGATTTAGAATGTCTTTTATTTTTTTGGGGGGGAGGGTTTGTTAATGACAAATGAAGGCTATGTAATCAGAGTGACATGATGACATTGGACTGCCTGTCTGGAGGTGGTGGCGGCGGGGGGGCTGTGTCTGGTAGAATGTGACAGGGAACCTGTCACGCTGTGTCTAGAGCACCAGCTGTGGGGAGGGGGGATGGGGGGGTGACATCCCGTGTGACACCACCCGTGGTGTTGTGTCATCCCCGGTCTCTGGACATTGAACGTGAGCGTGTCAGACAGGTGTTTTCACAGCACATGAGCCTCAAAATAAGAGACCCTATGCAACACCGTGGCCATGTGAGAGGGAGGACGTTCTAAGCACTTACATAAACCCTCTAGTAAACTGGAGCTGAGTTGGTGCTGTACTTGGACTGCCTTTTGTCTGTCTGAGCCGAATACCTGCGCCCATAACAGTCGACAAGCTCCCAACGTGCCGTAACACAGTGTGTTGTGGGCTTGTATAGCTCTGCTATGTTGCTGGGCGATGTTCACTTTGACAGGAATTTGTGATGTAGTCTTTTTGAGTGGTGCAACCACTCCAAGCAATGTCTCTATGTCCCAAACTATGTGACTATATGTGACTATGTCCGTTTAGAGTACCAGTAGGGGCAAAAGTGGCGTTGTTGTGCCAGAAACAGAGAGAGAGAGAGAGATAGTGTTGCCTGCTAATGAGAGAGAGAGAGAGAGAGAGAGAGAGAGAGAGAGAGACAGAGAGGGGGGGGGGGGAGTTGCACCACTCTTTTTTTATATATATATTTCTTATGGCGTTTTTGCCTTTATTGATAGGGTACAGTATAATGTGACAGGAAAGGGGGAGAGAGATGGGGGAGAAGACATGCAGCAAAGGCCAACAGGCTCGGGACTCGAACCCGCGGCACGCCGTCAGGCTGGATTACCGGCCTAAGTAATCTTTTGAAAAACACTCAGTTTGAGTCTTAGTCGTGGCAGTGTTAATTTTGAAAGCAAATTCATAGTCTTTTGAAGTATTTCAGTCCTATAGTCAACAAAGTTAACACTGATGCTTGGGTGAAGATAAAGTGATGGTCTGGGTTCCCTCAATGAGGGCAGCGCCAGCGGATGGACTCTGCTTCATCAGTCCGCCAGCGATCACACGGTGATGAGGAGAATAGGGAAGTCATTGTTACGCTCTCCTTACAGTGGTGCGTGAGTGGGGAACGGGAGGCTGGGGCAGCTCTCTTGGGATCTGGAGGTGCTCTTTCCTGTAAGCATGAAGCATCCACGTGTATTTCGAGAACAGAAAGAGCTTGGTTGTTTGTACAACGTATGGTGGGCTGGGGGCATTGTGTTTGCCTCTGGGAAGGCTTCCAATACTTTGAGTTCAAATGCATTTAAATTTAAACCCTGTTGGGTAACATTTACTGCATGTATTTCCACTGAGACATCTCTCTGTGATTGCTGTTTTCCACAGGGAGGCGTTTCAGGCCAGGTTGTCAAATCCTGCCTTCTGGTTCCTTAATAATATACTGTATGAAGTATGCGCCCCATTTACTCTATAAACACGTTACATCATATACCCCCCCTCCCCAGCCCCCCCTCTCACCTACTTGGAATACCTCCATACGGTAGCGGAAGTTGACAGATTTACGTAGCTTTACAAGGTCCTTAAATATGTCATCGCTGTCGGGCAGAAACCTATAAGTAGTAATGTTTTATGGACATATGCGGTTTCCAGTTCCACCTAAGCGACGATATGTTTATTAGTGTTCTTTCTGTAATGCAGTGTGCATTGGCCGCGGACGCCCCATCTGAATTCTTTTTGCGCCATGGGCAGGGACCCTTTGGAAGAGAAAAAAACAAAAAGTGTATTTTTCGATATTTTCGAATAGCCAATGCTATCCATAATAATCCGATTTTAATTACTTCCTTCGAACGAAAACGTGATGCGTGATGATGTGTCGAAAATGATGAACGATGAAAAATATGGCGTCACCTGTCCATTGAAATCCATTGAATGGTTTCCTCAAACTGTATATGTCAACTACTCTAGTCTAATGTTGTACTTTGTTTTACTCCACTACAAATATTTGTGGAGTTACTGTGTAAATGGGGCGGCAGTGCAGGCTCAGGGGTAGTGTGGCCGGATGTGAACCGCAGGGTTCCCAGCTCGAACCCGGGCTCCCGAGTTCATTTAGAAGTGTCCTTAAGCAAGACTCTGACCTCATTGCTCCCAATGTGCAGGTTGGTGCCTTGCATAGTTTCCTCCGACATTGGTGTATGAATGTCTGGGTGAATGTAATGAATGGATAAAGGCGCTATATTAATGCACCATTTAAATGTAGATTACAAAAAAAAACATGCATTAACCACTGTTTTAGAAAATAGGCGATCTGCTCTTTCGGCGTGTAGATTTGGCTATTCTACTGTGTCATGGTCCTCTCTCTTTCAAATTCTCTCTCTCTCTGTGTGTGTGTGTGTGTGTGTGTGTGTGTGTGTGTGTGTGTGTGTGTGTGTGTGTGTGTGTGTGTGTGCGTGTGCGTGTGTGTGTGTGTATGTGTGTGTGTGTGTGTGTGTTGTGGATTAAAATGGTCTCAGTGAGATGCCATGGCTGTTTGTTTCATGTGCGCTTCGTCACTATACTGTGTGCACGTTGTGCACGTTAATCCTGATTTTTCATTGTGGCAGCTGGGAGATATTTTAAGTGAATTCAATTTGTCTTGCAAAATGACCCCCCCATCAGTCACCCTTAAACACACGTGCACGCATGCACGCACGCATGCACACACACACACACACACACACACACACACACACACACACACACACACACACACACACACACACACACACACACACACACACACACACACACACGCGCACACTGATCTCTTATACAAGATATAGGTCCTCATCATTATTATCCGTGGCAAACTAATTCGTTATCGGAACAAACTATGGGAAGAAAAAGGAAACAGGGCAGAAAGGTGACACATCATCTGCAGAATTGCAATTGAGGCATGCAAATACATCCACTTCTTCAAGTTAAAGAGAAAATCTGACTTATTGAAATGCAGATCTGGGTTCCCATACCGTCCCATACATTAACATAGTGTACATTAGCGCCAAAGCCCTGCATAATACCCTGCCATGGGGTCACGTTACGAGGGCCCACAGGAAGCTTAACCCATTTAGACCTGAGCCTATTCCTTCAAATATGTTCTCAATCCTAGAAGTTATCTGAAAAACATATGTTGTGTTTTTCATGTCAAGGACCCCCAAAATGATATGTATCTGGCCGCCGACACTCATCTGAAAATGCTCTATTGCTGTTGACAACATCAGCTAGTAACCCAGTGCTAATGTAAGTAGCTTCACGACTCGATCGATCTATAAGCACTATAAAATACCATTTGGTGTAGATCTACGCTAATGGCGCTAGGTCAGATTAATGGGTTAAAACTACACATTCAAAGATTAGCACAAATGTTCAAGATTTTTCAATAGGCTAAAGTATAATAATAATTAAAAATAAAAGATCTACAACCTTACAACACGTCACGGATGCACAGTGAGGTTGTAGTCCGGCTATTTTTCGACGCGCAACACTGCCATGCGGCGAAGTATGAATGGGACTTAACCTTTCAACATTCACTGAGCAGCTTGGGCTGTAAGTCCCCTGGGGAGGCCAGCGGTGCAGCCTATAGCAGTTGACCTTGGGGCACTGAAATGTCTAGGCTTCATTACTTACCACAGGTCTGAAGGGGGAGTCACAGCAGCTTGGCTGAGGCTTGTGCATGACACCAACATTGCACATCTACAAGCCCACAGTGTGCTACGTGGATCTACTATTTTCAGTGTGTGACACCGGTGCGCAGTACAAATCAGGCTTTCGACTCTACATGGCCAACGGCCACTGACCTCTAGAATGAAGACGGCAACATCTCTGCATGCGTGTATACAAGCCATGAGGTATGACATGTATGACATTTAGGGAATGTACAGTGTGCCGTTTAAGTTGTTTTGATGGTTCTCCACAGATGATTTGGTGAACAATCATTAACCTGTACATCTGTTAGCCCTGTAAAGCAACATCGACAGTGTTACATTAGCTCTGAGAACGTATGTGCTCCTTACTGACTGACTGACTGGCTGGCTGGCTGGCTGACTGGCTGGCTGATTGGCTGGCTGGCTGGCTGGCTGGCTGGCTGGCTGGCTGGCTGACTGACTGACTGACTGACTGACTCTCCATTGTCGTTTCCTCATTTTGCTTTCCCAACAAACTCCCCATGGAAACGTAGGTGGAGCTGCGTCATCCCAAAGCCTCTACCGCTTGTGCAAGGACACGCTGTGATTGGCTACTAGTCACTTTGAGTGGGGGAAACTCTCACCTCAAATCATGATTCACGATTCTGTGCCTATCGGGACGTAATTCGAACAGTGCAGAGTCGACTCAATTTGCAACGTTTCGCTTGAGACGCTGTGCTTCTGTCACGGTCAAAAACTATACTTTATCGGACAAAAAACTGTCTGCAGTTGTAGGCTAGTGGCACTTTTGTGTTGCCCACAGAAGCGGAGCGTGGTTATATAAGCACAATCAGTTTATGCTTTAGTATGTCGCAGTGGAGCCAGATGATCACAGATCTCTGCCTACTGATATGGGTACTTTGTTAATGTCGAGCCCTGATCCTGGGTCCAGACAAACTATATCTTGCCAGGTCCTGTTTCAGTAGAAGTCTACACAGCAAATGGTGACATTTTGTGGGGTTGAAGAAACTGCAGCACCAGGTCTATATCTCTCTCTAAGTAAAATGAAAGGGTGTGAGTGATGGGTCCATCGGTAACCCAGGCATGGTGACTGGAGAGAGAGAAGACACGGCCTGGGATCTAGTGGAGCCTGGACTGTATACATGACCCTGCCAAGGTCAAGGCTCTTAGCACTGACTTAAAAATCCTGTAACATGGTTGCTGCAGCCAGCGAGAGCCAACGAAGCCTATAGAAGACCCCATTTCTGTCCCCATACTGGCTCTGAACATCACTGACATCTTTCCATTGTAGCTGTGTGCACTGAAGCTCACTAAGTGCACCCGGTGGTGCGTGCACACACACACACACACACACGCGTACGCGCGCACAGCATACACGCTCAACCACGTGCATGCAGTCGCATACACATACAGGCACAGACTCGTGCACACTCTTCGTGTCCACACATGCACTCAGTTCCACTCGTGTGAACACACATGCATGCACACTCATGTGCACGCTCATATACTGTATGGACATGCACATAACACACACGCACGCACACACACACACACACACACACACACACACACACACACACACACACACACACACACACACACACACACACACACACACACACACACACACACACACACACACACACAGTTCCTCCCTTACCCATGGGCCATGGAGCCTTGTGACAATAGCAGGTGCACCCAATTCCCTATAGAGGGCAGCTGAATGACAGATCTAAGAGGACAAGGCTTAATTAATAACAATCCGGGGTCCTCTGCAGGAATGTTTGGTATGGACCACGTGACGGAGCCCAGTGAGCCAGATAAGCACCAGGGACCAGACAGAGCTACTCTATAGAGCCTGCATGCTGCCTCTGGCTCCCAGCCCAGACTCACAGTACCACCCCAGGCATGGAGATGCTATGGGTCTGACAGAACCGAGCCCTGAACAGCTGTGTGTGTGTGTGTGTGTGTGTGTGTGTGTGTGTGTGTGCGTGTGCGTGTGCATGTGTGCATGTGTGTGTGTGTGTGTGTGTGTGTGTGTGTGAGTGTGAGTGTGTGTACTTGTATTACTATATACGTGTGAGGGCCAAAAGTACAGAAGAAGTTTAGAAATTGACTATTTTCCTGCGTGCGTGTTTGTGCGTGCAGCTGTGAGTCTGTCTGTGTGTGTGTGTGTGTGTGTGTGTGTGTGTGCGTGCGTGCGTGCGTGCGTACGCACAAGTGTGTGCTTGCGCGTGTGTGTGAGTGGGAAATGGCTCACGTTTGTGTCAGTTGTGATAGCAGGCTCTTCACGCGGCAGCCCTAAAAACTCTCTTTAGACGCAAAGCTCATCATTAGCATTCATAACCTCTTAATTAATGGCACCACTGAGGACCAACACCACCACTCTCTCATCCAGGTGACAGCAGGGAAAATGCTGCACTAGAATAGACAATAAAACAACAACGCTAAACCCCTCCCACTGTCCTCTATTTGCTCCTGAAGTTCTAGAGACAGGCAAGTGCTTTGGTGGCCTTAATTACCCACCCATAACTCATGTTTGCTTGGCACACGCAACATTGAGTTCTTAGCCATGTGCATTAATTAGAGAGAGGGGCGCATTCCTTTACGCCACTCGCTAACATCACAGGAAGCCAATCGCGTGAGAGCTGAATCGGGACGCACGCGGGCATGCCCGCACACACACACACACACACACACACACACACACACACACACACACACACACACACACACACACACACACACACACACACACACACACACACACACACACACACCAGTGGCATAGATAGGGTTTATCAGCCGTGGACTTTCTTATCAGAGGGGCCCTGCGTGCGCACACCTCGCATGCGCAAATCAGGTATTTGTCGGGTAATTTGGACCGTTTGGCACGGTTCTGGCATGGTTCTATATGTTACTTTGGCCACATAATAATCTACAAACTCATTCATCAGCAGCATCACTTGTGTTGTACTGCAGTGCAGAATGTGAAAGAAAACATTCATATCAGCAATGATGCACTGAGTGCTAAAATGGAGGATGTAAGAACACACCTTTGTTGCTTACAGAGCAAGTTTTGCCCCAAAGTCTTGTGTATATTCCTTATGTCCAGGCTGGTGGCGTGTTGTTGTTATGTTTTACACACGTTGACGGGTGCTTCCTCCTCCTGTCAGTCCTCTAGTCACTGACGGGGGGCCTGTGGGTTGACATAACCCACCAACCCCATGGAAATTACGCCTGTGCACACATGCACACACGCACACATGCACACACGCACACACACACGCACACACACTTGCAGACGCTATCCCTCATATTGCATAAGTTAGTTGTGTGAATAAAATGCACCGTGCACTCCAGGTGGCAGCTGGGAAATTGCTCACTCACTCTTCACAAGATCTTAACGCAGTGGTTTTCAAAGTGGGGTCTCTGGGGTTCTAAATGGACCCTTATAGGTATACTATCTTTGACATTTCCAAGGTTGAGAACCGCTGAACTAACGGAACACCCACCAAATAATAGGTTGACCCTGACAATTACAATTACATTTAGTGGACATTCTTAATCCAGAACGATTTACAATGAGCAAGGTCAACACAAGTCAAGGTAACATCAAGTGGTATAATACATCATTGGGTTACATAGGTAACCCCTGTTTCATAACAAACAAGCGAGACAGCTCGCTATGGGGAGAGCACCCGTGATATATATATTTATGATCACGTCAGAGGTGAGTCTTCAGATTACATACTGACATAATTACAAACTTGACAGGGATATTGGGGTGTGAGCCTCCATGCGCTTGTGGGTTATGTGAGTGTCAATGTGCTCGTGGGGGCACCTGCACGCCTTAAAGAGACTAGAACTCCACCGGCCTTTGGCCAGTCTCACTCTAGCGCCAATGCAAACCACGCCATCCAGGTGCCCAGTTGTCCAGGTGGCCACTTGTGTGAGAGATGTGCTGCCTGCGAGGCTTGATGGTAGTGGAGGACTGAGATGTACAGGGAGGTGTAAATTGATGCCAGCTGGCATCCCCTCCATAGCCTGATGGAGGGGAAAGGAACTGGTTGGAATAATGTGTTCCTTCCACCCGTGGACGGACGGACAGATGGACGGCACATAGCCCTCCTCAGATTATGTCATGTTTGCCGAAATGTGTGTGCAACCGGACGTAGATTCTTTTGCAATGTAAGCCAGGTGTGACTTTGTGAGATGTGCTACCAGTGAGGTTTAATGGTAGTGGAGGACTGAGATGTACAGGGAGAGGCATCCCCTCCATCAGGTGTTCCTACCATGCGCATACGGATGGATAGACGGACGGATGGCCAAGGGCCAAAACATACCATACCATACCTTCGGCCTAGCTGGTGGATACAATAACAGAAAAGTGTTAACAGGTTGTAATGCGCAGGGATTAGGAATAAAGTATCAGAAACCAAAGGAAAGTAGGTATACTACAGTAGGCCTATCCTGTTTGGCCTCGGGATTAGTGTGTATTAACAGGTATAGATATAAATGTAGTCAAAGTGCACTAACTAAGAGTATATTAACAGCATTAACAGTGGTATTAACAGATACAAATTCGGTATACTTGGTTTTATAAATCGTTTTTTTTTTTTTACTTCTTTGCTTCTATTTGTGTGTGCATATTTTAGCCATTTGTCTTTTGAGGCACATAAACCTGGAATCCTTGCAGTTTAATAAATGAGACGCCTGCCTGAGGAGTTCAACTAATGCTCCTTTGAATCGTTTAAACCACAACTATTGCAAACATAGCTCAATACGTGTTTAGTGACCTCTGTTACACCACATTTATTTGTGAGATAGGCCTGTGGGCCAAGTGTTCCCAGCCTCACAGGATACAGCATTGATTTGTTTTCCTTCAGTAACTCCTGTATTATTTCTTTTTTGTGTGCAAGCAAAAGTAAATCTCAGAAATAACACAGCGGAATTGAATTGTGAATTGAATTTTAATGGCAAATGAGCGATCTGTACTTTTCATCTCCTCCGTCCATACCGAGGGAGGGGAGGAGGCTGTTTTCACTTGAATGCATGAGCGGGGAGGAGGGTGTTTACTGTTTACCTGTGGACCAAATGTGTTTGTAGTCTCACGGGACTATGAACAGACAGATACGTGAGCTGCCTCCAAACCCATACCCAAAAGACAATAATTATGCAGTTAAAAAAAGAAACTGTCTGCCATTGGAGCCGAAAGTGATTTGCTCCCTTGTGTAATGACAAATGGGTAAACATTACAATATCGTATAAAACACATTTTCTCATCGAATAAGAAACACACTATTATCAGCGATAATATTAGCAGTAGCCCAATTTACAGCACTTTATGTCAAATGCACAGGTGGTGAAAATATGAAACTATTATGGAAAAGTTGCAAAAAAACTAAATGAAAATAAACATTGTTATTTCATCCAATGAATCACTTAGGACTTAACCCACAAAATGTTTCATCAGTACAACACTATTTTGTACAGTAGGTGATTTTGTAACTGACCACAACTGAATGTACACATAAGAGACAGATGTAATGTCATTAACAGAGACTACAGTAGTAAAAATCTCAAAACTACTCTGGAATTGCACTTTAAGTTACTGAATATTGTGAACAAACTTTTAAAGTAGCCATTGTGAAGTATATGGCCTATTTCTTGCCAGAGACATTATAAATAGTTTTTGTTGGACTGTATTGCTGAAATATAGGGATAGTTTCCAGCTGGGGTGGACCTTACATTATAGTCAAACATGAAAGTATACTACTTCTCAGTACAGTGTGTTTTTGCTCTCTGCCTACATAAAAAAAACATTGATTTACTTGAGTTTGCAGAGCTCAACTAAAGTCATTTTAACAACCTCTTCACAATATAAATCATATAATGAATCAGGTTCAAAGTTAGTTCCCCTGGCTAGTGGCCTACGATGTGTATGCTCTTTGTGTAGTGAGTTGATGTACATGTATATGAATTTGCCTGCAGGTGTTTGGGGAGCGATTTCTTTTTTTACACCTGAAAAGGGAACCTTCTTGGGGAAATAGTTGTCAACGGGTCATTTATATATTCCTTTTTCATGGTTGAAGCTGTGAATAAATAGGCAATTAATTATTTAAGGGTACAGGATTTGAGGTTAGGGTTAGGCTGCGGTTAGTTGGCGCCAATGGCCTAGCGGTTAAGGCGCATACCACATAGGCTATTATGCAGCCTGACAGATCAGGTTTGATTTCCAAACCCGATGACCTTTTCTGCGTCTCACTCCCTGTCTCTCTCTCCCTGTTTCCCGTCTTATCTCAACTATAAGAAAAGTGTGAAAATTGTGTGTGTGCTTGTGCTATATCTTCTGTGCAGGAAACATCTTCGTGGTGAGCCTGGCGGTGGCAGACCTGGTGGTGGCCATCTACCCATACCCTCTGGTCCTCACCTCCATCTTCCACAATGGCTGGAACCTGGGCTACATGCACTGCCAGATCAGCGGCTTCCTCATGGGCGTCAGCGTCATCGGCTCCATCTTCAACATCACCGGTATCGCCATCAACCGCTACTGCTACATCTGCCACAGCCTCAAGTACGACAAGCTGTACAGCGACAAGAACTCGGTGTGCTACGTGCTGCTGATCTGGGCACTGACTGTGGTGGCCATCGTGCCCAACCTGTTCGTGGGCTCGCTGCAGTACGACCCGCGAATCTACTCATGCACGTTCGAGCAGTCGGCCAGTTCGGCGTACACCATCGCCGTGGTCTTCTTCCACTTCATCCTGCCCATCATGATCGTCACCTACTGCTACCTGAGGATCTGGATCCTCGTCATCCAGGTGAGGCGACGAGTCAAGCCAGACAACCGGCCCAAGATGACACCGCACGACGTGCGGAACTTTGTCACCATGTTTGTGGTGTTCGTGCTGTTCGCCGTGTGCTGGGCGCCGCTCAACCTGATCGGCCTGGCAGTGGCCATCGACCCCAAGGTCGTGGTGCCGCTCATCCCGGAGTGGCTGTTTGTGGCCAGCTACTTCATGGCCTACTTCAACAGTTGCCTGAACGCCATTGTGTACGGCGTGCTCAACCAGAACTTCCGCCGCGAGTACAAGCGCATCGTGGTGTCGGTGTGCACGGCGCGCATCTTCTTCCAGGACAGCTCCAATGATGCGGTGGAGCGGCTCAAGAGCAAGCCGTCGCCGCTCATGACCAACAATAACCAGGTCAAAGTGGACTCTGTGTGAGACATGTCACGAGGGGAGCGCCATGGGTGGGGGCACAAAGGGTCACTGAAAGAGCTTGAAAAAGGACAGGGGATGGCGACGGGTTTACAGAGATAAGTACCAAATGTAATGGCCTCTACCCTTTCGGACGGTGCTTTGACCTTGACCTTGATACAATCAAAGATGAACAGAGGTAAATGTATCCTTATCTTTTACTAAGCACTTTTTGTTTGTTTGTTTGTTT
Source organism: Protomyctophum bolini (assembly GCF_963924005.1). Classification (NCBI taxonomy): domain Eukaryota; kingdom Metazoa; phylum Chordata; class Actinopteri; order Myctophiformes; family Myctophidae; genus Protomyctophum; species Protomyctophum bolini. Next base: position 23,435,908 of record NC_137864.1, read on the forward strand.
CTGTGGTACCTGAAGTACAGTAAATTCATATATTATATGATGTCCTTTTTTGTTTTTCATGTTTGTTTACGGTGATGATATCAACAAATCCATGTATGATGTATTATATGTATTTATTTTATATGGCAATTCATGTAGATACATATAGATATATAGATATACTGTATATAGTGCGATATCAGGTTGGTTCTCACCCACAGTTACAGTCCAATGATGAATAAAATAACAAGAATAAACAGAGAAATGTAGATCAAGCTATGGTACAGTAATTACAAGATAAGGACATTTCTACAAAGCTTGGTACATAACCAAAATTGTTAACCAATTTAAATGACCTCATATTTTGGTGTGACACTGTTACACTTGTTGGGTGCTAGCAATGTGGATGTGGTTTTTCTGATACCATGCAAAAATGCCCCTCTCATTACACAGATAACATTTGAAAGAATGAAAGAATAGTACATCTCTCTCTCTCTCTCTCTCTCTCTCTCTCTCTCTCTCTCTCTCTCTCTCTCTCAGTGTACTGTAAGCATGGATCTGAGGAATCATTCATATGCAGAATAAAGTTATTATATTGATGGAAGAGCTCCTATACTGTAATCCTCTGCCTTCTTTATGCATGTACTCAATTCACTCTGCTAATGTTTGGCCGTACTGCACCAGGTACATGCAGGGGATTGACATGCAGAAAAGGTTCGCCATGCAGGGCCAAGATGCCACGTCAGGCATCAAAGCATATGGTACACACCTTTACAAGGCCACTACACACCCAACCCCACTCTCCATACGTCTATGGTGACCAGAAACAACACTGGAAAACCCTTACAAGTCACATTTCTACATTCTCAAAGTTCAACGATCACTCGGGAGTTTGCCGTGCATGCCCTAGGTGTGTGAGAGGAAGTGGTTGTTTAGAGCGGGCGTTTACAGATGGAATGAGTGGGAAAATCGCATTTCCGGTGCACATTTTTAGAAGAGCTGTCACGGTTGATCCCTCTTCTGGGGTAAATATATAAATCTGAATCCAGGTGCAACTGGAGGACATGGTGTGAAATAATACACTGCTGTCCTGAAATGAAGCAGTAAGCATTACAAACAGCAAACAGGGAACGTGGATATATGGAAGCCAAAGCTACAGTATATATTTCCATGACTTTGCCTGTAAAGCATTATCTTCAGCAAACTGAAGATATGCCATGGAAAGAAACACCATGACAGTTCATGGCTCGGTTGATTTAACACTGGGACCTGAATTTCACATCGAATGCTAGGTCAGAATCCACTAACACACAGTAATTCCTCTATTGAAGTATTCTTTGATTGTGATCACATCAAAAATATCTTCCCCAAGTCTGTATCTATTTGGTGGTTAGCCCATTAAAACTGTGTCAATTTACATTTCAGCGTTGGCTATTCAAAAATAGCAGATGTACAAGCTCACAGTTGCGAGCTTGTACATTTGCATTTAGAAGGCATTTGTAGAATTGGCCTCTGGTCTCAATGGGTTCCTCTGAAGTGCAAAGGTGTTCAATGATTGCACATGTGTGGGAAAATGGGTTAGTGGGCTATATGGAAAAAAGGCATCAGAGTGCATTGCACAGAAAGAGGACAGAGAATCAGTGCCTTTGACATCCGCTTGACTTATGCTGCGTTCACACAGTCAGATACAAAGATAGTCTACCATTCATTTTCAATGGAAGCCAGCGACGTGAAGCTACAAAGCAAATTTGACGTTTGTAGCTGCCACAAAAGATATAAGCTACAAATAAATTGAAGTGGCTTCAACTTCAGATACAAAGATACAAAGTGACAAATGATATGCTGTGAATCGTTGTATCTTTGCATCTGCCTGTGTGAATGCAGCATTACATAATAGTCTGTGGACCATCGCCCACTGAGCCAACTTCCCTCACACACAATCCCCACCACAGCCCCCCAACCCCCGTCCCTTCTTGCCCCTCCCCCTATCTGCTTTAATCCCAAGAGCGGGGCAGGGAAGGAATGAATGGTTCGGGGTTGAGCAAATATAAAAATCACAGGGATTTACACTGCTCGCCGACAGATTTATTCAGTAATCTGTTCATCCTGAAGACTTTTAGAACCCATGCTGGCGCCAGTGTGTACGACATCACATGGAGGGAGCGGTAATATGATGTTAAAGGAGCAAAGAAACAGTTCAGCCTCTGACTGTCTCTCTTCCTTCTTTGTGGTGCCTGTGGCCACTAACCCATTTCAACTTCACAAGGTCATTGTGGTGATTTATGATTATCCATTCCGATGAGATGATGAGATGTTTAATTTCCAAAGAAAATCGATGGATGGATGTGCCCCACCGTGACATGGCTATACAGGTCACCGTCAAGGATCTAATGGTCTGCTGCTGGTAACAAAACATGTGCTGTAGTTCGAATGATCCAGCTCAGTAAATTCCAGTAAAATTACAACATTAAAGGTATCACCCATAAATGTAATGTAACATCTGGATACAATGATGTCCAAACTAATGATGGTGGCACATACAGTACGTAGTCCAATCCAATGTAGCCAATTAGGATGGAATATGAAATATCGGACAGATCCGTCTTGAGCACATGAGTATAGAGATACTGTGTAAAGATTGGCGGAAGAGATGTAGGAAGAGGAACTAGAAAAAGTGCCCTTCTGGGTACAGGTGTCTGGGTACAGGAGGATAAGAGTGTGTGTGATGTTTGGCAAAATGTTTAGGAGTAATATAAACAAGTTTTTTTGTTTGTTTTTTGCAACAATTTTCTTTTTTGAGGAAATGCAGAGCCAGATCACTCATAGCATCTCTGAGGATAGAATTCTGGATGAGCAGCATGTGCAGCATTTTGTACAAAATGGGCCTCTAGGGAGTGCGCATACATAAGTTGTATACAGATCGATGCAGTTATAGGTAAAACAGGAATTGCCCTGTTATAACGCCACCATGAGGCTGATTTGGAAAAAAGTGATTTGTGGCATTTTGTTCGAAACGGACCAATCATGTGAGCTTTGGAAGCCAATTTTAGCCTATTAAGGGTGGAATATGGGACATGATGCAGATCCATGAGAGGGAGAAACTGAAGCGCAATGGATGCTGGCCGATCGTAGGTATACCGCAGCGTATTACGTCAGGAGCCAGACACATGAACGAGCTAAAAGGGTTTGGTCCAGTGGGCTTGAATCATGAGCTTGCGCTCGGGGTTGCGCACGGATATGACACTACTGCGTACGCAAGCGAAGCAAAACGTGTCACATGATAGGGCCCATATAGGCCCCAGGCATCACACTTTTTCCATCTTTTCCGGAAGAAGGGGTGAAAGGGGCTGGGTGAGCAACTCCATACAAGTTAATGGGAGGGGATTTTGTGGTTAGTGTTTAGTGGTACAGTAAGATGTTCCAACAAGTAATAATCATCACAGACCATGACTATGTGGTCAAAGTGAAATCCATGTCTTATATGTACTGCAATCCTTAACCATAACCAGTGGTGGTGTACAAACAAGATCCAGCAGTTAGGATCCACTTCTTGGCAGGGAGATGACCCAGTGAAGGAGGGCAGTGAGGGTAAGCCCCTGAAACAAAAACTCCCCTGAGCTGCAGGGGCCAAGTTGGCTGGAAACACTGTCTGTGAGAGTGTGGTGGACTGAAAAAGAAACAACAGAGATACAGTAGAGGCTCACAATGATCTCACCACTGGTCTATAGTTACAGAATAAAGCAACACAAAGGGGCATATGTTGACAATGGTAAAAAGCAGAGGGTCATTGAGTTTGGTTTAGCCTCGGCTCCATCAACGTCATTTATTACTTTAAACAGCATGGCCCTCACTGTACAGCCGTAGAGCAACCGCATACATCTATGAGCACATCTCATCTCAGTGCAAAGTTCATTGTTGAGAAAAAATAAAAAATAAACATTTTTTACGGTTTGTGGATTTACTAATCGTATATATTAGTGAATGACACCAAAGATTGTGTCCATTGCAAAATGTATCAAAGTGTGTACATAAGTAATAATAATATTTGTAACATTTACACACACCTGACACCCAGGCCTGCAGTCAAGTCTAAAAGTGTCACATTGTTCACTCCAAACCAAAAAACCTCCATTCTGTACCATGTGACCACAATAGTTGAATACAGTCTCCTCCTGCCACATGAAAATGATCTAGCTCAAGTGGTAAAGTGGGTTTCTAATTTTCTTATCGCCTTCAGGCAACATCAATGGGTACAATGCGATCACATATATTGACTCATGCCATGTTATATATATATCACATAACTAGAAGGCCCTTTGGGAATGCTTGGTCAGTTAATGGGCAAAAGACTTGAAAAACAATGATACCCACCACGCCCAGGGGCTATACCTCACAATACTGCCTGGGTGTATCAACCATATTACACCATGCAAAGCTTCTGTCAATGTCAAAATCAATATATGAGATCACTTCCCCGGAAGTGCTGTGTAGCATTATACCTCTGGGAATTAAAAAGGACATTGGCCTGTCAAATTTGAGGTCTGAGCTGGGTTGCTCTTTTGGAGAATGCTGTGTAAAGCTTGTAAATTATAATGTTTGAGATAATAATAATAATAATGTTGTAATAATAATAATTTTATTATATTATAAATTTATTTATTTACAAAAGGTAACTAATATTAACGTAATATAAAGAATGCTTACAGAATGTATGATATGTGGAAGTCAGTAAGATCAGTGGTGGTGTCAGTGTGGATGTGTGGTTAATATGGTGAATGGGTGTTGTAGTGTGCAACTCAAACAGTAAAGGGAAACAGAAGGGTGCTGTCATCTGGAGAGGGACACAGCGAATGGCTGGCATGCCCTCTTTTATAGCGGTCCCAGGAGCACTGGCCAGGTGCTCCTAATGCACCTAATGAGGAGTCTCAAGTGGGCCGACGCCCACATGATCTGTGGGAGAAACACACAGACAGGGAAGTACACTATATAGACAGCATAGGCCCTGCAGGCCAAGCCAAGGGGTGTAGATTGGTATTATTTGGAACCTCGAGTAGGAATTTATTTGCAGATCTAAGGGTGTGGGAGTGAGTGTTGTATAGAGCGAGCGGGTTACTGGGTTTAGACGGCCACAGCAACTGTAATAAAAGGGTATTATATTATTTAACACATCGCATGACCCTTGCGGTGGCATTGGATATCATGACAGGGGCACACACAATAAATTAAAATGGGGTATAATATTATAGGAGGATCCTCGACTGTCATAATCATTCATAAAATTCCAAAAAGTCAACAACCGCAGTAAGCATGAAACACAAGATAGTTACACAAGAATACCGGTAAGATCAAATTTAAATAAAATACATAGGCTACTGTAGATAGTCTGCTATGCACATAGCCTGACTGAGTTAACATAATGTAAATGTGATCAATAAAATGTATAATCTGTCACCTGCGAATTCTGTACATCCAATGCCAATAAGTATGTATTAAATACTATTTATCCCATTTTGTAACCTATTCTTCACCCAGTGCCTCACCCTTGGTCAAGTCCCGCTTGTGGTACTTGACAAAGACTAATATTAGTCCTTACCCGTTATGAACACCAAATTAGGTACAGTGGGTAATGAGATGTATAGGGTTGTCCCAGAAATCGGGGCCGATCACGTCATTTTCAATTGATCGGAATCGGATCGGGAGCAAAAACATCTTGATCAGGACATCCCTAATATTATCATTTTATCCATATCACGATATTAGACAGATATGGCAAGTGTTCAAGATAAATAAATACAAATTGAAAGAAAGAAAGAAAGAAAAACAGATCACAACAAGGTCACGTTTCACTGTTTCCATGTGAGAGGTGGATTCAGGCCGACGACACACATAACACTAGCAGACGTGCATATGACGCTGAATTAATTTGTCTTCCTTGGGGAAGCCAACGAATGTGTGATGTGTGCTCTTGTTTTTCTTCAGTATTCTGACTCAGTGGCCCTCTCTTTCTGTTCATCAGTTTTCTGTCTTGCTTGCTCAAAACTTACAGCCAGCTATTCCCTCGGTGGATGGATCGTTTTCCCTTAAACACTCCTCTTCCTATTTTCACAATAGAGCATGTTAGCCCTACGTACTGCCTGACCACACAAGAATCATACAGGTCACCTCAGAGATAGGCTGAATGGGGAGAGAGATTGAGAGAAGGTGAGGGGGGAGTGGGAGGGTGGGGGGGTGGGTACAAAGCAAAAGAGTGGGAGTGAAAAGGGGTGGGAGATGACAATAAGAAGGCAAGAGAAGAAGACGAGAGACCGAGAAGGTGAAGAACGACAGTGAATGACGAAGGGCAGAGGCAAAAAAAAGAGACAAAAAAGTAGAAGATAGACAGGCGATGACTCACAGTGGAGGTCACTCTACCATTGTGTTGTGGACATACTTTTTAGTAACTGTGTGTGTGTGTGTGTGTGTGTGTGTGTGTGTGTGTGTGTGTGTGTTTTCCCTTTGACTCACTCAAACAAATAAAAATCACACCCGTGTGATGTGAGTGGTGCAACTCTGTGTGGGTGTCCCCGGAAGTTCCAGACCCACAGGAGCACAGCCAGGGGGCCGGGCCAATTCCGGCGAGCCGCCCCACGTCCGAAACGGTTGAGAAATGACAGTTACCGTGTGTGGTCCCTATACTGTACTGTACTGTACTGTACTGTACTGTACTACTGTACTGTACTGTACTGTACTGGCACACCCAGAAATCATGTGGTGAAAAACAACCATGCTATTTTCGTGCTCATACCCAGCCAGGCAGCCAGCCACACACATAGCTCCGTAAGGGAGTGGTTGCACCACTCAAAAAAGAATGGAGGCCACATTGAGCTCAGTATGATGAACTGGAACAGTGAAATTACAACAATAAAACAACTAAATAAAGTAAAAAGTTTCCCACCAGTACAGCACCAGTACGGTGTTGTCTTTGTGTGTGTGTGCGTGTGCGTGTGCGTGTGTGTGTGCGTGTGCGTGCGTGCGTGCGTGCGCAAAATGGACTCGCTTCACGATACTGAATGGTTCAGTATCTTCGGTTCAGTCTGAACCAAAGAGCTACGTCAGGACATGCCCAATGTCAACTGCCATCCTACTGGAGATGGTAGGCCATGCAACCTATGGTCAATTGTCTGCATTTTCTATTCACACATTCATACATAGCAGAGGCAACCATAGCAAGGCACCAACCTGCTCATGGGGAGTGGTTTGGGTTTCACTGTTCAGTGTCTTGCTAAAGGACACTTCCCATCTGGGAGCTGCAGGGGACGTTTTCTCACAAGACGTCACTTGCAGGACATAGAGTACAGACTACAGAGTAAACTGTGCTGTGTTAGCTGTGTATGGTGTGTACAGCAGGGGGTTATTATCATCTCAATAGGCCAGTCAATCTAAGATTTGACCCAAGAGAAATTGCAATAGTAATTGTTCAAGGTTTTTTATGATCCTTAGGGTCATCCAAATAACATTAAAAATAGATTATTATATAAATTGTGGATCATGGTAAATTCAGGGGTTGAAAGTTGGGTACCATTAACATCCTATAAGGCAAACATTTCTTTTTACATTTTAATTTACGTGCATGTGACGTGTCAAACTAGGGGTTATTCATGATTCTGAATCCATTTTGCACGAAAAACACTCTCATCCCACAAATGGGATGAGGTCAGCACAAATGGACCCGTACTGGTCCATTTGGTTTTATATTACGCTCTCAAGTGTTCGCCAACATCGGCATTACTTAATTTACAAGAAGTCTACACAATAAAGAGAATGTAGAATAATTATTATTTTGTTCAACATTTGCCAAAAGCATGTAGCCTAATTATAGACAAAATATTATCCAATGACAACAAAATATCCTTTAGTTTTGGGTCTGAGAGGCTAAATGTCATCAAATGGTGGCCCGTGGCGCAAATGCCTAATTAATAATGGGCCTTGAAATGACAAGGGTTGAAAACCACTGCTTTACTTAATACTTGGATATAAATACTATGAGATAACAAAAGGTTTTATAAAAAAAAGAAAAAGCAAGTCAGAGATTGGTTTGAAGAGGAGCAGCATATTTTTAAAATGAATTATATGAGTCACTGTAAGCCAGTGCAGAGTGCTGACGTCTGGTGTAATGTGTTCATCTCTCTTTAGTTATAGAACTCTAGGTGCTGCATTATGTAGTAGGCCAGGAATAGATGTGTTTCTCAGTGTTGTTTAGGCATGAATGATCCAATTCTTCTCTCGTACACACAGAGAGACAGTGAGAGGGGGGGAGTGTGTGCAGTCACATCTGCCTGTGAAAGATGTAATAGTATGATTGTATTGGTGATGAACAATAACACACCTAAGGAGCAAGTGAACAAACGCAGTGCCTTGCCGAAGTTTGTTTCAGCAAATCTACTTTGCCAACAAGAAGCACACACTTTGTCCCCTGTGTCTCTGAGACAATTGATGTTAAATCACATAGGGGCCATGGTTGGTAAACAATCAGCGGAAATCCATGGTAAAACACTTTCCCAGCACTATAGTTGGTGGGGTCTAACAAACGAAGATACTTAAATCATTTACCAAGATTCCAGTCCACGCCTTGCCACTAAGTCGGTACACAACTGTGTCCTAAGTGGATGTTGTTCCTCTCCCTCATCTCCCCACCCCTGCATGGTAAGCTCAAGCCAATAGTGTCTGTGAACGTTGTGTGCTTCCGGTCTCCCCCAGGCAGGCACCCACGTCAGACACACCGATACAGGAAAACAATCGAAGATGGCTATTGGTTTCCCATTGTCTTATAGTGATGTGGCCGTGGGTGGACCACGGCCTGATCACAATTACCTAGACATAACCATAGTAAACAAACCCGATACGCCCATATTTAGGCATGTCACTATGACTCAGACATAAACATGTTATTGAGGGGCACTAGCCCCTCCTAAAGGTAAAATGTTTTCCTTTAGTTCAATGTTTGTTTTGTAAAAGCCATTGACAATGAAGGGAACATTTACGTCATAATGTAACTCATTACGTCATATTTTCTCTTTATTGTTAATGGCGTTTAATGTTTGTGTTGGCACCGTTGGTTTTACATCACCATTATATCACCTAATCAACATGAGTTAGACTTTAATATATTAGCGCCCCTCACTTCACACGGGTGTGATTTTTTTAAACACAAGGGTGCTTAAAATAACACAAAATGAGGAAAAACTATTGAAAAGGTAAGCCATATAGGGGGAATCTAGACAAAGGAACTCACAGACCTACAGTAATGAGAGGCTTGAACTTGGCACAGTATTGAGGTATAGTTAGGGAAAGTTAGCCACATTATTTTTTAAATTGCTAAATAAATGCTTACCAATAGCTTTCTTCACAAATGTGTTCATAAAGGTGTCTACTAACGGCTCTCACTTTGTTCTAACCCAACTCCCATGGGAAACCTAGCAGGAGCCAAAAAACAAATACAAAACAAAAACAAAGTGGAAAAAAAGACAAAAAGTGAAAATAAAACAAAGTACTCCTGGTCATAAAATTGGTCATGTACATGCCGTACTACATATTTATTTATTGTGTGGTATATTTTGATTCTTGGGTTTATTCAGGGCCGTAGCCACCATTGAGGACATGACCTCTGTATTTTCCAGATGAGACTTTAATATTATTGTGTGGACGTTCAAAATGCATGAAAGCTGCTCAAAATATAACGGGACATTAGTAATAGTGGCCAATCATATGGAGAGTTCTAGAACACATCAATCAGCCATGTTATTGGCTCGAATATTGGCTCGAATGCAGCATCCCATCTCTGTGATTGGCTGAGATGTCAGCACCGTCCACACATGTTTTTCGGTCCTGCTGGAGATGTTATGTAAGTTTCTGTTCGGAAATAAAAGCTAATCGTCTGATTGAGGAAAGACGTCTCTGCCTCCGATTACAATGGCAGCAGTGTCAACCTAAACTAGTCGGTTCAGAAAAGAAGAAAAGATAATGGACATTATCCTACTCTTTACAATCAATTATGCACGTAACGGGAGAGGGAGACCCCAAATCACGGGCACGGCATGCTGATATTTGCAATCGGCAGTCCTTTTACCAATACTATACATTTTCTGACATAAGTCGATGGTACTCGACAATTAGCCTGGTAGATTTCCTTCTAACTGAACGTTTTCCATAACATCTAGTGCTAGCTTCAGGATAAAGTTGGCTTCAGTGGATCGTTTATTGATTTGATATGAGCAAATCTGTGAGGGACCGAGCAGTCAAAGCTTATGGATGACACATGTTTTCAAACTCAAAGTTTGTTTTAATGTCAAAAGTAACAAATAATTAACAAAAGTTTCAGCAACTGAAGTGGTAGGGGTCTTGAGGTCAACATAACATATCTTAAATGAAAATAATGTGGAACCAAACAGGAAATGAACTCAACCAACAGACCTGTTCAAATGACACATGAGGGAGACTTATATAGTGGTGGACCAAACCAATAAATACACAAAGGGGTGGACAGCAATTAGAGCCAACTGGAATCCCTAAACAATTCCCAATTCCCCCCGTCTCAATCAAGTATGTTGGTATCGTCCTCTGCATCATAGATGACTCCACCCCCTGCCCCATATGTTGCCATTTCAGGAACTAGAACAGAACATTAGTACAACAGTGCTTATTGTCACCAAGCCATTTTTACAGATTGTGTTGTATGCATTATAATATAATATAATCATTGCAAATGTCAATACTAGAGGTTAGAGTAGAATGCAAATGTGAGTGTGGACTGTGTGGGTTAGAGCTTAGAGGAGTCTTATCTCACTGTGGGGCTGGGATCACAGCCCTCACAAAAGCATGCAGGCTTTTTGGCTGGACAAGGGAAGAAGTATTCTTTTTAACGTGGAGAACGGTTACTGTTTCCAAAGGGTACGTCAGTAAAATATTATTAGTATATATTCCTTTTTTGTACTTGATTGTGTTTTTACTCTCACCTATGGTCATGAAGTGTGGGTCATGATGACCAAAAGAATAAGGTCGCGAATACAAGCGGCCGAAATGAGTTTTCTTCGACGGGTTTCTGGCAATCTCCCTTAGAGATCGGGTGAGAAGTTCAGTCACACGAGAGAGACTCGGAGTAGAGTCGCTGCGTCTTCACCTGGGAAGGAGCCAGCTTAGGAGGTTCGGGCATCTGGTTAGGATGCCTCTCGGGCGTCTCCCTCGAGGCACATCCCACTGGGAGGAGACCCCCGGGGTTGGCAGACCAAGGCGCAGTTGGAGGAAACACATCGACTCACTGGCCTTGGAACGTCTCGGGATCCCAGGAGGAAGTCACTAATGTTGCTCTGGAGAGGGACGTCTGGAAGTGGAGCTGTTGCCCCCGCGACCCGACTACGGATAAGCGGTTGAAGATGGATGGATGGATTGGGTTTTTTTTAAACTAAAGTTTTACCGTATTTTTGGAAAAGTCTCCTGTGGACAGGTGGTGAAAACTAGCACTTGTGCTAACACACTGTAAGCAACGCATCTACAAATTGTACAATTGTGCAATGTGCAATGTGATTGTGATGTCCATCATGTCCATTCAATTCAATTCAAAGGGCTTTATTGGCATGAGAAAACATACGTTTACATTGCCAAAGCAGAAAGAACAATACAACAATACAGCAATACAATCAAAACCAAAAATGATGTACTTTGAAGGTCAGAATCTTCAATAGATCAACTTCTGTGTACCAAGATAACTCGATGCAGGTATAGTGCAGGAATATACACAATGATTAGTCTTTAGGGTGGTTGTGTTCCATTTGATATCCTTCTCCTATCACAGCAACTCACAAATCTTGCTGCTGTGTTTGCACATTGTTGTACTTCGCCCAGCAGATATGGGAGTTTTTTGTCATTGGTCATGTTTTCAAAATCTCTGTGTGTGGTTGTAATCTGTGGGAAGTATGTGTCTCTGATGTCTTGGTACAATGGACAGATGGTTAGGAAGTGTAGCTCGGTTTCCACTTCGTTTAGTGTGCAGTGGGTGCATAGTCTGTCTTCTCTCGGGATACAGGTCTGCCTATGACGGCCTTTCTCGATCGCGAGACTGTGCTCACTGAGTCTGTACCTAGTTAAGATTTTTCTTTGTTTTGGGTCGGTCACGGTGCTCAGGTATTCTGCCACTGTGTATTCTCTGTTTAGGGCCAGATAGCATTCTAGTTTACTCTGCTTTTGTGTTGCTTCTTTCCAATGTGTCAGATAGTTTTCCCTTTGCTGTTTTATAATTTGGTTTAGTCCAATGGGTTTTCTATCTCGTGGCTCTGTTTGTGTTTGTGCCCGGAGTTCCAGGGCCAGCTGGCTGAGGGGGCATCTCTCTAGATTTTCACTGTGTGTGAGTGCCTTATTATGGAGTGCATCTAGGTCACTGTCTTTTAGGTGGTTGTAGAACTTAAGTGCTCTCTTTTTTATTTTGATTATGAGTGGATATCAAATACATTTCTTTCAGTTTTTTACCCAGGCCCTCCAGTTACTCCAACTTTGATTGGCTCTCATGAAGTTTCCCATGGGAGTTTCACACATTTGTGAAGAAAGCTATTGTAAGCATTTATTTTGCAGATTGGTCAAACCATTTGGCTATAACTTTCCCTATATAACTAGTATAAAACAATATACTGGGGCCAGTTTCTAATTGCAGCCACCTGTGTGCTCTTTAAGAGCGGTTTTGAAGGAGAGTCTGGATTCACATTCCTTTACGGCCAAATTTAACCCATTGTTTGAGCCAAATCTGGGTTGAATGTGATTAGCGGAGCTTCCTCTAGTGTTGTGGTTGTGGATGGCGTTGATTTTTTGGAAGTAGTTTGAGTAAACAACATACACCAGTGAAATACAGACATGCTGGTGTTAGCAAGGGTGGTCATACAGTATACTGTAGGACGGAGGGAACTAGTTGAGAGAACATAATACACGTGGTTCATGGCTATAGACCACGTACTGCATCTCCCTCTTTTCTAGTCTGCGGGCATGCTCTCTCAAACCTCTATAGATCCAGAATGCCTGCTGCATTATCCCTGGTCTTCAGCCTCCCAAAATGTTCACAACTCCTTACTCCCTGACTAACTATACACCGGCACCTGCAGGTTGCTGCTCCCATCCAATTCAAAATACACCTACATGGAGATACCATGGATAAGATCCAGCTCAACACTCCTTTCCTCACAATATTCTCTTATTATCCCTATTCCCTACTGGGTCTCAAGCTGTGGAATGACCTCGCATTTCAGCACAATTAAAGACCTCTTTAGTGTTACTAGGTGAGGCATCTTAAAAGGTCCATAGGCCTACACAGTATACAGACAGACACATTACAACGCATTGTATGCCTACATCAAATACATCATGTTTCACTATCCTTTAATTATTAGATTAAACAATATACACTATACAAAGGACACAGGTTGAGCAATGGGAATTTGAAGCCATTAAGAAACTGGCAATGTGTGGTAATCACAGTGGACAACTGGAAGTTAGTTATGTGTAAGCAGTGTCATTTTAATTTAATTTTCATTTGTGTTTCAAAAATAGCTAGCAATTAATTCCCCTTGAAACAGCGGTGTGTTTCATTCATTCCCTGAGGGAGGCTAAAGCAGATTACTGTCCCATGCTGGTAAGGTACTAACACAGCGATATTGCTGTTGCTGATGTAGTAATACAATGTGTTAGCAGCAGAATTTATAGAAATTGTGATCATAGCAGCAGTAATATAAATGCAGTACTATCAAGTGCAGTTCCCAGGAGCTGGAGTTGCAATAGTAGAGCCTTCAGTCACTCAGGGGACTTTCTCATTTCAAAGGTGATCATGAAGTATTGCGAATCATGACGTCATGTAGGTCTACCGGCTCAACCAAAGCAGTGCAATATAGGCCTACTATTCATTAATTAAATTGTCAACTTGTGTTATTATCTTTTAACCATGATACAATGTTTAAATCACAATGGCATTTAATGTTTGTGCACTCATATAAGTGGATCTGACAAACAGTAAATGTAACATGATTCAATCTGTTATGATTAACAAGCCACATTTAAGTATGTTCGTTTACAAGAAAATGTCAAGTATTTCGATTATCATCTCTTGTTAAAAATACAAGAACGTGTGCATTTATTTATGCAATGGATTTATTCACTCAATTCTAACCAATATTGTTCTGTACCCACACACAATGGTCAAAATGCATTAAACATTACGGGCAAATGGTTATTAGGAACAGTAAATGTAACATGATTAAATCTGTTATGATTAACAAGACACATTTACGTTTTTTGTGTACAAGAATATGTCACTTTTTTCGAGAATCATCTCTTGTTAATAATACAAGAACGTGTGCATGTATTTCTCAAATGGACTCATTTACTTAATTCCAACCAATGTTGTTCTGTACCCACACAAAATGGTCAGAATCCAGTAAAATATACAGAATTAAGCCTTGGAAACCTGGACACGCCCCTTCAATAACTTTTCCCCCTTCAAGTAGTCCTCCTCTGTCCTCACATCAGACGCCATTTTCACAGCACCTGCACAAACTTTCAACTTGTCTTCACTTCACCATTTTTTCACGTTTAAGGTAAGAATGAATAATATTAGCCGAGCATTTGATTGAGGCTCAATTTAGCAAGTGTTTACATTATGTTTTGTTTAGTAGCAGCTGTAAAAAAAACGTACTGTTTGCTGCTTTACAACACACATCAAAGCAGACGCACGTGTGACGCCAGTGACGGTTTTATTTCCACATAAATGCACCGAGTGTGTGTGAGTGTGAGTGTGAGTGTGAGTGTGTGTGTGTGTGTGTGTGTGTGTGTGTGTGTGTGTGTGTGTGTGTGTGTGTGTGTGCGTGCGTGCGTGCATGCGCGCGTCTGTAATCCACACACCTCAACAACCAGTTTGCCCCACCGACTTCAAATTTTGACACCCCACCACCAGAACTGCCCCAAAAAGGCCTCTGCCTGCATGGGCTCAGGACAGGCAAAGGGAAGTTACTATATTTACCCAGGGTAACTGGACTAAGCTCAAGAACTTGTTTACAGCCAGGCCCTGCTCATAGAACATTTCATGGTAGGGGTTCAATGCCTTGTCCAAGGGCGCTTCAGCGGTGGTAATTTGAACGTGCCGGTCCGGGGATACGAACTAGCGACCTTCCGATATCAACATCGCTCCGCAAACCGTTCGGCCACCGCTGCCTCTTGGCAGAGAAACAAGAGTAGCAAATACAACTATTTACATGATGTCTTACGTTGCCATTTAGTGCCCTAAACAAACATTAAAGTCCATGGACTAGAAATAATTATTTCTTTCTAGTCCATGGACTTTAATGAAAGAAAGAAAGAAAGAAAGAAAGAAAGAAAGAAAGAAAGAACCTACATAGGGACATTCTTTGCCACCATGATGCCAGTCATGAACCAATACAGCCACCCTGTCACAACGACTCACAACGAACCTCAGTGACCACGCAACAATGTACATCAACTAATGTCAATCAGTCTTCTATTGAAAATTAACAATTGGAATTGATGGCCGTTATGTCAAAGCCCAAAAGCTCCATCTCCAACCAAATGGAAATAGCAAATTCACTCATGGGATTATTGAAGTGATCAAGAGCCACATACACACACATACTGTTCCCTGGTACAACAACTGAACTCACATACTGTACAGCAGATACAACACAACAGACCAACTCTAGATTCACATGATGACTATAGCATTCAACCCCAGAGCCAGAACCAGTTCCATTGCCATTTGCCACCCGGTCAATGGGTCCCAAAATGACAGCAATAGCACACCAGCTTGAATCACACGCATTAAAAACACAAGCAGTAGCCAAGAAGCAAAAGACAAAGTTCATACCTTGAGCTGTCGACTCTTCCACTTGACTTCATAAGATAGTTGTAGTGATGCCAGGGGAAAACTGTGGCTCTCTCTCTCCAGTTCATGATGAGACCTCCAGCAGCTCCTCCAGACTCCAGTCATCTCATCTCCATCCTCCATCCTCCATACATCTGGCTGGCTAGCTGGCCATGCAGTACTTCTCCTCCCAGTATCAATGGCCCCCAACCAGCCTCATTATCCTGGCTGCCTGATCTTCTCACTCAGCCTTGGTCTGGATGTTTCGCACTACACAGCACATAGCAAGCATTCTGCTGTAGTGCCTTGGTCAGGGGTTTAGGGCATAGGCTCCATAGGGTCCAGCATTCACAGCATGTCGTGGTCAGGGGTTTAGGGCATAGGCTCCATAGGGTCCAGCATTCACAGCATGTCGTGGTCAGGGGTTTAGGGCATAGGCTCTATAGGGTCCAGCATTCAGGGGTTTAGGGCATAGGCTCTATAGGGTCCAGCATTCACAGCATGTCGTGGTCAGGGATTTAGGGCATAGGCTCCATAGGGTCCAGCATTCACAGCATGTCATGGTCAGGGGTTTAGGGCATACGTAGGCTCTAGGGTCCAGCATTCAGGGGTTTAGGGCATAGGGTCCAGCATTCACAGCATGTCGTGGTCAGGGATTTAGGGCATAGGCTCTATAGGATCCAGCATTCACAGCATTTCAGGGCTCTATAGGGTCCAGCATTCACAGCATGTCAGGGCTCTATAGGGTCCATCATTCACAGCATGTCAGGGCTAAGAAGAAGCTGATCTTGGGGATCTGGGGTCGTCACCCTGGCCTGTGTACCTGTGGAGCAGGTTGAGAGAGAGAGACCATATAAGCTTTGAGTATAAGTATTGGCTATTTCCCCATATATAAGCCCACAATGGGGGTTGGATTTTTGTGCTAATTCGCTTATTTCCATCGAAATAAGTAGTAAAGTGTGCCGCTTGGGATACTATTTACATTATGATTTGAGCAATGGAAATAAGCAAATTAGCACAACACCCCAATGCCCTATTCAATTCAATTCAATTCAATTCAATTCAATTCATTGGGGGTTTATGGTAGGGGAAATAGCCAATAATGCGCTTTTGCAGAAAATAACACCTCTTTGGTGGGGACGTAACAACTACAAAGAAAAGTAAGAAAGCCTTCTAGCATCGAATTATCCTACAGTACCATTTGTGCGGGAACCCCTTTTGGTGATATAGCATTATGTTATGCTTTAGCTATAAAAAAATAGCAGATCTACAAGCTCTTAGCGGCGCGCTATGAGCTTGTAGGTCTGCTATTTTTTGAAAAATCGAACAACGACTGACACAGAAACATAGCTTTTTCAGAAAACTGTCAGGATTTAGAAGACATTTTTAGAATCTGATGTCAGGTCAGAATGGGTTAAACCATCATTGGTAAACAGTTAAGAGGAATTCAGTTTTATACAAGGATCTGGTCCTGTGACACCCCAAACAAAACATTGTGTCTGTATATATTTATTCTATTTATGTATATATAGGACCCACACGCACGCACGCACGCACACACACACACACACACACACACACACACACACACACACACACACACACATACACACACACACAGTATGCTTAGCATAGGTAGCTAACTCAGGTTTGTGTGCAATTCAGGTAACACTTTACAGCACTTCAAGCACCTTTGTTTGTTCATTTAATTTCACCCCCCCACCCCTCTCCCTCCCTCTCTCTCACACACACACACACACACACACGCGCGCGCGCGCACACACACACACACAACCGGCACGTTAATGCTCACTTAGCATTGGTAGCTAACTCACCTGCAGAATGAAAACAAACCCACCAGTTTGTTATTATGAAGATAACTTCTCTTTCAAAACAGTGTTGTTACTGAGCAGTTTTCACTTCCTAACACGCCAGACTACTCCACTTCATGGAGTGCAAAGTTACATTATAAGTTGTTTATATTTTTCACTCTGTTTAACAAACAAGTTTGCAGCCCGTGTGGGTGGGTGCGGAGAGGGAGGGGGCGTGGCTACCGGAGGGTTTTAAAGAGCGCGCTTGAAGCCTGGTTAGGGGAGTGTCTGTGTGTGTGTGTGTGTGTGCGTGCGTGCGTGCGTGTACCAGCACACCACAGACAGATAAGGAGGTAATTTGGAAGTAGGAGAAAAAAGCACCTTCCAGTCCCAGATGAATCATTTCTCTTCAATGTCTCCGCCTCTCTCTCTCTCTCTCTCTCTGCTCATCTTGTAGGGTCCAGATAGGCATCTCCCCTCCTCTCAGACAGAACACACGCACGGACGCACACAATATAGCACATACTTCAGCACATGTGAGTGTTTGTCTGGTTTTAACCATCAGTTTGTGAGTGCCGGGGCGGGTCTGGCGTGAGACAATTTGTATTATGTGCAAATGGATTAGAACAAATGAACGACTGTTGATAGCGTGTGTGTGTGTGTGTGTGTGTGTGTGTGTTCTGACTATATTTATCGCTGCATGTATTCATTGTGTAACAAATTAACTACTGTTGATAGCGTGTGTGTGTGTGTGTGTGTGTGTGTGTGTGTGTGTGTGTGCGTGTGTTTGTGTGTGTGTGTGCGTGCGTATGTGTGGGCACGCACACACGCGTAGACACACACACACACACACACACACACACATGTGCACTTTCCTTGCCACAAATTCATATTTGACGGACATACAGTATGACCTCATTTCTACTTTCATTGCCAAATGTGGGACATTTGGGATGTGGGACAAAAGCTGTATATAGGAGGGGGCTAGCGCCCCTCAAAAATCAAATCACCCGTGTGAAGTGAGGGGTGCTCTTATACATCATCATGACGTGATTTGCTCATCCACATATGATGTAAATTCTCCATTCATTGTCAATGGAAATGTAATGTTTGTGTAAGATGAAAATGTACACTAATAGCTGAATAGGCTTATAGGAGGGGCTAGCGGCCCTCAAAAAATGTGTAGTAAAAATCTGCCTCTTGGTGGCGCTATAACAGGCCTCCAGGGAGAGTGTGTGTGCAGTTTCACACCGATCGGTCCGGACGGACGGGCACACGTCAAAACATAGTCTTCGTCACGCCGCCCAGTTTTAACTTTTGAGCCATAGCACTATTTGTGTTTACCGTAATTACCCCATCAGGCTGCCATAAATAGGTCCTGGGTCTGCTGATGGTCACAACATTCATAAATATGAGTGTTTCTTTAATCAATATTTCAGTTCTGACCTGGAATGCTGTGGAAACGGAATGTGTGTGTGTGTGTGTGTGTGTGTGTGTGTGTGTGTGTGTGTGTGTGTGTGTGTGTGTGTGTGTGTGTGTGTGTGTGTGTGTGTGTGTGTGTGCGTGTGTGCGTGCAATCCGTGCGTGCGTGCGTTCATGCTGTGTGGCTGGGGGTATGTGCTGGAAAGGGCAGGGGAAGGGAGTGTGTGTCTGTGTGAGCTGTGCGGTCATGCGTGTGTGTGGTGCATGTCTTTCTCTGTGTGTGTGTGGGGGGGGGGGGGAGTGCAATACATAAAGACACGTTCAGGTCTCAAAGGTTAGTATCTCTCTGGAATCAGGGAGAGGTCAGTGTGAGATAATATGTAGAGGTTTTTAGTCCCACTAGTATGACTTAGGCTGAACCAACTGTTTAAAGTTTAAAGGGGCTTAAACCTTCCCCAAGAGGCAAAGCAAGAAGTCTGAGATAGAGGGAGAATGTATAACAATCAGAACCATAAAACAAATAGAGGTCCTGTACCTGCCTCAGTAATTCTTTACATTGTAATTAAACACTATAGTGCAGCCCAAAACTTTTTGCAATATTTGATATGACCCAAACTTAACCCTGTAAGCCCCAACGATGCTTTTTGGTAACATTTGTTTTGGTAACAGTGCAGTGCCCAAGGGC
Source organism: Protomyctophum bolini (assembly GCF_963924005.1). NCBI lineage: Eukaryota > Metazoa > Chordata > Actinopteri > Myctophiformes > Myctophidae > Protomyctophum > Protomyctophum bolini. The sequence goes on from NC_137864.1 coordinate 23,455,688, forward strand.
ACAGTGCCCCTAGGCATACTATTTAATGGTTCAAAGTTCTGGATTACAATGTATACATGTAAGCTTTAAAGAGTGTCTCTGTCAAACCACACCAAATACTCTTTCATGGCCAAAATGGAACCCCGGCCTGGCCCCAGACATAAATGGTAGACACCTGTATCTGTGTAAGAGGCACCTGCGTCCATAGCAGCTTGGAACTCGGCAGAACTCCACTGGAAGAATTAACATACTTAATTTGTGTGCAGCTTGGGATGAGTTTGGTTCAGAACAAAGATGTGTTTACTACTCAGTGGGAGCACATTGAGGAAGTGACGTTCATAACCTAAAGGTTTCCTCCATGTGGTGCACCGCACAGCCGACTGGCTCTCACTTTAAAGAGCAGGCAGCTGCGGGGGATAAATGGAAGGCTGCTCCTCTTTCCCTGGAGGACAGGAAGTACGACCTATTCTCATCCACCTCAGCCCAGTCAAATGTAAACTGGGATGAGGGACTTCCCCTGTGCGGTGCAAAGCTCTGCGTAACAGTCGGGCCGATAGGCCGCATCATCCGCATGCATGCAGTCTCTTGACCATGCAGACATTTCCAGCCTCCATACACATTGCGGGTGTTATGACGAAGATCCACAAGATCAGAGGAAGAGGGGGGGGCGGGGGCTCTCGTTCTCTGTCATCAGTGGAGTTGGGTGCGAAATTAAACATCCATATGATAATTTTGGCCCCTGTTTTGGCCACTGCGTCCTGGTCGGGTTTGATACCCGATTGTGGGAGGTGGCTGTGTGCTTTACCTAAAGGGTTTGTGAGTGCCGGAGGAGGGTGCATGCATGCATGCCAAATGAATCCTGGAGTAGAGAATCTAGATTGAAAAAAACAAACAAAAAACTAAACAAAAAAAATAAATAAATATATATATATATATAGGCCTATATATATTCAAAAAATATAGTTTTGTGTGTTGTAGATATTGGGCTCCATCTTGCGCCACCCCTTACCTGCCATTTTTTACTATTTTAAATCATTTAAAAATAGTTCAACTAGCCAATCTACATCGACACGTTGATAGCTTGTAGTTCGGCTATTGTTACTATTTTAAAATGTTTTAAAATAGTAAAAAATGGCAAATAAGTTTAGGGATAAGATATAGGGCCAAATACACTCTAATAAAATAAATAAATCTACACTAATAAAATCACACCCGTGTGAAATGAAGAGCGCTCTTATCATCATACATCATTTCATTCCGGCCAATCACAATTTGGGTCATCACCTTCGTCTTCAACGTTTGTGTTTACACAATGTTTGTGTTTATCCAAACACTCAAAGCTGGCCATTCATTGTCAATGGCATTCAATGTTTGTGTTAGACAATGTTTGTGTTTACACAAACCCTCAAAGCTAGGAGGGGCTGGCACCCCTCAACAAAATGAAGCATTCCAAGGATTATACTGCAATATTTGGTCTGTATAGAGTATAAACCACTGATTATCAAAACATGAATTTAGATCATATCCTAGTGCCATGATGCGGTTGTCAGTCATTGCATTGAATTGTATGAATGGATGTAAGTGCTTATAAACCAAAGGCCATTATTATATGCATTACTCATAATGATAAATCCTAAGCTTCTCAGCTTTGGCAGCGTTGGAGTGTGACGGTAACACAATGGTAATGTAATTTTCATGACCAAACTAAATCAATAGCATGTACTACTAACCTCTTTACTCTGTGAAAGCTTTCATAACCTCTCCCCTTCTTCCATTTTACACTCTCATTCACTCATGACCTTCACCTACCCTTTGTTTCTGGGTATGTGTGTTTGCGCCAAGGTCATCTATTGATGCCATTCAACACTAATGGATAATGAAATGTGTTTTCATATCAAATGGACGTGCAAGGCAGGGAATTGTGTGGTGTTTTGCAAAAACATTTGTCCCAAGGCTCTGTCATAATATGGGGACAACATGTGGTCCTCCTCACAAATTTTAAAATAACACTTATGTCTTGAGCCTCAACTAGAATCTAATCATAGATATAGGCGTACTGGAGATGGGCATTCTAATGATTTTCTAATGCGAAGGTGGCTGAGCGGTAGTTTTGTTATATTGTAGCTTAGTTAACTAAAACTAAAATGTCCTTGCCAATATTTTTATTTGCCAGATTTTTTGGGGCATGTTGAAAAATTAAATACATTTATTACAAGATGTAAAATATATCAGCGAGACAACGGCGCTGACTACTTACCCTAAACAAACATTAAAGTCCATAGACTTGGCTGGCCTATGATGTAATTTTGGAAAGCCATGCATTGGAGGGCCCTCAAAAAATAAATTACTGTATTGTTCTGAGCTTTTTGTATGTTGCACCTGAACTAAATCATACAAATCACACTTGTGTGAAGTGAGGGGCGCTCTTATCATCATACATCATCATACATTATCACATTCCATGCTCAGCCAATTAAATGTCTGTGGTACGAGCACACAAAGCCGGGCATAGGAGGGGCTAGCGCCTCTCAAAAAATAAATAAAATAAAATTAAGGAACTGATCATGATTTGTCAGAGGTTGGTGTGGTGCAGAAAGGGGTGGGGTCAGCACTGTTTTATTTTCTGTGACATCAGCCATCTATGACGTGTAACATCACATTTGGGAAAATCCAATTGAAGTACCATTGACGTTGAAATATTCAACTAAAATGTTATAACAGAAGTCAATGGTACTTGACTTAGTGGGAAGAAAATGTTTGAAGGTACTAAGTTAGCCTACTTGCATGGTGCACAACAAATATGGTGCTGATTGGGCGCACGCACGCGTGCAAGCACACACACACACACACACACACACACACACACACACACACACACTCAAAATCGTCCATCAATTGTCAATGGTATATAATGTTTGCGTTAGGACAAAGATTGTGTTTACACACACACTAAAAGCTATCGCCCCTCAATAATTAAAAATCACACCCGTGTGAAGTGAGGGGCGATCTTATCATCGTAAATCATCATACATCGTCTCAATCTGGTCAATCAGAATTTTCATCCTCACCTTCGTCTTCAATGTTTGTGCTATGTAATGTTTGTGTTTACACGAACACTCAAAATTGTCCATTCATTGTTAATGGGATTTAATGTTTGTGTTGGACAAAGTATGTGCACACCAAAAGCTGGACATAGGAGGGGCTGTCGCCCCTCAAAACATATACTGTATACATCTGTGAGGATTGAGGGAAAAACACTGGTATGGGCTGGGCAACACTGTATAAACTAGAACTGCACTCTGCCGAGTGCATACTTGCTTGCAAGCAGAGCGTGCAAGTACTTTCGACCGCTGGAAACTATCACATCTCAGTATCTCTGTGAAGGAACGTTTGAAATGTATAATCATTACGTATAACTATTTGCTACCTAACTACTTTTTTACAGAAAAATGAATCATTGATATGTGATGGAAAAAAAAGGTATATAAACTGCTACATACAGAGTATGTAGTTGTAATTTGATTAGCAGTATACTGTGGTTACTTGGTTCCAAAAAGTGACAGCCAAGTTTTTTTCAACCGTAAGTCTGTGCCTGGTTTGCTGGGACCAGATACCACATTACGTCATCGTTGAGAGCTGGGACCAGAGTACATGGTGTGTATATGTATGACTAGCTCTCAGTGATGATGTAAGAGAAATGGTCATCTGTGTAATCTGGTCCCAACAGATACCACATTAAGCCATCGTTGAGAGCTGGGACCAGAGTACATGGTGTGTATATGTATGACTAGCTCTCAGTGATGACATAAGAGATATGGTCATCTGTGTAGTCTGGTCCCAGCAGACCAGGCACAGATTTACAAATTACAAATCACATTACAACTACATACAGAGTATGTAGTTGTAATTTGATTAGCAGTATACTGTGGTTACTTGGTTCCAGAAAGTGACAGCCAAGTTTTTTTCAACCGTAAGTCTGTGCCTGGTTTGCTGGGACCAGATACCACATTACGTCATCGTTGAGAGCTGGGACCAGAGTACATGGTGTGTATATGTATGACTAGCTCTCAGTGATGACGTAAGAGATATGGTCATCTGTGTAGTCTGGTCCCAGCAGACCAGGCACAGATTTACAAATTACAAATCACATTACAACTACATACAGAGTATGTAGTTGTCAACTGTAAGTCTGTGCCTGGTTTGCTGGGACCAGATACCACATTACGTCATCGTTGAGAACTGGGACCAGAGTACATGGTGTGTATACGTATGTGATGACGTAATGTGGTTGAAAAAAACTTGGCTGTCACTTTGAAGAGACCAAGCGAAATTATTACTTGCGCGCTCTGCTTGCGCAAGTAATTATTCCAGCCAGAGGATATTTTAATAATTTGTCTGGTCTCTTAATTGGTTCCCTCCACACACACAATCACAAAGGATAAGAGTGAAAATTGGTTAGTTGTTGAGCGCAACCTCCCCCACCCATAAGTGGCATCTATCACGGTTCCTAAACTGGAGTTGACAATCTGTCCATCTGTGCTCTTGCGAGTTGCTCGCCAATCACCTGGGAGCGGAAAGCTTTGCTAAATGAAAATAGCAATCTTAAAAAAAAACACACACACACACACACACACACTTGTGTGAAGTGAGAGGCATTCTTATCATCATACATCAAAATCTGTGCTCTGCCAATCAGCTGTGCATAGGAGGGGCTAGCGGCGCCAGTGGGGGATCTACTAAAGGCAAGAGCAGGCAGCCGCCTCCCATGGCTACGTTTCTGTCTCCCCTCCGAGAACCGTTTATTTAAAATTATATGCCGCCTATAGCCATTACTCAAGGCGGACAGACAGTGTATCAGACAGAAGAATAGAGACACAGCAATAGCAGCACCGGAGAAATAAAAGGTTTTTCCAGGCCAGGGTAAACCTATTTTAGACACGAGGACACCTAAACCATGTGCGGTAGTAGGGTATAGGCTACCACCACAGCACTGCTTAACTTACATCGGCTGACCGGCAGCAATCACACCAGCCCTGCTCACCACCACCACCACCACGCTGGGGAAGAACCAGAGGTCCGTCCCTGTTGCTGCTTTTGCATGATTTGTTGCCTGTCTGTCTCTACAGAGACAATCAGGTTTCTATCAGCTATGGAGGAGCTACCAAACCACCCGGGGGGTGCCGGGTGCCTGCCTACCTCGTATTGGCTCCGCAGCTGGCTAGCACCCCTCAAAAATCTATTAATAACAGACAACACAAGGTCTAACAATGGTGTTGCTTCAAGGGTTTCAGGTAGGTGCATGGTCAGTCTATGACATCAGACGTATGTACGTCCTCCATTTGGACAAAGTTTCAGTTCAGTCCAACCACCACCGACTTCCATTCTAAAACTAAAAACTAAAAATCTAGACGTAAAAGAAAAAAGTGAGTGAGGTTCTTATTCGGCCTACTGGCAGCATGCACAGGAAATCTGGCAGTGGTTAACAGTTTAAGATTAGCCGGCCCCCAGACTGCAGACAGACAATATTCTAGACTAGAGGGACATGCATGCATTAGCTGCAATAAACAATACATAGATATTTGTACTGTACATACACGTACAGTATGTGTATTGCACAGGTTATCAAGAGGTTCCACATTCTCTTCAGAATACATTCAGGTCTTGGTACATCTGAATTCACCCAGAGAAGTGGGCAGCTTACTAAAAATATCCAAAAATAGTACAGAGAACATTTTACCACATCGGGTGGTTGACTCGATATACAGGAGTAATGTCAACTAGAAAAAAAGGGAGAGAGTCAAGGACCATTGTGCCATGTTGAAACGATGTGATGATTGTCTTACAATCAAATTGATAGATGCCCTTAAGGTGCCGTTAAGGTGATGTTTGTCTCCACCTAAATTCTCTGTCTTCCACCCGTTCTCTCCTCCACCTCAATCATTCCCCTCATTAACTTTCTTCTCCAACTCCTCCACACGCCTCAGCCACTTGCTTGCCATCGTCTCCCACGCTTCAACACACTTCTCCCTGGAGAGAAGTCTTTCCGACAGAGCTCCAGCTTCCCCCCCACCCATAAATTGCAGCTTGACACCTTCCTAGAATAGCATCTTAGCACCAGCTGCCAAGGATGTGACCTAAGACGGTGAGAACATCTGTAGCTCGACTCCAGGCTGTGGATAGTACCAGCTCAATGGATTATGTGAGTGACATATCATAACATGATAGTTATGTAGGTAGGGCTTCCACTGTCACTGTCTGCCATCGTCTGTTTGTGACACGCCTCTTCTCTGCTATTTGCACACTTGGCAGCTGTATGTCTGTGACCTGCATTTTTTATGTATTTATTTTATCTTGGGTTTTTTATGGAAAATAATAGAAATAAAAATTGTTTCTGTAAGGTTCATACCATAAAATATAAATGTCTAACAAGGAGGTGAAGAAAAGCTAATTTTATCACAATTTCTCTTATTTTTTCTTTCTTTCTTATTTTTTCTTTCTTTATTATTCTTTTGCAGGGCATCTCAACAGTAATGTAATTATACTAACCCAAAGGAAAAGGAGGAGTGGGTGGACATTCAATGTGTTGAGAAGTTGGAAATTGGAATATACTGGAAGTATTAGTGGGGATGATATGCGCTCAAACCATCGCCACTATTGCCAAACCTTCAGTATTTCAAATTGCATACTTTTGAGTCCATTCTCTGGCTAATGCATTGTACTTCTGCTTGTCGGATTTATAGACATGTGCAATGTCTACAACAAGAGGGTCATTTGGGTTTGGGTCGCATAGCAGAGAGCATATGGATAACAGCACTTTTGAAATTGTAAGTGCAGGTGACCACTGTGACCGTAAGATGTCAAGGCAGATGCTACCATTGCTGTTTATGTTCGGGTGATAGATTCTGGTGGTGAAGGCTACCTTTGGTGGTTTAAAGGGATAGTCAGTGGGAAAGTGGATATCAAGGAAGAAGAGCCCTCCTTGAAAGGGGCTGTCGGTCGGTCCCATGATGGTAGCTTGCCAGTGAAATAAGTCATCGCCGACTGGACCAGCTGAACACTGAGCTGGTGGGTCCCGCTGCAAGTCCTGCAACTCCTTCTGTATTCTTCTCAAAGCCATTTCAATCCAGTTGAATTGTACGTAGCTATAGCAGGTCTAGAGTCTCTGTTACACTTGCAGTCTCTGACTTGGCTCAGTGTATTCAGTGATTTCTCTGTGACTCTGCCTTTTAAAGGCCAAATCATCAACACTGCCACGTCACAGCTTTGTAATCACTACATCACAAAGGGCAAGTCATTAAAGGCATGCACAATCTACATCCATGATGAAGGAATAAATAATATATCCAATCTATGGTGTTTGAACACCAAATATGCTATCTATGTCTTTTGGATAATAATATTTAAGTTTTTAAAACTTTAATGTTACGATTGAGCAAATGGAGAGGCGTGCTGAATCTTTGCCCAAATATATGGATATGTTTGATGTCACTGTACTGACAACGGGTACTGACTTGATGTCCTAGTTCTGATATCATACACTGGCATCCAAAGTCTCTGTATTATGGAGGTGCTGTTTAACTCCATATATGGAGATCCCTGATGTCAGCAACAATCTTTGTATCCCTTTTATTCCCATATATGGAGATCACGGATGTCATCAATATGACTTAATTTACTGACATCATATAATGGCCTACACGTGCGCGTGCGCAAATGTGATACTGACATCATAGAATGGTCTCTCAAGTAGCCTACTCTATTAATCAAGTAATATTAAACTAATATTAAATGACGATTAGTACATTTGTGCCCTGTCCATTTGCAAACAATGTTCTTAGAGTACATTGGGCAGCATCAATGTATCAAATAAGTATTCAGTCAAGAGTTGTGAATGTGTTACGTAAGGCATGGCAGACTAACTGCTCACTGCATTATGCATGTTGAAGTGCAGTCATATTTCATTTAACGTTAAGTTATTTTTAGAACTTGAAAGGAGAAGTGAAAGCTTGCATGAAAGGTTAACTAGGTCACACATATTTCTAAGCATGTGCGTGTGTTCGTTTGTGGGTACGTGCATGTGTGCTTGCGTGCACGTGTGTGTGGTTTTGTGTGTGAGTGTACATACGTGCATGTGCGCAGAGATTTCCAGTAATCTCCCTCTGTCAACCTGGGGAGAGCCCCAAAATGAGCTCATGCTTCCTTCAATGCATGAAGTAATCCATATACTGTAGGTTACAGAAATAATCCAATGTCCGAAAGTTCCGAAAAGAGTTCCTGGCATTGCACATTGTCTTTTTCAGATGGAGATGACGTCAGTTTATTTTATTTTATTATTATTTTTATCGTGATTAGAGGAGAATAGAGTCCATGTCCGGTGCTGTCAGATGACGAGGATGATGATGATGAACAGGCGTGGTGGTTGGCAGCTCCTGATTGGCCCAGCGAAGTGAAGACGTTGGGTGGCGGAGTGACGTCAAAGTCACAAGATCTGTAGTTGGAACCTTTAGACAGGCTTAATTTCTCATTTCACTTAGTAAATTGACCTCAACTCCTGCACAGTTCCTATCAGTTTGTTGAACATACAAAGGTTTGATAAGGAGGCTACAGTAGGCACTTAAATCCAAAACATTGTCCAACAATATCACGCCTAGCAAACTGGGGCAGAGCTAGACTGTATGAATGTGCATGGCGACAGAACTATGATAGTATAACAAAGTTAAAATTATTATGGACATGATAATGAAGACATGGCCATCATGGCATTGTTTGTAAACAAAATAAAATATATCCATCACAGACTGGACGTGTTTTTGGGGGGGAAAAATTTAAAAACTCAAAAATTAAAAATGCAGCAGCGTGCAGGGACCTCTAACCCTGAAGTGTAGGTTAAATGTGTATTGTATTCGATTAATTATGGTTTGTATCTGGCATTAATACTGGCAAGAATGGAAGTTTGAATATGACTGTAAGGCACTTAAAAGCAGTTCACCAAATGCTTTTATCAAATGTCATATTATCCCTGATGGACAGCTTACTCTAAAATGACCTCCCATATTTCATTGTGACATTATAACTTGAGCTTTATTTGCCCTAGCTGAGGGGGTGGTACAGGGGCAGAGAAGGGGAGCTGGTCAACTGCCATATCATCCTCAGGGCCAAAATACAGCAGCAGACCAGTCATCGCAAATTAAAGCCATATCTCCCCTTGGGCTAATTGGCATCTAGCAACTTAAGTACCACCGCATGCTGAGCAGTCACCCCGAGCTACCGAAACCTTTCTGTTGCTTGTTTCGGGTGGAGGAGACAAGTTTATCCAGACTCAAAAGGCACCAATCGGGAAACAGTAAACAATGTTGGAAATCTTTTTTTATAAAAGAAACTTTCGCTTCCCCAAGCTGATCAGACAGCAGGCCTCGCTGGTCTCGATAGTCATCCACATATCAGTCTGAACCCACCACTCCCGCCGTCCATGTCTTCGCATGTTAGATGTCTCATTAACTACAGATATACTGGGGCATTTGCCAAGTCAAAGAGAAAGAGTGCTTGATGGCATTTCAAATGGCCCTCAAAGAGTTTGCTCAACGGGGGTTTCCATTGGATAAAGTGCTCTATTAGGGGCGAAAATGAGCTGCTAGTTATTTTTAGCTTGTTTCATTATAACATAGCATATTCAGAACATCCAATCTATCCGGTCAGCAGAGAGACGAAGGCGTGTGAATGTGGAATTAGAGTGTGGCTCCAGTGCCTCTTTGTGGATCTTCGTTATCATTTTTTTTCCTTTTCTTTTTTTAACTTCTGATAACTGCACTAATTAAGAAGTTCTCCTCGAGAAAAGAATGATGGATGGGCCGGCGACAAAGAAGGAAAGGCAGGATGCAGGAAAGGAAATTAAAGGACATCCTGGGAGGCCCTTCAAACAGATATGGCAGTTTTCAGGTCACAGCAGGGTCCCCTTAAAAAAAAGGACCAGCAGTGAGACGTTTGTCCTAATGAGGGACTGAGATGACTACTGGACATGCTGGGCAGCCCTTGATACCAGCGTTGCTTGAGGAGGATACCCAGTCAAATACTGAGTGCTGATGTAACTGTGAGAGTCTTGGAATGAATTGAACACTGAGGATTTTACTGTTTACTTGACTTTTCATTTCCTTCCATCCTTCCTTCCGTCAATCAGCGAATACTAAGTCAGTGAATATCAAGTCAGTGAATAAGTCAGGCTCCCAACAGGAAAATCTTCTTATTTTTTGCTGTCTAGTGTTGGCAGGAATGAGGGAGACACACGATTAGTCAGGCTGACAGAGAGACCGAACTGGCAAGCAGACAGATCGGTATGCAGGCAGACAAATAAACAGGTGATGTGACAGAAAGACAGGTCGGTAGACACATCAGAGGGAAGACTGGAGCTCTGCCTACTGCAACTGGCTCCAGGAGAGTTGTCTAGGCGCGAACTTGGGGGGTAACAGTATGCCTAAACCTAACCCTAACCTCACAAAAGCTATTCCTAACCCTAACCTCACAAAAACTATGCCTAACCTAACCCTAACCTGTAAAACAAGCGTCCCCTCAGTAACCATCGACTCCCAGGCTCTGCCATAAAGAGTCTCCCATAATGGTACACCTATAAATTATGTGCAAACTCTTGGCAAGTGAGTTTCACTTTGACTCCAGGTATTTCTTTGTGATGCAGACTGGTTGCATTTTGTTACATCATGCATGTAACGGCCTGGGCTGTGATTAGTTTATTTTTGATGTGACAGACATATTATACTGTTGTTGCATGAAGTACACGAGTACATGATGGCACTTCTCCACACCCAGTAGAATTTAACAATACTCTGCTCACTTGTCTCATCTAATCAGTGTATCTCTGTCCTCCGCGCCGGCTCACCTGCGACCTGGCCATCCTCTGGGCACCTACTGTATACGGACGGCTACAATTCTAAACTGGCCCCCGTAAAATCTGATTCCCCCACCTCCTATGATGATTTCCTGTTGAGTCTCTAAACCTAGAAACATTAAAGAGGAATGTGCACGGAGGTGTGGCCTGGTCTCCTGTACTTGTACTTGTCCTTTATCTTTCAGTCTGTTATACACAACATTCTTTCCACAGTTGATATACTTTTTAAAATAAAAACAAAATCAACATTGTACTATTCTCTTTTTTTATATCCTTTTTATTATTTCAGTTCAGGGCATAGACTGTAAAAAAATATGGACAAAGCGTTCCCCGGGTCTAACATGGACGTAAAATGAAGCCTGTAATTCCTTGCACTGTAAGTCGCCATATTTCTAGATCCGTTTGGGCCCAGCTGGCCATTGGCTGGCTTCGTTTGGGCCCAGCTGGCCATTGGCTGGCCCAGACAACGAGTTGGGACTTCCCCCCTTACTCTTCGTTGGTTTTTATTTTGACTGAACGGGGGGTGGCTCCCGTTCATAGACTGTAACGGTACCCACGCCTCTAAGAACATATATACGCGACATTATGGTAATTTTTTAAATAAATGGGACCATAATTTTCCAAAAAGAATATTATGACATGAGAAATGAGACTTTAAACTAGTGACTGGAATCAGAAAGTATTCATGACCATGTTTATTAAGGTAATACAGTCTAGGTGAAGTTGGGCCCAAATACATGGGCCTCTATGGAGCTATGGGTTTTATTTTGGGCCCAATGACAGTGCCACAACAGGCCATTATATGAACTTTCAGGAAGTCCCGATTTCCTTAGTGGCTTCACGAAATATCTGTCTGACCCCTGGTTCAGGGTCAGCAACTCTCATGCACATCTAGCACCTCTGCTGGAACACTCCATCATCGCAGTTCCTGTTTACACTGCACATGTGCCCACTCAGTGATAATCCCATTTTACATCTCTCCATCAGCCCTGCAACGCATGAGCAGTGGCTGTAATGGGATAGCTAATACGGTGATGAGAAGATATACTGTATGGTGATATCTTCACCAGCAGCACGTTGAAATAGACGGCACACAAAACCTGCCACAAGAGACGATGTGTGCGAACACAATCTGTACAAGTACAAAATGTCTGGTCAAAAGGACCCAAAGGGATATTAACATCATTATGTTATAGTAGTCAACAGGACCCAAAGGGATATTAACATAATTATGTTATAGTAGTCAACAGGACCCAAAGGGATATTAACATCATTATGTTATAGTAGACAATTTCATTCTTTTGGAGATGCCATAATGTAATTTGACATTTTGCCGTTATACGCTATTATAGATGGTACAGTATTGTAGCCAATGGTTATTGAAACAGAATAACAGAGCCATTATAAAAGATATGTTTCTTAAAGGACAATAATGCAGTCCACATAATACTAACTAATAATATCTCTGGAAGATCATTTCTACATCTTGGATCCAAATATTGTACTTTTACTTCACTACATTTAATTGAAAACATTAGTTATTAGTTACTTTGTAGATTTAGATTATTATTAGAAAACGTACATTAAATGTACATTAACCATTTCAGCCCTATATATACATTTTGGCCATTTTGAAAATAGCGGATCTATAAGCTCACAATGTGGCGCGGTGCAACGCACTGTGAGCTTGTCCCATCAAAACAAGCTTTATTCGAGGGCCCATAGCCAAAGTAGTGATGATCGTAGTAAAACAATGTATTCTACACACAACACACATTGTACTGTAAGTCAACTTCCGGTTCAGGTTTTTGGGTCCTAGCGGGGTGAAATCAGTCCTCAACTGCTTCTGACAGAAATATAGGGGTGAGGCTTCCCTCACTTTGAGTGACACTGAAAGCGAAAGCCTGACAGATTCTGACAGAATTACCAAATGATTAATGCATTTCTTTATAATTTTTTTGCCCACAATTTTGCAACCCATTTTTACCCATTGCTTCCTTCTATGCATGAGTCCAAGCTGCTTCTTTTCACCTGACAGGGGAGAGTTTCCCTGGACGAACATAGCAAGTAGTGTGATAAATGTCTTTCTGGCAGAATTGTGTACCGCATTGTCCCAAATATAAGACATTGAATGTCAATATAGTCTTTTTTTCATTGGAAAGAAACAGTCTTATATTCAGGCCAATAAGGTACCATCTGATTAATGCATTTCTGATAGAAATACATTGTGATAAATGTATTTCTGACAGAAATAGCAGTCTGGTAACTGCCTTTCTGACAAAATTACCATAACACTAACCCTAACCTCACAAACCCTAACACTAACTCTAACCTCACAGACTGCGTCGCGGTCTAAAACTGGACTTTATCGGCTGTTTTGGGGGGAGAGGCTTCCCTCCCCATATTTATGTCAGGAGCCATTCAGGGATGATTTTACCCTTTTGCAGGTCCCGGGGGATCCTTCAAAAAATAAGGGTTGCACTGAGAAAATACTGGTGGTCAACAGGTGATTTTTATGTCAAAAGCAGTGAATTTAATAACCATTTAGTCGTGGTATATTACAATAATAAGGTGTACTAGTCACAAAATCCCCAAGGTATACACTTGGACTTGTCTCACAGCATTCCACACCGTTTGGGAACCACTGCTGGTGATAATTCATTCTCAAGCATCCCACCCACGCACACACCTCAGAGTGCTATGGCACATTAGCATCTTGTCACCAGCAAAAAAAAAACTCTCTCAGATCCAGACAGCAACACACACACACACACACACACACACACACACACACACACACACACACACACACACACACACACACACACACACACACACACACACACATACATACAGTATAGAGTACATACACACACACACACACACACACACACACACACACACACACACACGCACATACATACAGTATAGAGTACATACACACACACACACACACACACACACACACACACACACACACACACACACACACAACTAGCTGTTCCCCCGAGGTATATGCATGTATGTGTCTGAAAGACTCAAAGTCACCTCGTTTCAACCCAGTGGAGATCTAACGTGTTCCTCTTAGACACAGAGAGCTTTTTAAACACTCCTATCCACCGCTCCAACCACTTCCGCAAGACATCTGTCATGCCTGACAGGACCTTCCTTGCAATTCCACCTCTCCCTCTCTCTCTCTCTCTGTCCATTATTTCCTCTTCTGTGTTGTCTTCTCCGTCCTCTCTGACTTTGATCCTAATGGAAATATTAGATGACAATTGCCAGATCTATTTCTCTCCCCTCTTTGTCTTCAACAGAAGAGTGTAACAAGCCATGGGATGTCATAGCGAGATTCTGGACAGAGTTTATCAGCGTGGACACTTCAATTAATAAATAAATCTATACCCATTTTTTGCTGCGGAAATTTATAAATTACAGCGTAGATACAGTATAATTACTGATTTGCCCCTCTGGAAGTTAATTATATATCTTTTAATTAGACCTATTTTATTTTATGCCGCTGGGCTAATTCTGTCAGGGTGCGATCAGAGGACCCAAAAGCAGTACGACCAAAAGGCAAGATTCACAGTTCAGGATGTTTATTGCAAACGCAGTGAGCACTAACTATAACTTCCCATAAAATGGGGCAGGCAAAACAAGGACACAGTAAACACGCTGACATGAAATGACGATCTGACAAGGGACTGAACAAACTGGGGTATATAAATAGACAAAGACTAACTAGACACAGGTGAACTCAAAATACAATCAAACACAGGATAGGCTAACAGGACAAAGAGGACACAGGTGAAAACACTGACACATCACAAGGTAGGTGAGACAAGGTAGGGAACAGCAACTAGGCAGACAGGAAACACTAGGGACCATACTACAAAATAAGATACACAAAACCAACAGGGTAACAGAAAACCAAACAGAACAAGACATGGCAAAATACTGAACATAAAACAACCACATAACCATTAAGGTCAAGCCACATAATAGTCCAGTGGTTTGGACCTAAGTCAATGCTCAAATACAAAGGCAGAGGAGCGAGGCGTGACAAATTCAGTTTTACCCAGTTTCACCCGAGACTTCATCCAGTAGGAGTACGTGCAGTGACCAATGCGTGTATAGGGCGTTAGACAAAGCCGGATGCACCACGGTGGATTCAAACCCACAGACGGGTGTTGGTACATTTACCGGTATATATTATCGTACGTTATACTGTATGTCTATAACTATGGATCTATGATACCGAACGATGACCGTCACTACGGTCATAACAATGAATTATGCCCTCATCTACCTATTCTCAAGAACAAAATATCAAAATAGTCATGCTCACATGACCCGGGGCCTCACTGTTATGCTAATTATGCCTGGTGAGTACGGCTCCACCTCCAGCCCTGAACGCCTCAGAACGTTCTGAGCGACAGGAGATAGTGACGGTCATCGTTTGGTCTCATAGATCCATAGTTATAGATACTAGTAAGACGCCTGAGGGCGTGCACTGGCCATGGAGTGTGTCTTGAGTGTACCGGTTTTGATGAGGTCAGATCAATATATGGAATGTCAGAACAGGTCAGCTCCGTATATGGAGATCTAAGGGTGGCAGCGGGGGCAGTGTCTTGAGTGTACAGGGTTTGATGAGGGCCCAGGTAGGGCCGGGACTTGTTGGGCCTGTTGAGAACTCAAGTTTAGCCGGCTGCGGCTACACAAATATCTTTGGGGCAGGTTCGTCTAGAGTTTAAATGGACAGGTATCAGTCAAAAGGGAGACATCGAAGAGGAAGCATGTATGGGGAAGGATCAACATTTGTAATGTCAGTACAGGTTCTGACATACAGTATATCCATATACTAATATTGATGACATCAGGGATCTCCATATGGGCTTAATTGCAACAGCAGGTCGCATTTATGTTGTAGCGGTTTGAATGGTACCTTTTTAGTGTGTTTGTTGGGGTGCCAGTCAGGGTGAGTCCTGACAATAATAAAGTATTAAATAAGAAAATCAAACGCTACAAAGGGTACATCATGTACCCTCACATGAACCCTTACAATCGTAGAATCAGAAAGCCATAAATCATTTGTCAACAAACCAACCCTTAAATGCATAGATAGGCCATCACAATTCACAACAATAATAAACACAATATTTCAAGTTGAAATCTTTATTAAACTTTATTTAAACAAAATACTGTTACAACCGACCTGTCAAACTCAACTCCAGTCCGGGTGTTACGGTGCTCTGGCCATTCACCGCCAGTAACAAACACCAGACAGATAGCACCACTGTTGTGTTTATTATGCGACGTGGTCATAGCTCGTTGCGCTTATGTAGGAAATGGAATAGACCTCTGATCCTCCTGTCGAAGACGCAAGCTAGAGCTAATACTGCATGGAGCACAACGCGCAACACTTCTGCAGCCGTGAATCCCCGCTTCCTCCTTCTCTCCTCTCTTCCTACTAACTGCGCCTCCATTCAAAAAAACGTAACGACGCTCCATGCGCCGCTTGCCCTGAGTGCTTCTTAGTGGTCGAGACAACATAGGTGTGTGTGTATGGGCGAAGTTTAACCGACAGGTTCAAGGTTGCTGTTAGAAATGACGGTGGCTCCAAACAAATCACCACAATGTCGCACAATTCCATAGTTAACTGCGACCTTCGGTCGCAATTACGATCTATTTCGACCTCACTCGGACTGTCACTACGGTCATAACAATGGATGACTAATACCAACTGGGTCGCGACAAACAGGGGGCTCAGCTCCATCACCATCTCGCTGGGCAGCTGCAAGCAGCACGGTAGAGCCCAAAGACACCTGGGACGCCATGTTCCGTGCAAGGCATAGTCCATGAAGCTGCTCCATGGATACCCCTTTTAGAGCAGTCCAGCAAGTGGCCACCCCCCTTGTGGAGTGAGCCACCACATTATCAGGGATCATCTGGCCTAGATCAACATAGGCTGCAGAGATTGTATCCATGAGCCGTTGCTGGAACATGGGAAGCCCCAACATAAGCACGCAGTACTCGGACTGGACACAACGTGGAAAGGCCCTCCGTACCGTCCTGAGGACCCAGAGCAGAATGCAATGCTGTAATCTCCAGCACTTGGTTAACCACCTTGGGCAAAAACGCAGGGTTAGGGCACACCCCCATGCCATCAGGCTTCCATCTCATGACTGACAAAGCCTGCAGTTCACCAATGCGTTTGGCAGAGGAAAGTGCCAAAAGAAGCGCCGTCTTATGAGAGAGGGCCTTCACAGCCTTCACATGACGGCCTGGCAACTATGGCAGACCTGGGAAGCCATCCTTCAATACAACCCTGCTCAGTACGTGAATGCACGAGAGCGATAGACAGAAAACCCCACCAGCTGTTCGGAGCTGGTGGGGGTATTAGGGGCTGCAATATGCAAAATACTTACTATACATGAGCGTACGAGAGGGAAAGGAACACAAAACAAAACCCACCAGCTGCGAACTGCATAGCACCAGGGGCAGCAATATGTAACACAAAACACCTACTCACTATACGCGAACGCATGAGAGGGAAGAACATAATAACAAAAACAACAAGACCCACTTGCTGCGCACAGAGGGAAAGAACTCACGTGACTGACAGTAAACAATTAAGCTTCTCACTTACTCACAATGCACTAAGACTGGAACAATAGTGATGTATCACAAAAATAGTAGCGTGAAATAACTACACACACGAACACGCAAGGAACTGAAAAGAAACGCCACCAACTTGGATGGAGACTCAAACTGAAAACCCCCGGCAGTTGAGAACAGCACAATAACGGGTACAATGCTAATATAGGGAAAAAACGTAAGCCGTATTACGGCCGTTCTGCAACAAACGGAAGGTTGCCTATGAACCCTGTAGGCAAAAAAACAACAAAAGTATACACGACAACAATGTGTTTTAGCTTTAGCAATAGCAACAAACAAACACAATAGGCTATAAAATCACACAACACTGCAACCCACAAAGACACAAAGGCGCCTGCACCAAAGTGTACGGATTATGTAAGCAGCGAGTATGGAAACTACGAACAAAAAGAGCAGTTCCAAATTAAAAAATAAATATCTCAAAACAGATACAGCACTGTGCAGGTCTCTTCAATGACGTGAGAGAGGCAAAGAGGCGGAGCCATGCTCACTGGGCATAATTTAAATGGTGAGACCGCCTTCCCGTGTCATGTGGGCATGACTATTTTGATATTTTGGTCTCGAGAATAGGCATCATTCATTGTTATGACCGTAGGGAAGGTTAGAGTGAGGTCGAAATAGATCTATGAATCAAAACCCTGCACATATCGGACACGACAATAACAAGTGTGGTGACGTCATCCACGGCACCTATTGTATGCAACCCTCGTCAGACTCTGCTCCTCGAGGTGCCG
Source organism: Protomyctophum bolini (assembly GCF_963924005.1). Classification (NCBI taxonomy): domain Eukaryota; kingdom Metazoa; phylum Chordata; class Actinopteri; order Myctophiformes; family Myctophidae; genus Protomyctophum; species Protomyctophum bolini. Next base: position 23,473,976 of record NC_137864.1, read on the forward strand.
AGGGTGATGTCACCTCCGGCACGCATACATGCAGGTCTTGTCAGCAGAGACGGCTGTGGAGGGTGGTTTGTTATTGTCTGTGATCTAAAACCGAGCGTAGTATAGGTATTCATCTTTTTCGGAAGGGAGGGGGTGACAGCTGCTCAGTTGGCTTTTGTTCTGAAGTCATATATCATGTGTAATCCTTATCCTTTCTACATGCTGTGTGGGTCGTCTTCGCTCAGTTGTGACGCAAACCCTTGCTGTGTACTCAAATTTGGCTGAGCATGCTTCTGAGGACACAATAATTATTTTGCTGTTACCGCCTCAAATGCGATGTCCTCTTTCTTGAGAGTGGAACAGTTTATCCATGGACGTTTGAGTAAACTGTATAATACAAATTACATTGGTTATGAGTCATGACCAAGTTTTAGGCAGAGGCAGAGCCATAGATAGACTAGAGTATAGAAAGAGTTGCGACATTGAGGGGGCAGAAAACAGCCTGGTCACGTGGTTCATGTACTCGAAGCGAACCTGAAGATTCCGTAAATTTAACTTCCAGTGTCCCTATTCACCAATAGATATGTAGAAGAGCCACCATTGGACTGGCCCCACGAAGTGAACAGAGTTTTCGCAACTCTGTCCTACTCTATGGCTCTGGGCACAGTGGGCAGAGGTAATGTTCCGCTGGTGACATCACTCCTAAGGCTTAGGCTGCTGGTGACGGATGTACAGGACAGAGAGAGTAACATATGGAGGAATTGAACTGTACTGTACATGGCATATGTGTTCACGCTTTTGCCCAGCTGGCTGTCCCACCATGCTACCAGGCTATAATGTCCTATAATGTGAGAGGGAGACAGGCTCAAGGTCAGTGTTTAGTTTTGGGGATGTAACTGATAGGATAGGTTGTTGTCTGCTGCTGATATGTTGTTGCGAAGGAAAGGGAGCTGATACCATGACTATCTGCATGTAGCTCTCCAAGGGCTGCAGACTAGGACAGCTACTGAGGGATGCGGCACACTTTCAGTTAAAGAAAATAAACTGGTCATGAGGTCTTTAGTAATATTTGATTTCCCAGTTAAATAATCCCAGCTGCTATCTCAGATGGACTGAATGAGACTTGGAATGATTTTGAGAAGCTCACAGTATGTGGTATAATCAGTTCAGTTTACTGCCCAGTGCCCAGTTTGTTGTTGGCATCTATATGGCTTAACAATTCTGCTGTTGTTTTCTGAACGGAAACATTATTTAAGGGTGGGTACATGGGAACCAACGGTGCGCCTGGATCCCCGGACTCAAATGGAAAGTGTTGAGTTGGCCACATAATAATCCTGAAAAAGTTAGGAAGAGAATGAATTTCAGATAATAACCCTTAATCTTTGAATTGACCACACTATAAGCAATTCGTTCCTTCCGTTAAAGTATTAATTTCACCAGAACCTTGTTTGGATCAAGCAGACTCCATGCGGAGACAGATACAATCAAATTAACCTAACACTAGCATAAGCGGTTGCTGGAGGGGCCTATTGTCGGTATCAGCCGAGAACTGTAGACTGAATATAAAGATTAATTTCTACAGTATCCCTCGTATGTACACTGCATGCATATGAACCGTTAGTAACTCAGATATAAATCAAAAACTGGTACCTTGATTAGTGTCGTGGTGGGATATTCCACAGCAGGCTGATATAAATAAATGGATAAGGTCTGACAGTCATAATCATACTATAATTAAGCCAATGTCTGTCTGAATGTCTGTCTGAATGTGTGTCTGTCACTGTCACTGCCATAGCTCCTCACTGCCTGCACCAATCACTACCACTTTTCACACATGCATTGACCATAATAATATGGAGGTATTAACGAAGCCCTTTTTCCAATTTAACAAATTATAAATTAATAATTAATTTATTAGTGAATTAAAAGTACCCCCCGCAGCCAAGTATTTCACAATGGGTAAGGGCTAGTAAAAGTAATTTACACAAAACAAAGTAGCTACTGTGTGTGTGTGTGTGTGTGTGTGTGTGTGTGTGTGTGTGTGTGTGCGTGCGCGCAAATGTGCGTGTCTGTGCATGTACATAGTGTTAAACCTGTAGAAGAATGTTACAGTAACTTTCTCCAGATGGGAAGAGTTAGAACAGTGTTATCCTTCACAATGCCCCGAGCCTCCTTGCAGCGGGTAAAGTAAAAGTAATTAGTAATGATCAGATGTTTTTCTAACTAAAATGATTTAGGTTTTGTTTGTCTTTATTCAACGGCCACAAAACAGGCACACACTTGTTCAATAAGTCTATATTCCATGAGTTCAGTAACAGGGGTCTCTGTTTTTTACAAAAAAACACATCACTTACACTACAGTACACCCCCTGTAAAAGTCAGTTATAACTGTACTATAGTCAATGGCCAGTCCGGGGTAGTGATTAAGGAGCGTGAATGAGTGAGTTCCCGGGCCTAGCTGGGGATTTAAAGTAGCGCCTATCCTGTTATGAGTATATCACTTATTCCCATTGTGTTGTCCCCTAGCTGTATTGTTTTTATCTGTTATGGACCTATTAGAGTCTGAAATAAAGATTGATTGACTAACCTCAAAGGTCTTGGATAGTTAATCAGGTATAAATATAATACAACTTTAACCATGGTTAATGGCAAACCACTACAACTCCCAAGTAAATATAGGTAGCTTGGAGCTTCAGTGTACCAAATGATGTCATTGGAACAAACTAGCTCGCACATGGAGCCCGGGCCATGCACACTCATGTCTAATATGTATTGCCGACAAGATCTGTCCTTTTTGGCAAGCAACGCTGCCATACGATGGAAATTAAATTGAGGTTTACTGAGACCTGGAGGACAGGACAGGTGCCTGCAGGACCCAGGGCAGATCACAGCAGTCTAATAACCTCCACCTACACTGTACCATATGAGTACTCATATGGATCATCTGGCCAGCACTGGCCACCCGTAGGCTGGCCTTATAGTAAGTCTATTCTTGGTTTGCTTCCATGCATCCTCCCACCATGCGGAAAAGTGCTAAACTATGCTTTACATACCAAGGACTTGGTAAACCATTTACTGCCGTTGACATCTTTGACGCCCTGCTGATGACGTTATTATTGATTCAGAATAGTCTCTCTAATATCTACGAGTAGTTTGAGTAGATTGAACAGAACATTGATGATAGGGAGCTCAATAAAAATAATATGCGCTACCTTGCGGTTACAATATTTTCTGATGAAATTGAAAATAACAATTGGCAGATCACTAATGGGCGATAAATACTTACGGTTCACCAGGCTGAATGTCGGGGTTTTCAAATTTGAATTGTCGGCTGAAGGCCGTGGCGGCCGTCCCTTCCCCGGGGAAGGGACTACAAAATAAAACAACCGCAGCAGTATCCTAAATCAGTTAAAGGAGCATCAGTGATTTGGGTGATTTGGAAAACCCCCCGGTCCGCCCCGGTAACAACATTGGCAGAAGGCCCCTCTCTATCCTGATTGGATGAAGGCTGGGCCACCTATACTAGCCAAAAACTAAACCTAAGATTTTTTGATTGTCACCTACAATGGCATGCCCAAAATAGGGATGCCAGCTTATAAGTGGTGAATGCTTTCTGAGGCCCATACAGACTGGAGAAAGGGTGTTTTCAGTAGTATGTATTCTGCACCATCTGCCTGGAATATGTTGCACAATAATGACTTGCCGAAATTAATCAAATTGAAATGCTTTTAAATCCAGTAAAAGAGCTGGAGGCAGAGTGTTATGGAAGTCATTGTTTTAATAAGATTTTTACTTGTCTATTTTGGAAGTTTGTCTCTTGACAAAAACCTCATGTTTTTAATTACCTGGAAATGTTTCGCTTTTATTTGCACCACTGCCGGTCCTGTATGCGGCGGGGTGGGGGGGGGGGGGGGGGTGTTGTTGAAAGAAGAAGAAAGGTCTGCATTTCATTTTTATTTATTTTTTCAAACCTGTTATGGATCCACTAAGATTGTACTGACATGGGGTGACCCTATAGCCGAGAGGTTAGGGTGCATACCACGTGGACCCTGGTTTGATTCCCGGCCAGCCAGACCCTTTGCTGAATGTCATATCCCTTCCTCTCCCCTGCATTTCCTGCAAATCACCACCGTTGCTGATAAAAAATGCAAATAACAAAATAAATAATACAACTCAAATTTAACTGATCCTAGAAAAGGACGATGTGATGCGATTAGCAAATTCAGCCTATCATTCTGCCTCAGGTAAACACTGACTCATATTATTCGTGACATACGATCGAGGATGTGACACTATATTATTTGTCAAAACCAATGACATTATTTGATCTCTGACTGATTTTTAGCACAGATGTTCCAATGTACATCATATGGCAGCCAAGTCTATGGACTTTTTAAATGTTTGTTAGAGCACTTAAAACAGCGTGGCAGCCAAGTCTATGGACTTTTTGATAGGGAGCAATGATAATTCTCTCATAGTCTTCTGGTTTAACAGCTTTCTGCTGTTTATGTAGCTATTTCTGTGTGTTTCCAGGTTTCTGGGTGAAAATAAAAAACACATTACATATTGTACATATTGTACATGCATTCGATTTCTGCGACGTGATGTTGGGACCTTAGGTCGCAGATTACTATGAAAACCTGCTAAACCATCAGTCAGTCAGTCCGACGGTAACGCCTCGTGACACATCACGCCACCATATATGGCCGTCAGTCCGTCACGGCTCGTGACACGCACCATAATATGGCCGTCTCCATATATGAAAATCATGACACTGACAGTGTCAGACACCACTGCCGCCCACCTTTCCACTTCAGGCTGTTTCCTGGGTTTCTGAACAGTGAACAGTACACACACACATCTCTCTTCTCGTCTAGCAGTTTTTTCAAGTCACATTTTGTAGTTTCTTCAAATATCGAAGTCATGCTGAAACAACAGCTTATGCTACAGACAGTGGAGCTCGGGTGTGGCGAACGGGTCGATCCAGCAGTCATCAGGAGGAGAAAATAGACCCTGGATTGAGTGGATTCTAATCTCTGACGGATTGTTTGTTTGTTAGGTTTGTTAGGTATTACTAGTACCTATAGTATTAGGGGGAAAATATGCCATGAAGTTGCGGAATCTGTATTTGTTTTTAGCTAGTTTTAATACTTGTTTTCTGAATTTGCATTCCCCCCCCCCCCCTCCCCCACAACAACGATAACCATCAGGGGGGATGTCCTGACTTTAATATTTGTTTAGAGTATTATGTTCGTTTAAGGTAATGTTTATTTATAGTGATTTTCATGTAGTGAATGCTGGGTTCTGTTCTTTGGTTGTTGTTTTTGAACTGCCCAGGGACAACAGATCTGTTATGGTCTGCTATTAGCTGCTATCGTGCAATTATGTTGTGTGCTTTCCCTGTAATACTAAACAATAGATGAAGAAGAAGAAGATGCAGGATGCAGGATAATGATAATGACACATAAGCTGCTCCAACCAATGAGGGCAATAGTTGAGTCTGCTGTGCAACACGTAAGACAGAAACTCATCAGCCTAAAATAATAACCATAAGGATAATGATAATAATGTCAGCATCCACACTGATGAACGATAACGTTCTTCAAACAGTAGCACCATGCACGTACTGCATGCTTCGTTGGAGCCACAACATGAATATTGATTGTCCGGGTACTGCTGTAATATCGGGAGGCCGTTAGCACCGACTGACTCATTGGAGGCAATGTAGGCCAGGGTTTAGTCCCTTAAAAATAATATGACAATAATATGACACCATAAACTGACGACCAGTCTTGCACCAGCCACATCCTGGCTTGGATGAAAAGCAGTTTTGAACTGGCAGGCTATGACATGTGTACCTACAGTACAGTACAGTACAGTACAGTACAGTACAGTACAGTACAGTACAGTACAGTACAGTACAGTACAGTACAGTACAGTACAGTACAGTACAGTACCAGCATCACATATGCAGTTCGTTTAATGAGGCCCATATTACTCCCTGAAGGATCAAAAGGCAAGGCTTTCCAGATTCATCCAGCTTGGCACTGCCTCATTTTCAGATTGCACATTTACACTGAATCTACACTTAGGCTTATAAATTAAAGTGTTCCACACTCTTATTAAAATATACTGTAGCATTTTTGCAATATTGTAATATTGCAATATATTACTGTTATTATGTTCTGTTCTGTGGTTATAGAAATTCAGGACGTACATGGACAAACGTCAACGGCACCTGCATGAATCCAAGGTCAAGAAAGCTGCAGTTGTTAAGATGTTAAGAAGATAATATGTATTTGTACATACATAATTGCATTGTAATGTGGTAGTATTATAGAGCTCATGAGCTGCAAGGACTTATTTCCGTTTAACAACCTCAGGGATGCATTATGCTTATCCCATAGCCTGGATATTGAAAAATAACATAGTTGAGTGATTTGAAAAATATTCAGGAATTGAGAATATGACGCTCAGCCCATGACTTTTTGTGATTAGTTGCAGACGGACAGATCAGCCCCCCACACATGCACGGCGCACACATGCATGCACATGCATGCACGTACACACACACACGCCCACGCACGCACGCACGCACGCACGCACGCACGCACGCACACACACACACACACACACACACACACACACACACACACACACACACACACACACACACACACACACACACACACACACACACACACACAATGTACCCAATATCTCAGTAGAGATGAGAAACATTTGTTGCACGCATGCACGCATGCCTACACAGAGCCACACATACTTGATCAGAGCAATAGGCCTATTGGGCATGCACTACACATCACTCTAGAACTCCATGTTTAGTCTACAATCCATCGTTAGTCATAATGTATGAGGTCCTGTCGTTCTTATATTTTTTGGGGAATCCATTGAAAACCTTTTGAATAACAATGACAAAAAAGTGAAATGTGTATAGAGTTTAAAAGATGTCATGCAGCACTCAGTCTACTGCAGCAATCTAAAGGCAAAAAGACAAAAAAGGAGCACACGGACACCCACACTGGCCTCAGAGCATGTATAGGGGTCTTGCTTAAGGACACTTGGACAGTAGTGTATACGTTACGTGGGTGTACACAGTACAGTATGCATTTCTATTGAAGGGCGCTAGCCCCTCCAATGTCTGGCTTTCAGAAATGACGTCATGTGGCACTGGCAGCCAAGTCTATGACTTTTATAATGTTTGCTTTAAGCATTATTGCTTATGTGCGTCATGTGGCAGCCACAGTTGGCACACCTCACTTCACACGAGTGTGATATTTTTATTTATTTTTCTGTGCTTGGGGAGATTGGAGGCATTCGGTGTGGGATTAAAGCTTTGTGGAAAGGCTTGCAGAATTATGATGCCTATACTCTTTATTTAATTAAATACCTTGACTGAATACTTGATTTATTGTTACTTTAAGGCTTAAGTGGATATACCTCCCAAAGTTAAATCTGTTGCAAGCGAAGAACTAAAACCCACTCTACATTAGCTGGCCTGATTTCTGAGAAAACTGGAGATCTCATTGTGCGCCGGGCCAGCTGCCATCCGCCAGTGGAGTTAGTGTGTTGTCATTGCTGTCTCGACTACCTAAAATGGTTATATTATAACACCTTAATGAGGTAAGACGAGAAGACCTGCCTACCGTGACCATTTATTTACACAGATGTTCACAAATCACACAAATTAGAAATACAGCTTTGCAGTCATATGCCTCTGCCAAAGCGTTAATTCACATCCATGTCTGTCCAGACACATAGCCTACTGTATGTAGTGGAAACTTTGAAGTCACAATTGCTGCGGTTACATGAGGGCTTTTTCATTCAGAATGAAAAGTTTTTTGCTGCGTGTTTACATGGGAAATGGTCATTCCGAATGAGTGTTTACATGGACAATACTTTTAAATCCCATTATTTCATCAGGTTTGGGGCTGGGAAGGCTTCTGATTGGATAGGGGTGGATATGTTTACGTCCAGTGGTGGAAAGTAAATAAGTACATTTACTTTAATACTCTACTAAAGTACTTTACTTGAGTATTTCTAATTTCCAATACTTTTACTTCTACTCCACTACATTTCAGGTAAAACAAAATAATAATAATAATAATAATAATAATAATAATGAAACAATTTTATGCCATATTACTTTATATTTGATGTATCCTGTAGCCTATGAGACGTTGCTCTCAGAGATGTGAAATTAAACATGTCAAGTTTCTTATAATTAATCGCAAAACAAGAGCATAATATAGCCATACCAATTACATGGAAACAAGCATGCACAGAAAGACCAGAATTAACTTAAATCCGAATAAGTGTTTACATGAGTCCACAATTGTTCAATAGGATTTAAAAATGGAATAAACCCGGTCAGTTACATCAGATCTAAGTTTAAATCAGATTGGCCATTTTCATTCCGATTTAAGTTTTTGTAGGTGTTTACATGACAACTTGTAATAGGATTTAACTTTTATTCTGAATGAAAAGGGGATTTAACTGTCCATGTAAACGTAGTGTTTCTTGTTGATGTAACGCATGTCCTCCAGGCATTCCTACCGTTATCACATGAATAGTAATAACGGGACAGACGAGCGCCGTCATATTGGCCTTTGACCATCAAAGTCTTCACTTCTTCATTCTTATCGTATCGTATACATTGTGTGAAATGTTGTCCTAATAGCTGCATATTCACTCTTGCGTTGTGGGGAGAATTCTTTTTTTCTCTGTCCCCGAAATTGCAACCAGTTTATCCTTGAGTACAGGTGGATGTTTGTGAACGTTGTCATGACATCTCGATGCCTGTTGCTGCTTTAGTTGTCGGGGAGCATGTTCCGCAGAGAACATTATTGGCAGGCATAGCGTGTTCATTGTTCAAGGTCAAGGTTCTCTACATTTGTCTCCCATGGCAGAATAGGAGTGACACATGTTGACACTTAGTCGTAGTCACAGCCATTATATTAATTAATTTACAGGTATACTTGTAACTCTTAAACATTGTGCAGTAACTCAGTACAAAATACAGTAAACTTCAACAATACTTAAAGGTCACTCATTACATTACAGGACCTTACAGCCTGGAGACTCCTGTCATGCTGTCTGACCTCAGAGGTGTCCTTCCTCAGTGTGAATTCACACTGTGGAAGGCATGTGGGCCGAAAACCTCCGTCGTATGATCTGCTGCTGGGGTTGAATTACTAAAATAAACAAGAACATCTACATGGATCAAACTGGGTGCTGGTAATATTTCCGAAGAGATTATTTCGTCCAGAACCAGAACCGTGCACCCGACCGATACAGAAAGCAGTGCATGCTCTCTCTAAAGAGCATACACATAACAACGGATGTGTGAATTCAAGTGTTAAGGTTATTTTGGGTTGTTTACCAAACATTCAATGAGCGAAAATATGTGATTCTCAGAGGAAGAAAGATACAGCATAATACAGACACTTTGCACCTGAATGGATGTATTTACCAATCTTATATCATGGACAGCCTCTGACTGCAGAATGCATCTTATTCATCTGATAAACCTATCCATATTAATGGAACTTTCAAGTGAATAGCTGAGAATGGAGAGATATCTGGGATTTCAGTAAGTGTGTGTGTGTGTGTGTGTGTGTGTGTGTGTGTGTGTGTGTGTGTGTGTGTGCACGCACGCTCGTGCGTGCGGCCGGGCGCGTACGCGTGCATTTGCAGAGGTTGTCGGCATTTAAGCCACTGAGGGACGCATATAGAAATACTGACACAAGCTTAAATCCCCTTGAATTGTAAAGGACACAATCTGTAGCTCATGTTGAACTGATCTCCCAGCTGCTTTGAGAATGGGAGGCTGTGCGGAAAGAATGGTGGTGTTTACAAATGGAGATTGAGAAAGGGGTGAGGGAGAGTGAGATGGGTTGGGGGAGTGGTCGTGGATAAAACAAATGGTGGGCGATGAAGTAGGAACAACAGAAAGTGAGGTCAGATCTTGAGGGTAGAGATAAGCACAGGAGAGGAGGGAGTCAGACTCCACTGAGAGACCACAACGATCTGTGATCAAGAGGCCGTGGGAGGAAATGTTTGGTGTTTGTGTGTGTGCATGCGTGCGAGTGTATGTGTGTGCGTGCATACATGTGTGCATGCTGGTGTGTGTGCACTTGTATGCCTTCATATGCGGGGGGCATATGTTAGTCCGACTTACCGATACTCCGACATACATGGCGGTTAAGTCTCACACATGGCTCTGACATAGTAGGCCAGTTAAGACACACCCGTGGCTCCAACATACGTGGCCGGTTAAGACACATACGTGGCCGGTTAAGACACATGTGGCCGGTTAAGACTCACCTGTGGCTCCGACATACATGGCCAGTTATAAGACACATATTTGGCTGGTTAAGATTCACCCATGGCTCCGACATACGTGGCCGGGTATGACACATACGTGGCCGGTTAAGACTCACCCGTGACTTCCGCGTGCGGTTAGCGTTAGGTTTGGGTGTCGGACTACTGCGTGTCGGACTGTTAGGACAGCGGACCAAAAATATGCATGTTCATGCATGTGTGACCAATGCCTTCGCGTGCACATGCATGCCAGTCCAATGCTTGTGGCTCGCTCGCTGCATGGATGGATGGCGCGTTCTCCGCTGGATGAGAGGACATACAGTATATGCAATGTCAGCGCGCATTAACCTCTCTCTCTGCAGACACATCGGAAGCAAGCAGGGACACATGCATCCAACACCCCACCAGCTCCCAGTAAAAACGCCTCTGGATCGAAGAAAGGCCACATTGGACAACACAGAGCTGTTCCACAAATAGATACGTAGCCTATACTGTAGGGACCGGAGGCTTCTTCAATGGAGAGCCAAGCATTGCGCTTTCTAACATGCACTCCACCAACAATGATTGTAGGTCGGGTTGAATGACATTAAGTTAGCGTTCATCTGACTGTGAAATTCCAAGCTGCATGGAAGTGTAATTAACACACTTATTTGTTGATTTGTGTGAACAATCTTGCTCATTATTTTTGTGTTGGAGGGAAAAACATTCAATGATTCATATATATATATATATAATATATATATATATATATATATATATATATATATATATATATATTACAGTATATATAGGTTATTTATAGGGTTTAGAGGAGTATTTCATCCAAAAAATTACTTAAATTACACACCCCATGAAGCCCTCATTCAGAGACTCCGCCGGTCGTCAAATTAATGGCTTAGGTATGTGACAAAAACTAAAAACTCCCTGAATTCAAGACTTCATTGGGTGTGTAATTGATAGAAAACAAGTCCTTTTTTGGGTGAACTACTCCGTTACATGGTCAATGTGCTGTTTTATAAATAATGTAAAGCTGAAAACTATCTAGAGCAGAAGTTCCCAACAACTGGTATGTGGACTGGTGCCGGTCCGCAGGACATGTACCAGAAAAAGTTTTTCCGGCCGTGAATCTATGTACCTTGCGTCACCAGGATTTTAAGCGGGTTACGACCCGTCCCGCAAAATAAATACATTATAGTCCCCTATTTGGAAACTAAAAGATTTGTCCCGTAATTAACTGATATGGGACACACTTGTTCAGCATTTTAATGTTGGGGAATATTATGATGAATGACGAGGCGATTCTGCTGTTCTCCTCCTCCCACTCTGCCCCCCTCCATGCACTCTGTTGTTCTCCTCCTCCCACTCTGCCCCCCTCCATGCACTCTGCTGTTCTCCTCCTCCCACTCTGCCCCCCTCCATGCACTCTCGTTGCTGTCTGTGTTACTGTCATTTGTATTGTTGACCAATTTCTACCAAATAGTGCAACTTTTGTTCATGTTTCACCCCTCTATCACACGGAACTTTGTTTTTTTGTGTCTATATCACTATGCCCAAAAAATATTGTGGTCAAAGTTGAACGTATGTTGCGCTAATATTTTAGAAATAGGTCAACAATACAAATGACACTAGTTTTGTGGGTACATTTAATTTTAATGCGTGGCCCCAGTGCCCCCCACAAAATAACTGGAACTACTTAATATTCACCAAAACCAGAGCAGAACTCCCACCACGGGACTCGGCCAATCAATAAGGGCCTTTCTCGGCCCCACCCCTCTCCCAGTTGTTTATATTGTGTTTATGATCAAAGATGGCCCCAGCACCAGGAAGGGGTGGGGCGGAGGTCAGCGGGCAGGGTCAACATATGCCCTTACTGGGCTGCATTCAAGACACTTGCCTTGTGTCTGGCACCTGACTTGTGTCTAAACAGAGCTTTAATGGATGTGTTCTGCCCCCCCCTCCCCCCATCAAACAAAATGTTTGGTCAAACCATATGTGCTTCCATTGGAAATGCATTGGAGCGGCCATTAAACACAGACACAAGACAAACACAAGACAGGTGTCTTGATTGTGTAAAGTGTGAACGCAGCCCAGTAAGGGCACATGTCGACCCCACCTGCCCCCTCCTGGTGCTGCGACCATCTTGGATCTTAAACACAATATAAACAAATGGGAGAGGGGTGGGGCCGAGAAAGGCCCTTATTTCTTTTTAATGGTTTTCTTTGCGCCTTTATTTTATATTTTTTATAGAGGGACAGACAGTAGGCTGACAGGAAATGGGGGAGAGAGAGATGGGGGAGTGACATGCAGTAAAGGCCGTCGGGATCGGGAGTCGAGCCCGTGGCACACTGCCAGGGTTGGGCTACCGGCCAGAAAGGCCCTTATTAATACAGTTGCAACCACTATATTAATGGTAAGTATTTCATACAACTTAAGTTAAAAAAATGGTGAACTATCCCTTTAAGCCATTAGTTTATGGTCTAAGGTGACAATATTTGATGTTTTAATATGCATCAGTCAGCAGTCATGACTCATCATGATACATCAACACACCCATACCATACTTTCACGATTACACACACTGATCTTCACATGCAAACACAAGCATCTGCCAGGCGGTTAACAGTCTCATCCAACAGAACGTTAAGCCTGACACCATTAGTCAACATGCAGCATAAATGTACATTGCCGGCAGCAGTGGTGGAAAAAGTACTCAAATGTTATACTAAGTAAAAGTATCAATACTGCAATGCAGAAATACTCACAACTCACATACTGTACGCACAAAAGTATTGGCATTAAAATATACTTAAAGTACCAAAAGTAAAAGTACTCATTATGCAGAATATGCCATTTCACAACTGTTCAAATTGTATACAAATATTTTAAAAATTGCAGATCTACAAGCTCAGAATACGTCACAAAGCGACGCGTTGTGAGCTTGTAGATCAGCAATTCTCAAATAGCCAAAGTATAAAGTGGATAATGTTTTGTAATAATAATCCAAATTTGAGTAACTAATAACTACAGTTTTCAAATACTGGTATAATGAAGTAAAACTACAATGTTTGGCTAAAGAACGAAAAGAAAAAATAAACATTGCATGGATGCACCTGGGATGTATCCTCAGTGATGTATTGCAAGGTCATGCCCAAGTGCCCAAGGGTATGGGCACTGATGACGCACGTGGAGGAGAGGACACGCCGCCAGCGCCCACAGTGTCCCGAGTGGGAATCGAACCCAGGTTCTGCCCTTCTTGTTTAATAATGTACTGGTTGGTTGTACAGGTGAGTTGAGTCAATTGCCAAGTAGCCTGGGGTCCACCTATGCTTTCTATGGCATAGGCAGCGCGCGTCCATGAGACTAATTAATTAGAGCGACAGAGAGAGAGAGGAGTGTGTGTGTGTGTGTGTGTGTGTGTGTGTGTGTGTGTGTGTGTGTGTGCGTCAATTTAACAAAGGTGCAGACGATCAGAAATCAGCAGAGAGTGATCGACGTTTGCGCTACTCTATGCCGAATTGAAGTGGACTCGGTCCCAGACTTTTTTTTTCTCCCTAGAAATAAAAAACGTCTGGGTTTCCGAGGCTAATTGCCAAGTGGAGCAGGTAGGAATATGGAATAGTGGTGAGCAGACATTTTAGATTTGAGTCATCCTTCTAAATACTAATTGAATTGTCCAAAGCCAAACAGTCCAATGAATCTCATTTTGTTTCTAACAGTTGAGCGGAGCCTTTTAAACACTTCTTGAAATATGAAGTCCCACGCCTGATTCCTCCAATTGCCGTATTGATGTGCCTCCCTGTCCTAATAACGTGAATAACCCATATAAATATTGATGATGATTATTTGAACATGTATGCATAATTTGAAAAGCTCTGCCTGTTAAATAATTGACATGACGTGTTGTGTGATCATTGGATGTGAAAGAGTTGCGTACAGATTTGATGGTTTTACCAAGTTGTCTGAAAATCACATTGCATGCAGGTGTGTGTGTGTGTGTGTGTGTGTGTGTGTGTATGTGTGTCTTGTTTTGTGTGTGTGTTTGTTTGTTAGAAAGCATTTTGTGTTATATACAAAATCATGTCTCTCCTTTAATTGTCACAATTACACAGCCTGCATTATTTCAAGTAGCCTACCCGGTATTTGCCAGAATGTGCTGCATGCCTTGTATTACAGCAATGGAACTTAATATCTCATTCTCTTTGCTGCACCCTTGTTCTTGCTCCCTCCTTCTCTTTCCATTTCCTTTTTTTCTGAATGTTTTTATCCCACAATTTTGTAACCCATTTTTCACCCGGTCAATTGCCTAAACTGCAATCCTGGGCATGGTACTCTGCCTCTGCCAATTTGGGGAGAGTCCCGAACAGAGCTCATGCTTCCTTCAATGCATGAGGAGTGAGCAGGCCGCTCATCACCGTCTTATCACCTGACAGGGGGGAGTTTCCCCGGTAGGACGTAGCACGTGGAAGGAACACGCTACAGTATATTCCAACCAGTTCCTTTCCCCTCCATCAGGCGCCCCAGCTGACCAGATGGAGGCAGTATAGAGATCAGGATTACTGCATGTTTTTTGTGAGGGTATCACAGAGGTACACGGAGAGAACATGCAAGCTCCACACAGAAAGGCCCTTTTACCTAGTGTATCGATGTGGAGTAGAAAACACGCCCATAACACCCACAGCTACCCGGACTAAACCAAAGATGCAACTCCTGTCTCTCTCCCATGCTACAGAGTACAGACAGTACATTGTCTTGGGCAGTGACGCTGATGTGAAGTGTCCCTAGAGTGTCCCTGGATGTGACAGCTCTGGTAGAAAAAAAGCCAGTCGACAGAAAGGAACTTCAAGCCTCCGTCTCCCGCGCTAGTGTGATAGGCTGTTTTTAGAAACTGAAATTACCCCAGCAAACCTTTGGTTACTTAAACTCCAAACATACCTCCGCAAGGCATTGGAGTCTTTACAATTTGAATGCCTGTGTGAACCATATCAGGAAATCCAAAAATGTTCAAGGTGCTACAGTAAATATGGGTGACTACTTAATTGTCACCTGAAGGATACAAGGTTAACAACATAAAACACAAGCCTGTTTGTTTGGCCAGGTGACAGGACTCTGACCACAGTGCCATGATGAATTGACTGACTGAGGGGAGAAAATCTATTGTGAGCTTGTAGATCTGTTACTTTAACTATTTGTCGAACAACAAAGTATAATAGGGTTAAATGCATAATGTAGCTATAGGTTTGGAGTGGGCATTTTGTTGGCCTGAGGGTATAGGAGATACTAACTATACTGTTACACTTGGCATGGTGCATGAACAACAATCCCTCTCTTTTACTGCATAATAGCCTACTGCTCATAACTGTCAATGTAAACATGATAGTTTGAGGTATTGTAATTATCACTAATCACTGTTTCTAGCTAAACGCACTCTCACTAAATGGGAAAACTGAAGTGTGTGTGTGTATGGTTGTGGTATAGTCATTAAGTGGGGGGAAGTGGGAGGAAGGGAGGAGTTAATCCCTGTAATAATTACAACACTGAATGTAGCGCAAATCACAATATTTAGATGTGCAATATATTCCGATTATCTATACTTCGGCAATATTTAGACATGTTTACCCTCGTTCTTTCAAAGATCAGGCCAAGTCAACAACCAATTTGACCCAGGGGAGGGGTTGTTGAGACTGAGGGTTGACAGATTCTTTAAACAATGCCTTCTCACTCGATAAACAACCATGTGTAGAGTACTTAATCTCATGCATATTTAATGAGGATATATTAAAAACGTGCTCACTCACATCAGGCACACGGAGCCCAAGCTCCGGTGCTATTTTTAGCGCCTCCTTGCACTTCTGGTGCTGCACGTGAGGCTTCGGCAATGTCAACAGAAGGCTGCAGATAACAAGATGGAAAATGGGAAATGTCAGACATGACAGAGCTGCTCAGAGTATCACCGAGCTGACTTTTTTTCTTGCCACCATGATTAACGGCAGGCTCGTCAGGTGTAACGTTGACCTCCAGTCTGTCAGTTAAGGCACTTGTTTGTGTTTCATATTCCTCCTACAGTGAGACATGTTTTTTCCCTCTCTTTTGGGGTGCTGGAGGAGTGGGGGCTGTATGATATTTATAGCATAGTTTAGTCATGGATTAAGGGGGGGTTACAGAGAGAGAGAGGGTACAGTATTAGCTTTTCCTCTGATGAGTAAACGAACGGAGGTCCCCTCATTGTACCATGCTCCACTCGGAATGTAAACCGACCACAAACTGCAAGCCGCTGCTGTTCATTCCCCACCATGCATGTTGGCACGCTATGTCGTCATCTTATGGGACAGATCTCTTATTGGCTGAGTGACGACCTGGGAGAGCTCTGGCCTGGCCTAATCCGTTGCAATGCATTGTGAGCTTGTAGATGTGTTATTTTCAGAGTTTTTGAAACCTTTGGTAATAAGCCCCAATCCCCCGGGGTTCCAACTCCGATATTTTAGATTTTCCCTCCTGGACCCCCCTGGGGTTTAAGAGGTTTTAATAATACGACAGACATATATATATATATATTTTTTTATTCACCCCACTGACGTGACATCCTATGGGAGTTGAGTTGTTTTGCTGGAGGGGGGGGGGGGGGTTATACATTTCTGATGTGAATGTGGATTAGTGGTAAACTTAGTGGTTTAGTGGTGCTAACTCACAGTCTCCTCCGCCCAGAAACCCCCCCCCCCCTTTCCAGCAAAACAACTCAAGTCCCATGGGATGTCAGTGATGAATAAACCAGAATAAAATAATATAAGATTCACATCAGAATATTCACCTGATTTCGAGCATATAGATGAGGAATTAGCATTTGATTATGACGGATGGATTGTGTGTCCAACAACACGGATGGGAACAGACACAGCAAGCATGTTGAAAAGAAAGAAGGAAAAAGAAAAATCCTATTTACATCTGTCTTTAGGAAAAGTATGAGGAAGATAGTGCTTGTCACGAAATAATAACCACATTGGAACAATCTCTTTCTTCAATTTTCTGAAACGTATGGGTTTATGTGGCTTCCGGCTGACAATGATGATCTTCTATGTCTGCTCGACTCTCTCCTCCCTAGCTCCTATTGGGGGGCGGGGGGCTATACAATGGCTTCTGAAGTTAACTTCTGACTCCCATTTTGTTATTGTGCTCTATAATGCATCTCGCATTTTTCTTTTTTTTCTTTTACTATCAAATTGGCTTCTGGGAGGTATTGCGGTCCTGAGCAGGAATGAGATGTCTGGCTGTATTCCAGCAAAAGAAAGGAAAAACACAGCTGTCACCAGCCCATTGTAAGCACTGTTTTGCTTCTATAGGGAATAGCAGAGTGCTGCCAGGTTGTATGAGATGGACCGATCTTATCCGCAATCTGCCGTCACACAGCAACGTTTCTTTGCTCGGCTTGGAAGATTCTGTCTACTTTGTCAGTTATCCTTCATAGGGCTTTAGGCTGCTTGAGTGACATTGAGCAAATCTCCAAACCCTAGTGGGACTCATAGCTAATATCTTGCTGTACTTGGAGCATGGTAGCCAAAACATTTTCATGTCAAGGACCCCCAAATGCATGTGTTGTTAAAACATTTCAAGAATATTCCAAATTCATCAGCATCTGCTAGAAACAGCCAATCTACAAGCTCACAATGCATTGTGAGTTTGTAGATCAAAATAAGTACAAAATAGGGTTGAAGTGGTTAAACAGATAAAATAGATTAACTCAATTTGGCTGGGGACCCTGTGGAACCCTCTGAAGGACCCATGGGAGTCCCCAGACCCCACTTTGAGAACCACTGGCCAAGATGACAAAAATAATGGTCAAACTATGTTATAATTTAATATGATGGGCAGCACACTAAAGCTTCTCGCTTCTTTTTATTATTGATTATTACAAAGCTTTCAGACGTCTGTCCTTCTGTGAAAGGTCTTGCTAATAATTACAGTAAATGACACTGACAAGAGTACAAAGTGTCTCAACTATAGAGTTCAGCAGGAAAATGTCTCCCACGTGTGTTTCTTTTATACTTATTTATTTTTCACCTTACCAAGCTTCTGCTTTGATGTGATGTGAAATGAAATCGACTGATGCAGTCACGATTAGTGGGTGGAAATCAGCTCTGCCTGTCAATCATCTCTGCTGTCGTGGCAACCATCAAAGCCCCGGAGAAGTGACAGCCAAGGGCAAAGCATGGTGATAAGACAGAGAGTGTGCGTGCGTGTGTGTGAATGTGTGTGTGTGTGTGTGTGTGTGTGTTAGAGAGAGAGAGAAGAGAGAAAATGTGTCAAATGGGGAACAAAGAATGATTAAAAGGAAGAAAGATCTACAGAGCTTAAAGAAAATAGGAGAGAAGCTGAAGTGTAAAATAATGAATGAATGGTAACTGATAAATCCTACAGTATGTGTGTAGTACTACCAATAATAATAACTACACCATTTTAGCTGACTGACATCCCTGTTTGATTCTGGCAAGTGTCTAGAAAAGTGCACCACTTGTGTCTCTGTCAGCCAATAGATGGTGCACGTTTGTGCGCCCCCTATGGGCAGAAGTAACCTATTACTTTCTTATGGGCAGAAGTGGAAGAGGTATTGGAGACAAGCTCTATTTAAAGACCTTGCAACATGATATTCCTATTTGGGTATGATGGGATGTTGCATTCCTGATGTAGGGCGTTTTTGTAAGAAAATAAGAAATACGAAATGTTTCTTAAATTACAGGCATGATAAGACAGGTGTCTTATCATCAAGGTCACATATGACTCACAAGAACATTTGTGCTGTGCCTAATTTGGTGGTAGTGGTGGTATCTCGTTTCGGGATCAAACTGACTTAAATTGGTTTTGCCGTTACACTGTTTAGAGGCAGATCTGATCAGTTTCAAGATTCACAGCATATTTTGTGGAACAGACCCCTTCCACAAACTACAATCTTTAGCCAATCAGAGTGGAATAGGACACATCTTGATCACAACTGTGTGTACCCATAGATATTTAAAGAAATCGGTGCCTCGTTGGCCACTGCAGTTCGTTGGAGCCATGTGTGTTGAAGGAGGGGTGGAACAATTTACACTGGGGGAGGAAGTACACTGGAAGTGTGGAAGGCACGCTACATCACGCTGCCACTCAAGTCATTACTGGCCAATCACAGCGCATCTTTTCCGGGACATATCAGATCCGAACATGCGCTCTGTGACGCACGCTCATGCTTCCGCGGTGCTTCACAAGGAATCTTGGGAAATGTTGCCCTCCCTTGAGCACATGCGCTCCAGAGCCGGAAGGGGCGTTTACCTTTATATGTCTGTGCAGTGAATGTAATGAGTCCCGGGATGCAGGGATGGTCTTTTAGATGAGTCCCAGGGACATTGTGGAAATATCCATGATATTGGGATTTGTTAATGTTTAATGAATATGTTGTGAAGTAACAGCACATGACCTCAAGCTTCGACCTAACCCTCAAACTGCCCAGGACCCCTGGCAGTTGTTAGAGGAAGCAGATAAGGGTGTGAATAGCTCAATTAATCTGTTACTGAGACTATCTAAAACCAGGGCTAAACAAAGGCCAATACTGTGCAGATAAGCCACTACGGATGTGTTTACTAAATGTTGTTTGCTGTAATCGATGAATTAATAATAAAGTTATAAAAACACTTTGTAGTACTACCGGTATTTCGGCGTGAATATTAACTACGCTCTTCCGAGAGATCTAAATATGGGCTTCCTCTGCCTTATGCAAAGCGTGATACCCACGCAACGCTAAAAAGATGTACAGACATTTTATGAGTCCCACTTCAACGACGTTAGGAGTCATATTTTGCATGTAACTCCCATTTCATTTTATATGGTTATTATGTGGTTATATTCATGTAGAAAACAGAAGAAGAAATGGTTATTATAACTAAAGCTAGCAAAATAAACTAGAATAAAAAACAGTACAGTAGTGCATCCCGTGGATGCAGAGGTCGTTGTATTGCGTCCCTTAACTATAGTATAAACTGCATTTTGGGATGCAAAATGCACCCAATTTGAATCGCTGTCTGTGTGTACCAATATGCATGACTTTTGCCCAAAATCTATTAGAAGTGTAGCAAAAAGTGTTTTGAGGAAAATGCTAAATGGTGGAAAATCTAGTCAGGTACAAATGGGCAGGTCTATATTGGGAGTTGCACGGCAATCAGACCAGCTGTGCAGTTTCAGTGAGATGGCCTTTATAGAGTGTCATTGATACCATTTTGATACTGTATTGATACAGTATCCAATCTCATTTGGATGTCAGGAGTAATACTATAGGCATATAAAAGAATACAGAAGTCCTCAGATGATATGATATCTATAGATAAAGCAAGTCATTCAAACAACCGCAGTTTAAAATGGTCCAAAATAGTATTATTTTGTTTGCAATGATCAATATGAATGGGGTGAGGAAATATCTCCCTGCACTTTAGCTCCTAATGTGTTCCCAAATACAACCCTAAATCTAGTCATCTATGTGATGAAATCAAATGTGCGCTTTTGCTTTAAATTATATAATATACTGTATGCCACTTTGGGTTCAGACTTATTTAAAGCCTAAACATGTATTAATGTGTGATACTGAGTCACAGTGTAAAACTTCAATACATTATGAGTTGCAGAGGGAAGGAATGTGCAAAGCATCGTCTATGGTACCTTCGTCCAATAGACCTTTCGGTATAAGCCCCCACGCATTTTCCCACGTAAATAATGCAGGAGCAAAAACTTCAAAATCTCTTCTAAATCTAGTCAACAAGCCTGCAGTAACATGGAAACTGTGTAGGCCTATAGGACATTATTTCAATAAACTAACAATATGGGGGAATGTTAGCCATGGTGACGCTCATTCTTCCTAGCATATGCATGGTTAGACAATGCTTTCGTCTGCACACACACACACACACACACACACACACACACACACACACACACACACAATCATTTGCAACATACTGTAGCAAGAATAGGAATACCAGGATAACGCAATGGTTTCTATCAACCAGCAACAGATTCCACAAGTCCAGAACACGGTTGGAGTGTGCATTATCAAACTGAAATCTGCACTTAAACGGCAAGGCTGCGTGGCTGTGTTGTTGAAAATATACCCGAAAGTAACATACTGTAGGCTACAACTCACTCGCCCAGGTGATGGCAATTAATCACCGTAATCGTAAGGTGCAAATCATTATAGTCTTGCCGTGTGGTACATGAAAACTCCTGTCCGGATCAGTGATAAATGAGAACGACGTTAATAAAGTTGATACTGTTTCTCACACAGACACACACACAAACACACATGCCCAATGTGTCAGGCTGTTTTAGTTGTGTGAGTGGGACAATATCCAGAAAACATTCAGACAGATGTTTGAATGACTTTTGTAAGACCCAGGTGGGTGTAATTATTCTTTTCTACATACACACACACACACACACACACACACACACACACACACACACACACACACACACACACACACACACACACACACACACACACACACACACACACACACACACACACACACACACACACACACACACACACACACACACACACACACACACACACACACACACACCGGCACCCCCCACTTGTCCTGCTGTTTCCACTCACTACAACAACACCTGTGAGTGATTATCGCACACCTGCATGCTGCCTACACCCGCATATCCACATGGCTAACTAAGCCATCATTTTAACTGGGCACAGTATGAAGTGACAAGTGAAAATCCACACACATTTGGACTCTTTTCAAGTCCATTTGGTTACATTTGTACACGGTCAGAGTAAAATGAACCACTTTAACCCTGGCATACCATTTGGGGTATTTTATTATAGGCACAATGCCTTGTGTGCTTGGATTTTCTAAATATTTAGAAATAGTCACTGCCACTGGTTAAGTGGTTTTAACACTTACCGAGTACTGGCCTAATTTGATGCCTGATGTGAAAGCAGCCCAGCACTGTATTCTCCTCTATGTGTGGTACTTTATTCTACTATAGCTTTACCCCTGGTGAAAACTCATTCCATAAATCCTCAATTTTCTATATGAATTGAGCCTTGTTCAGGTACTGAACATAGATTTATTGGTGCTTGTAAGCTTCAAATTCAGTGCCAGTGGACTGAAGGCAAACAGCTGAAAGCAAAGCTCTGTCCGTGGACCAAGTGAGTCAGTTACACCGGCAGCAAGGCATGAAATTAACTGTGCAGTTGAGGCTGAATGGTATGTGGACCAATGGCTAGAGTGATGCCTGATTTATACATAGTTGTGCGCTGGTGTCGTGCAACAAAAAAAGGAGATCTACAAGCTCGCAGAACATGTCAGGTGTGATAGTTGACTATTTGCATAAAGGCCTGTTAGATATTTCTCCAGGGAGAGGCGCAATCTGAGATTAGAGAATTAAAAATCACAGTGTGAAGTGAGTGTCGCTAATATATTAAAGTCTAACTCATGTTGCTATGATTAGGTGTAATGATGTAATGATTATGTAAAACAAACGGTGTCAAAACAAACACTAAATTATCTTTATTGTTAATGGGATTTAATGTTTGTGTTAGGGACACAAACATTTTCCTTTCATTTTGGTATGGAGAAGGCTCATTTTTACACTGTACATGGCATTAAAGTTAAAATATTCTGGCATGTTATCATGTTAGATTCCTGAAGAAGATCCTAAGGGATCGAAACGTTGAGTCAAATAAACCAGTGGAGCTGAGTTTTTCATACCAGTGTTGCAGACTTTATTTTCATGTTAGATGCTCCCTTCCCGTTGGACCCTGAACTTTGCCTCTTAGAAAACTTCACTGCAATCAGTGAAAATCTAAGAAGACACAAAATCAAATGTATAGAGGTTGCACTCTAGAAAATGTATTGCAGTAACATGGATGTCTGACCCCCACCTATCACAAGATGGTTCTCAGAAATGAACAGTTGTGTTCCTCTTGAGGATTACTTATCTTTTGAGAAATTCGAAATGGTTTGAAACACATTTGAAGATCTGGCAACCTTATTTGAATTATATGGAAAGGTTGTCCTTCCTAGCTGTATCAGATATGTCATAGGTTAGTTATTTTCAGCTAGCAGGGGGGGGGGGACTTCTCATTTGGTTCACCCATTCCTGGGACATGTGAGAATGGTTCAATGAAGAAGTTTAAAAAGCCCATATTGTGGGTGTAGATTTTTGTCTGTCACTCTATCACTAAACACGGGTGTGTTCTACTTGTAGAATAAATCTGAGATGTGGGCAGGGAAACAAACTATGATGTCACTGAGCATCATGAAGTTACTTGAAGATCCACCCACCTCAGACATCATCAACATGTTGAAGCTGTCTTTACTCTTTATGTCAATTTTGGATTACGGTGATGTAATCAATCTATAGAAATGCTGCCACTACCACTCTTTACCCCTAGACACAGTCTATCAGTGAAAGCTACAGCACTCATCATTGTATCCTCTATGAAAGGGTAGGTTGGTCTTCCCTCTCTGAGAGGAGATATAGCACCACTTTACCTTTAAAGCTATTGATGGGAAGCTATACTGTACCACCCTACATAACTTTACTGCTAGACTGGAAAAAAGCACTCGCCAGACCCGCTCAAGTGACTGGCTTACACTATAGAGGTCCCATCTGTACAGCTAAACTGGGAAAATCTGCGTTCTGCTTCGATGCCCCTATTTCCTGGAACACTCAACAAACGCTAAAAATTAATAGCCCAATATCTTACAATTTAATAACCTGCTCTTAAACCTCCATACCTCAATATGTAATTGTTTTTAACATATTCACTATCTATCATCTATTTGCCTTAATTGTAGATTTATTTTCGTGTTTTATTTCTGCTTAATTGTTGATTTTGTGTGTAATCTCGGCAGCATTGCAAATGAGGGTGAACCTCAATGCTCTTTTCGAGAATAAATATAGGTTTCAATCAATCAAACAAACATTATGAAAATTACAAAAATTGTCCGGGCGAAAATCACCAGTGTTTAGTGTAACAGAGATAAAGAGGTAAAAGAGATGACATTATAACACCGAACTTGGTAAAACAGCAATTTGTTTTAAACCCCCAACTACTTGGAATGACCTACTGCAGGGATACTCAAATAGATTTACCTGTGGGCCACATTACAAAAATGGCAAGGGGCCAGGGGCCAGTAGATAAAATTACGACATTAATGATACTTGATAACTTCTCTCTTTCAATTGCTTTATTTTCGCAAAATGTATCAAAGTACAATGTGCATGCACACAATATGTAAATAAATAAATGTGTTACATTTTCTTGCATAAACACAAAGAGCTGTTTCCATAACTGCACAAATTATTACACATAACATAGCTGTTATAATAACATAATAACATAACATGAGTAGCTCTTTGCCTGCCTGCCTGCCTGCCTGCCTGTCTGTCTGTCTGTCCATGAGTAGTTATTTGTCTGTCTGTCAATGAGTAGCTGTCTTACTGTCTGCCTGTCTATGAGTAGCTGTCTGCCTTCCTGCCTGTCCAATTGTCCATGAGTAGCTGTCTGTCTGTCTATGAGTAGCTGTCTGCCTTCCTGCCTGTCCAATTGTCCATGAGTAGCTGTCTGCCTGCCTGTCCAATTCTCCATGAGTAGCTGTCTGTCTGCCTGTCTATGAGTAGCTGTCTGACTGCCTGCCTGTCCAATTCTCCATGAGTAGCTGTCTGTCTGTCTGCCTGTCTATGAGTAGCTGTCTGCCTGCCTGCCAGCCAGCAAGTTGGTTAACAGAAAATAAATTGTTATGGCTGAGTAAAATAAAATACAATAAACACAATTTGCCTGAAAATAGATTACCCAGCTATGACCTTTTTCATGAAAAAAAATGAGTAGTGATATGGCTGACTGAGTAAAATAAAACAATCTACCTGAAAATAGATAGCTATAAGTGAAGAGCAATTTCCGCAATTTCCGCAATTACCATTTCTGCAATTTCCGCAATTTCCATTTCCGCAATTTCCACAATTTCCATTTCCGCAATTTCCGCAATTTCCATTTCCACCATTTCCGCAATTTCCGCAATTACCATTTCCGCAATTTCCATTTCCGCATTTCCGCAATTTCCGCAATTTCCATTTCCGCAATTTCCGCAATTTCCATTTCCATTTCCAACTATTAATGGCAGCTGGGTTTCATCATTCAAATAAAATAGAATTCTGTCCGTTTAGCTATAAAAATTATGTCAGGGAATAGGGATACACAGTATATGTCTTTCATTTGCATTGCATCTCCCCCCCCCCCCCCCCAAGCTTTTATTTTCGTTCGAGTAATAGTACAACTCTAATAGTATTACTTATAATAATGTAATTAAAGATAACTTCATTCAGATTTATTTATTTATATTTCATTTTCCAGATTTTTTTTTTCTTCTTTTTTTTAGATTTTCATTGGTGGGCCAGTCATAATGGTCCCGCGGGCCTGATGTGGCCCGCGGGCCTGAGGTTGAGTATCACTGACCTACTGTACAACTTAAAGTAAAGATTTGTTCTCCCATAACATACAGTATGGTCAATTTTAATCTTTGATTGCTGATTGCTGTGTGTCTGCAACTGCTTTTAAACTTGTTTGTATGAAACAATAGTTTGTTTTGTTTAATCATTGATGTGAATATTGATGTGAAAATGAAATTGGACTGTGATGTATTATTGCAATGACGACATTGCAAATGAGGGCAACCTCAATGTCTTTCGGGGATAAATAAAGGTTTGAATGAATTGCTTTGAATAATAGCAGGCAAAAGTCCCATTGTCTTCTGCTCAGCGGGGTATGCTTTCAATGAAAAGTGCTGTGTTTTGTGTGAGGCCAACGTCTCACGGACAGGGAATGTGCCTTGCCTGCTGGACGGGCATTGGATAAATCGCAATGAAAGTTTTCCAGGAACCGTTTTTTCCTCATGAATGGTCATGTTCCTTTATTTGGCAAGGCTGGTGGCCTTGACAAAGGATATAGGCACAGATGGATTGCTTGGCATCTGGGCCACAAATTAGATTTCATATCCCGATCCCATTTTCCTTCCAATTGTGAAGTCAACCATTTCAGCACAAAGATTGAAGATAGAGATGGACAGAATGAAATGAGGAGGATTTGGAAGTTGCAAGCATTTGTCCCCCGCTCTCGCTGCACGTGCATGCGTGAGTGTGCACATGTGCGTACACGTTTACATAGAATATCATCCTTGGTAAGGATTCGGTGAAGAGTTTTGGAAGATGCAATTCTCTTTCTGCCTCTTTCTTCAACTCACTCTGCGTGCACTGTGCATGCATGCGTGCGTGTGAGCGCGAGAGAGAAAGACAATCAAGTAAGTAATGCAGAATATTATGTATTAAGCAAAATCCCTTGCATTATGCATTATGCGTCTGGGTTGTCTAGTGGGCAATTTTCTTAGTCTGAAGTACATGGAAGCTCAGCAAAGTTTCTCTTGAGAAAAATGTGTTTCAATTGTAACATATAAGTCACTTGATCCTTCCGCCTTCCTCTAGCTACAGTATAGACTTTACCTCCAGAAATGGATCTCAGTGTAGAAATTCGTAAGAAACTCGTAAGAAATTGCTCTGACTATTCCTTTCCTGTGTGGGTGACATCTTTGTCTAATGGAGCATATTAGGTATTTAGCTGATGCTCTTATCCCCAGAAACCACAAAAAGGCATCAGTTCCTAGTACAACTGAACCACATTACAAGCAAGGAAGTATAATGTTTATTCACTGAGACTCTCACACACAGGGAGCAAAACTGCCAATGAATTGTCCGTCACCATATTTTTCTAGACACGGTTACTTTAATTGTACTGAGGCAACCTGAAGGTTAATGGAAAAAAGGCAGAAGAATTGTACTGAGGGACATTGGTAGCACTGTGCAGAAGCAATCCCTCCAAGCTCCCTGTGGCTTGACATTTCATCAGTCAAGCATGCACTCAACTGATTTTACAGCCATAGAAAGTAATATCAAAAGCTGTTCCGTTCCACAAAACACTCAAATGAATGTGATGTCCAAGCTAGGTTGTACTGAAACTAGGTATAACAAATATCTTGGTTGGCTTAGTGCTCGGCACTTTGTGTGGAACAATCATCCATCATGCATGTTTGCTTCTTCTCATCATTTTCATTTTGGACCCACTTACAAAAGCCTGGAACTAACCCCAGACCACTAACAACGCGGCTCCATTTCCTGTTGCCTGGCTCAGATAGTGCCCCCCCCCCCCCCCCCCATATGCTGTTGTTCTCCTGCGCGATCTGTCTGACCTCCCACGTTTCATGTAAAGATGTGCTTTCACCCCCTGAACCCTCATGAGTCATTGAGTCACTGGGGTCTGTTCATTTTTCCCTTTACACCATATTAATTGGCTGTCATATCTGCTCCTATAACCCCTGCTATAATTTTTAATACACCCACTTTTCAGATGACACTATTTATCTCCTTCAATGTCTGCCAAACATGTTCAAGAGTGCATCAGTGCATCCCTGACTGATATTTCACAGTGAATCACTTCCACCTCAAGCTCAACTGATCATCAACACAAACAAAACTTTTTTCACCTTTCTGTTATGAAGGCTTTCACTTAGAGCTCCATATATGGGGATAACCTATAGTCCCATATATGGAGACAACGGCAATATCCAGCGCTGACATCAGACTGGTTTGAGCAATTCAATATGGTCCATTAGAGTACGGATTAGGGCGTACTGGGACACATAGCTGTGTTGCACCACTCAAAAACATCTCAAGTCTCAAGAAAAAAAGGGATATTCCTTCCTCTCAAATTATGTGAAAAGCATTGTGGAGAACTGTATTTAATGGTATTTACGGAGTGACAATAATAGTATATATTAGTTATATAATAGTACAATAGTATATATCATACTATAACTATATACGTATAATAATAATATAATAGTATCAGTTTATACTGTATACATATTATAAACTGATTCTGATCTTTTGATCTATTCTCAAAATGACAGCCACCCAAAACAGTCTCCATGAAGCTTATGAGGTCAAATAAGTATGGTGAGTAAGTATGTGGATAAATGTGAAATAGCCACATACACACAGACACATGTGCAGGAATGAGCACGCACGCACGCACGCACGCACGCACGCACGCACGCGCGCGCGCGCACGCACACACACACACACACACACACACACACACACACACACACACACACACACACACACACACACACACACACACACACACACACACACACACACACACACACACACACACACACACACACACACACACACACACACACACACACACACACACACACACACACACACACACACACACACACACACACACACACACACACACTCTTCACATTATTGCACTATTATTGACGATCAGACCCGGCCTCAGCTATTCTCATTTTGTAGCTATTTAATGGTCTCTCTTAATGGCCTCAGGTGAAGCTGGGTCCCTGGTGTCTGAACGCCACCTGGGTTGGAGGGAAGGGAACATGACAATAACTAATGGCCCCCAAATTGTTTCAGTCATTATAAAAACGTGTGACAGTGTCAAACGCATTCCTCTTTTCTTTTATCAGTAGATGCGATAAAGGAAGAAGGAAAACGTGTATAGGCTCTCTCTCTCTCTCTCTCTATATATATAATGTACTGTATTTCATCGTTTTCATTATAGTGAAGAAGTTCTGTTGGTTCATCTACTGTAATAAGAGTTCGTCTCAAACTCTTGGAGTACTACAAAAAAAGAAAGAAAGAAAGTCGGTCTGCTGCTATCCCCTGTTGAATAGAGGGTCAACAATTCATGTTGTTCATGACTGTTTGTTTGGGTTCAACATCACATTCTGAGGGCAACTGTGCACTAAGGCAAGGCACAAACAAAACAAACACAATGAAAAACATTTTCAACAGCAACACTACAACAAAACCGCAACCCTTACAATCCCAAAGGGATATTTCACTTTCAAACATGTTTGGGTTTATTTTATATTTTATAAATGTAGAATTGCACTCTGAGTTGTTTTAATAAAATACTTCAACCTTTTAAGCCTAGCTTATAGTTGTCTGTCTTAACGTGTTTACATTTGGTAATGAATACGGGTCAATTCGTAATTTTTGTATACATCACTACTGTTATCATTATTTCATACAGAAGGATGGTCTTCCTGCTATAGGCCTGTCCTCCATCAGTGGCCATGGTGCAGTGGTGCACTGTGCATGGCAGGGGCGTCCTGTTCCCTGAGCCAGGCCTAAACCTGGGCGCATACTCCCCACAAGAAGTTTAGCTTCATTGGGCTGTTTTGGCCGAAGAGCATTGATCACGCCTCCAGGTCTTTAGTTTACTCAAGTTAGGGAATAAGACCTGGTACTTAAGACACACAAAATACAGCCCATAGTCTTCAGCTGGGCACCACCCTGTTCATGGATGTTTCACCCCTTACCCAGAACATGTCTTGGTGGCAGGGCAGTGAACAGGGACGTCTCCTCTTACCCAGAACATGTCTTGGTGTCAGGGCAGTGAACAGGGACATCTCCCCTTACCCAGAACATGTCTTGGTGGCAGGGCAGTGAACAGGGACATCTCCCCTTACCCAGAACATGTCTTGGTGTCAGGGCAGTGAACAGGGACATCTCCCCTTACGCAAAACATGTCTTGGTGGCAGGGCAGTGAACAGGGACATCTCCCCTTACGCAGAACATGTATTGGTGTCAGGGCAGTGAACAGGGACATCTCCCCTTACCCAGAACATGTCTTGGTGTCAGGGCAGTGAACAGGGACATCTCCCCTTAGCTCAACATATTTTGAGCCCCCCGAAACCCCAAGTCTTGTCTCATCGTCTCAGCTTTCTCTGCTTCAAACTGAATTTAGTTCACCTGCTTGCACACTGTGTATATCCTGAGTGGTCCCGGAAACCTTTTGGGTGGTGTAAGGTAATAGAGACTGACGTATTGAGTCCATGGTCATGGTATTGTTTAGTGATCCTGACATTGCTCTATGCAACAATACAGCCACGGGCTCATGCTGGCCTGTGGAGTATTGCCTGAACGGAATGACACTCCTGTTTCTGTTTAACATTACCTCACCCATTCTCTCTCGCTTTTATCTTCTCACATTCAAGCTGCGAGTCCAGATTGACAGGTGTGTCTGTGTGTGCGTGCGTGTGCTGTACTCGTGTATTGTTCACTATCTCAGTACATTTGTTTTAGGTCATAGCCTACTATATTTATTCCCTCCCACACCCACGGCACGCATGGTCATAACCACACATCACAAATATATATACCGGTATCCACACATAAGTGTGAGCATGCATGACTGGGTACAATTTTCAATTTGCTTTGAATTTATGTTCTACTGTTTCTAATGTTAAGCACCTTGTAACTCAACCATTTTGAACTGGAGCTAGAGTCTTCAATGTGAGAGTCAGCAGTAGACTGAATCTATAGACGAATGTTACCTTGAATGTTATAGCCTAGTTGTAGACACGCGGTTTGAATAGCCTACTAATGGGGTGCCTGACACATTTCATTAGTATTCATCAGCAGGTCTGTTGTTAAGTTACTGTGTGTGTGTGTGTGCGCGTGCGTGGGTGCGTGCATGCGTGCGTAATGACGTAGGTGAAGATCCAGCAGAACAACCTTGTGTGTGTGGTGTGTGTGTGTGTGTGTGTGTGTGTGTGTGTGTGTGTGTGTGTGTGTGTGTGTGTGTGTGTGTGTGTAATGACGTCTTTATAATAATCTAGTCTTTATAATATGTAAAGCAGGGCATAGGTCCAGAGGTTCAGGCAGAGAGTAACACAAAATAATCAAACCAGCAACTGTCTACAATACACAAATCCATCTGTTGGTGTCAAGGTGCACTATACTGTGCACCCCTTGGCTTCCGCGTGTGGCTATGGTTAGGTTTATGGGTTTGGGTTAGAGTTAGTAATGGGTAGGACGGGTAGGAATGAGCGGTCAGAACAATGATGACACATTATCCTGTGTGCCCATGCGCACACGTGCACAGCCCTGGAATGTGTCATGCAGAACAAATCCATGTAGTGCACCTTGATCCACAGATGGATTTGTGTAGTGTAGACAGTTTCTGGTATGATTATTTTGTGTTACTCTCTCTGCCTGCATCTACCCCTGCTTTGCATATTATAAAGGGTAACGTAACGTGTCATTGTTCTGACCTCTCATTAGTCCTACCCATTACTATCTCTATCTCAAACACTAACCCTAACCATAATCGCACGGCGAAGCCAAGGGGTGAGTCTTTCTTAACCGGCCACGTAGTCGTGGAAAATATCCTGACTTTTGAACAAGAAAGTGGATTAGTCTACAAGAGTTTTGTGAAAAGCAAGAAAGTTAAAACTCGAGAGAAACAATGTCTCTGAGTTTGCCTGCGGTTCCACCTTTTGATGTCCTCACTGACCCAGCCAACGTTGGAGTTCGGTGGGAGAAATGGATAAAAGGACTCAAGCTTTATGTCACAGCAGCGAAGAATATACAACACTACAGGACTAATGCGCAGTAACCGGCGCACGATAGGGGGAACATTGCATCTCACATTTAATTTTCTGCATAGATGGGGATTTTTTTTATCATGGCAACAAACAGCTTGCCAGACCCTAGCATTGTGTGCCTTGCCTGCAGGGGATTCAAAAATAGAATCCTTGTATCATTTATGTGACATGTTACCTTTGCAGTGCCAAATGCTATCTTTAGTAGGGAATTGAAATATACTTAGCATAAACTGTAAATATTTTAGACTTCGGAGGCCCATCCGCCTTCTCTTTGGCACACTTTTCAAAAATAGCACCACGTCTGCAAACAATAAATAATTTAGTGGCACGTTTAAAAGCCCATACATGCATGTTTCAGCAGTCTTGTTCAAAAGCTACAGCCAGAGGCTAGGGGTAACTACTTATACTATCAAATGGTTCGGAACCTCTGGAAGTCACTGACTATACTGGCCACCTTTCGTTTGGATAAGACTTATCACTTACAAAACCAATTTTATGTAATATAGGTGCAAGGCTTAACTTTAGGAAACTACAGCAATTTCAGGGCTGGACTTTTTGGCCCTGACATTTTAGCTTGTAGACAGGCCCACCACAACCAGCACGCAGATAGCATTGCTCCAGTTGCTATGGAGAGCCTCCGTCCCCACCAGCTATGGCATTTGTAAATCCAGCTCCATTGAGCCTCCATTATAACAGGATTTTCAAAGCGCTGTATCTCTAAAGCTCTGAGCGCTGTCCGTGGTGAGCCGTCGCGCATCCCGATGATCGTAAATCATTTGTGAGTTTGTATCGCTGAGCACATGTAACTGTTTGCAAAGAGAGTTAAGGGTTATGAGCTACATCTAACGATCACTGTGCTCACAACAACAGCCCCAGGGGTTATGATGTCACTAAAATTGTGTGTAATTGACTCAAAGACTTTCAGCTTTCAGGAAGAAACCAAAAATACACAGGGAAGACATATTTGAATATTATAACCATACCTGGGGGTCTATTAGACTCAGTAATGTTAACTCCATAAACACGTGCAAAACAGAAAAAGTACAATCACGGCACTACATCTTTAAACAGCAAGCATTGCTATATTCTATTTGGAAACAAATTACAATAACTCTATTCTTGAAGGATAAGCAATTATACATACATCAATACAAGATTTAATAAGTAGATTAAAAAAGGCTGCTGGCCTTGTATCGGTTTGGGCCTTAATAAAAGGTTATCCAGCTACAGGTCGGTCTCAGGCCTGGTTCAGACAGAATTTTGCCAGGTTCAGTCCATGTTACACTCAACGTTTCAGGTCTCAGGCCAGTAGGAGCCTGCTTGCCTTGCATCACGTGACTTTAGAAAGGAAGTAGGCGCTACTTACAAACAACAACAAAGCGTAGAAGTCGGGGCAGTTATTTACAGTATATATATATATATATATTGTTGATATCAATGTAACGTTTTGGTAATGTAATCATTTGGTTAATCAGCTCCATATCTGGAGATCTAAAGGTGGCAGCGGCCAGCAGGGGCAGTGTCTTGAGTGTACAGTGTTTGATGAGGGCCCAGGTAGGGCCGGGTGCCCTCCTAATAATAGCAGGGTATGTTCGGCTCCGGTCCGGACATCACTTGGTGCTTTTCGGGCTCGGAGCTAGAATTCTAATAATAGCAGCGGGTCCATTCAGTTCTGCGTAAAGTTTTTGTGGGTCTATTTGGTTACAGGTTGGTCAAATTGGACACATGAAGACCTCTAACTAACATATACAACAGTAAGTCATATGCAAAGGCACCAGATGTTGTACCTCCCAAGAGCATACAAGAAGTAATATAAACTTTTTTATTGTTGTGTTGTGTTGTGTTAGTGCGGTCCTCTTGAACTGAATTGTAAGAAACATCATAATTCCTACTGTTATGCAATGGTGTTTTCTATAATAAACATAACTTTAACCAGTATAGTAAATTACAAGCCCTCATTCATTAGTCCTTGTCTTGGGGAAATGATCGGTCCACATGGGAATTATGCCACATTATGCCACATAAACTCCATCAGTCAGCATCACCGGTGCATGCTCCCATTGATTAATTCATTCATTTATTCAAATTAGCCTACGCCCAGTCAAAGCTAATGCTTTTAATCTATCTAACGTGCATTCCTTCTTAATGAGACCGGGTCATTGGAGACGTCAGGGAAAGTGGAGGTCTGTCATAAATTAACAGAATGTCGGATAGGAGCTGTAAACTCTGTGACGATTTCATTTATTTTACGCGAACAGAGCCAGGGGTAGGGCTCGAAAAGCATGATGCTTCTCGTTGTCCCCTTTATCGGCATTTTGTACACATTATTATGCCAATGGACTTGACAACTTTTGAGATTGTGCCTTGTTCTAAATTGCACTGTTGTACATTACACAGACAATTTATTTTGCTGAAAAACAATGCTGAAAAATAAACCGAACTGAACTGAAAATGTCATAGGAATGCAGGTCGACATTTTGATCGCAAGGCAGTGTTCATGTTGGCAGCTAATTTAGATTTGGTCTTTGTCTTACTCTTTTGGACAAAAAGAGTCTTTGTTGTTTCTCAAAATGTCTTGGTCCAGTTTTAGTCAACAAAAACTCCAAAGGCTTTAGTCCAGTCATTGTTTTAGTAGACACAACCACAGCAAATTATTTTCTCTCGACGTCACCGTCAATACGGAAGACATAGACGTACCACACAACGGAAATAACCCAACCCAGTCAATAAGGAAGACATCGACATACCACACAACGGAAATAACATTTGTTTCAGTAATGTGATCAGGAGAAGCCGTATTGTAACGGCGAGCCGTTTATTATTATTATTTCTGGTATTGTTATTTCATGGTTATGGTTGGTTAAATATATATGTACTTGTTGCTATTTCCATATATACTAACAAACTATTGGTCATATACAGTTATGGAGCTAAGGCTATTGTTTTATGTGTATCGCCTGCTGGTATAGTCTCATTTACGCTGCCCTGGCCTTGAGACGCCACTACAGCCAGTGTTGCTGTTATGTTTACTGTGCTTCTCCCAGTTGCAGACTAAAGATGTCCCTTCTCGCTTGCCATCTCCCACGAGAACCGGTAGAAGCTGCATGAGGTCCTGATCACCCTCATTGGCCAAGCCGGTCATGTGACGCACTGGTGGCCACAGTGCGTCTGCTATAAAAGACAGTCTTTGCCTAGCTTTCAACAAGACAACATTGCTTATTTAACTCCAGCTGTTCGTTACTATCTTGTTAGTTAACTTTTGCTTATTCTTCGGTTTATTTGTAGCTCCCTTCGGGAAGGAGTGTTAGGCCTAAGTTGTAGTTTACCCTTTGTTATTGGTTAGGGTTTTGTTTAGGCAAAGTTATTTGGTTTGTCTCCTTTTCTTTTGGGAACACCCCACCACTGTAAGGCATACACTACTCCGCTTTAATATCTTACTCTACTGCTTACTAGTTATCGGTATTATAAATTATTGCCAATATACTTGAAAGTCGATTAACTTCCATCATGTATTTATTGAGCCATTTGTATTGAGAACAACTGTACCTCTGTAATTTACAAGTAAAAGCATTTTTTCGAATTTACAGTTAGGTTTTGTGTTTTATATGTTATGCGTACCCTTTACGGTTACCCCTAGACTAATTGGTCCGTAACACGTATACACATACCACATACTGTTCTATGTTACAACTCACTATACACAACACAACATACAAACTGCAGATTAACATCAGCATTCAATTCCAGGGCCAGAAAGTCACTGAACATGTTGGGCCATTGGGTCCCAAAATGACAGCAATAACAGCTTGAATCACATTAGTATGTACGTATACACAGCATACACCTGTATTAGCAGCATTACTAACCCTGTCCCTAACCACACGCAGAAGCCACATAGTAGTAGTAGTGGTGCGTCAGAATGCCACTCTGTCCCCGTGTCAATGGCAGTGACCACCGACCAGCCCCATTCTCCCAGCTGTCATCTTCTCACTCGTCTTAGGTACCACATCAAAGTGGCCGGCCTCCCATGGTGGTTTATACAGGGGACAGTCACAGGTGGTGATTACTGTATGTGATCGGCAATCTGCTCAAGCTCTGCATGCTGTGCTGTCTGCCAGGCCCAATACTTCTTCATAGATGTTTTGAAGCAAGCAACCCCAGTACGCAGTCGGTTCAGCAGGGTCCATTACCAACGCATACTGAGCATAGCACCTTTTTATGGTGGGACTTAAGTCTGTTTAGAGGCATCATAGTGGTGCAGGATATGATAGTCATGTTTCTGGGCTTTCCTTGCTAGTACTAGAGTAGTGGCCTCTCGTCGGAAGTTGGCCGAGGCAACTGCCTCTAAAACTCATAGGAATAAATTGAAACAGGGACTGGAGGTGTGGTTTTGAGGACAACTGATTTGAATTGCTATTATTCTTCACACACAACAGAAACCAATGGATTCGATATTTCAAGAGTGAGAGAATACAATAAAAATGCTAATCATTCTTCCTCCACACTGGGAGAAAAACAACATCTAAAAGTTTGATGGGGCATTTTTTACACGTGAGTGCAGTTAGAACTTTTACATTGCATCTTATGAGAGGCAGGGTTCTTCTGCTGCCGGTATGTACATGCATGCTGTTGCTTATCAGTGTGATGTCTTCGGTCTCAACAACACACAATTATTTTTTTCATGGCAAAAACAAAAAACCTTGGGGGCTTTCATGATTCTGAATCCATTCCAAGCATTAGTTTTGCACTCCTTGGGCTAAAAACGGCCATAGCCATTTGCCCAAATTCGTCATTACGGCTATGGTCGTTTTTAGCCTATAAGGAGTGTTTTTTGTGCAAAACTAATGCTTGGAATGGATTCAGAATCTTGAAAACCCCTGACATGTCACATGCTACTTAAAGCATAATGACATTTTCTATAGGAAATGGTATGGTCACATATAAACCCCTATTCAAAAAATGGCTCAATGTTGACAGCCGGCCAGCAAGTGGATTCATGAATGTATATATTGTGGCGTCTCGTGGCGGGACCGTGCGCCACAGCGGCGCCGCCCCGGAGAGAGAGAGCGAGCGAGGCGGAGCGAAGCGCCGAGGGCTGGGCAACATAATCGAAGGCAGGTACGTCCCAAATTACCTGAGCGAAACCTTTAGATGAGCAACACCTGCGCAGCCTCACAAACAAATATAACGACTCCGTCTCGTCGCTCTCAGGGACAGCTCTCTCCGGTGATGGTGGCGTGCGGTTCTAGCGGTAAGCGAGTACACTCTTCCTCATTAACATTATACTGTCATATCGCACTAGACTGACTATGTGTTTCCTACCTCGTAGGCTGGGCTATGATGATCTGATGCTCGGATGCCACTGGGCTCGGATGGATACGAGGCGTGCAAGGAAAGCTTGTATTTCTAAAGACTGTAACAGTAACCCCCCCCCCCCCCTCCCCGCTGGGAGAAAGGGATTCTACAGTCAGACTTATAATATAACGGCGGACCCGGGGAAGGACCCTATCCGCCCCCCCCCCCCTAATTATGAGAAAGCCCTGAGAGGGAGAACATTTGAGTTAATTCCTATGGAACATTGTTTAGTTAATGTTTGCCCCTGCCTAGCTGACTGATTTATGAACCTATTGTTTGTTGACTGTTTAACAAAACCTCTGTTTAAATAAACGGGTGCCATATTTTGGGCTCAAACCCTGGTTCTGTTTCCCGCTGTTGGCTTCAATCCTCACAATATATATATAGATAATATTTTAGGCCAATAAAAAAATACTATATACCAAATTTCCCACTTTAAACAAATGAAGCCTGTTGACTACCGGACTATAACCCATGTAGCCTTTTTACTTTTGATAGTTTGCCTTCACTTAATTTTGAGTCTTCCAGGTCTGCCTACTGTTTGACTTCATTAATATTAGATGGACAACAGAGACAGCGCTTGTTTCACCTGACAAACGTGACTATGTCATAATTTATTGTTTTAATATAAATTTCACATCCACTGGGCCAAGCAAAGCGGTCTAATTAGCTGGCTTATTCTCCAGTTGCGTGCACAGTCAGCTCTCGTTCAAAGCACACATTACAGCCGTCACTCGATCCTGTACACACTAACATTCGACAAATTAGAGACCCTTCCTCACCCAGGAGTCAGCCCAGCTCCTTATCCAGACATCAGGCATGTATCTTTTCCAATAAGTCAGTTTTATTTGTTTTAAAAAGCATAGCCTGTGAATGTAATGTATTGTCTCCACCAGGCCGAAGGCAGTACGTAGGCCACATACACACTGTTTAGACGACACAGACTGCAGTCGCTCACCAAACCAAATCCTCTTTGATGTGTTGGGCTTCGCTGATGATGATAATTATCTGCTACCAATACCATATACTGTAGGTGTCCTGCCTCATTTGCAGGTTGGTTCAACACTTCATGCCGTGCCGTTGTGAGTCATTTCCCCACCATAACTCACACGTCGAAACTGGTAACTAGAAATTGTATTCCTGGGGAGTGTGTGTGTGTGTGTGTGGTTTAATGTAATATGATGTAGCTAATGTCATTTCTGAGTAGGGTAACCAACAACCAATAAAGTCCTACAGGCGACATGGAGGAAATAAAAGGTATAAAGGCACGTATGCATGCACGCACGCACACACGCATGTAAGCGAGCACACACACACACACACACACACACACACACACACAAACACACACACACTTGGTGCCACGTTCAATGTTTGCCTGCAGGGATCCTTGTTTATCGTTCATGCTTACTCTACTTCATTCCGATCTTGCACTTGTAAGTCACTGGATAAGTGAATGCTTAAATAGGAATGTCACTCAACATTTATCTATGGGTATATAAGTAGCAGCGTCTCCACCATATGTGGCGGCTGCCAATTATAGCAGAGACACAACAATACTTTGCCAGCTTTTTTGCCTCCTTTTTTGGTATCCCAAGTTGTTGGAACCCTCTAACAACCAATTTGTGAGTAGCCTACTGTATGCCCTAGGCTGCCGAATATAAACACAAATAGTCTGCACTGCACCTATAGCCCAGCTCTGAGATGGTATTTAGAAGACCGTGGTCATAAAGGCTTCCTCTAGGCTGTGGTCAAAGGTGCAGGCCATTTCTAATACACACACCTCCCTGGACTCTTCATCAACCACAACAACATCTGGTGTATTCGCTGTCAAAGATGCAAATATGTCTGGGTTATCACAGAGTTGAAACATGATGGAATGACAGGAATGTTTGTACATTCTCACTGAGGATGCATGATATTTTGATATGTCCTTTGCTATGAGTTCCACTATTCTATCATGGCGTGCTATGTACATTCCTTTGTATGCATAACATCCATTCAAGATGTGTGACAGTGTTTCAGTGATCTGTTCTGTGGTGTGGTGCAAGCAATGAGTGGTGGGGAAACAGATGGAAAGATGGTGGGAAGGCTGCAATAAGCAGTGGGTTGCTTATTACAGCCGTAGGTTGCTTATTACAGCCATATGTTGCTTATTACAGCCGTAGGTTTATATGATTTTTTATGTGATCACTAAAAATATAAAAAATATAAAAATATAGAAAATCATATAAAATATAAAATCACATTTTTTTTCCCCTTGTAGTCTTGCTTTAACTGAATGTGATAATGTCCTCATTGAGTGCAGGGTTCTTCAGGAAAGAGCGTGATAGAGAGTAATCAGCGTAGGGAAGACATGCAAGTTTCTCTTTTTTAGTCAGTCCAGTGTTGTTGTGTTGGCTCTAACTCCCTAGCCAGTGGGACCTTACGCCTTCTTAGGTCTAGGAACAGGGAGGATGGAGCCAGCTCCCTAACATCCTTGTCGTCGTTGTTCAGCATTTTCAGAAGATGGGAAATCTGCATGCTGGTGTAGATTGATTCTACGCTTGGCAGCCCCAACCCTCCTTCCCACTGTGGATGAAATATAATGTCACGGTATACTGTGTGAATTGAGTGCAAACCACTTTCGCACCAAGCTCACCGTTTTGTTGTTTATCTCACGCAGTACCTTCTGTGGGATGTGGACATTGGAAAACAGGTGTTGGACTTTGGAGAGTGCCACCTGTCTGACAGCTTCCAGCTTCATGGTCAGAGGCAGTGGACATCTGTCGATCAGGTCCAACTTAGCTGTATATTCAGACGGCTGTTCTCAACTTGCTCTTTCTATTCACCCCAGTGATGTTACATTTATGTCCAAGGTAATTATATGTCTCGTGAAGGTTCCGATGCTATTGTAAAGACTGGGGGTGTATCTGTTTTTGAATGATGCCACTGGTTCCCTCCACTTCTCCTCTCATACAAAACAGCGCATTTTGTGTTCTTAACCTCTAGGCCTGACCATTCTAAAAAAAAGATCTGTCCTGGTGAGCATGTTCTTAATGGTGCTCTCTTCCCTAGAAGCTAATAAAATATCACTGACACACCACTTTATCCACTAGTTAGTGGCAATTATAAAATGAACTGCACTCCATGGGCAGCCAGTTTTAATGCCTATTTGTAGAGATGTTGGTTGAGTGAGAATATACCCACATACATACCCAGCCGATCACTGTTTTTGATGACGTAACTAAAGTACATATGTACTGTAATGTAATGTTGTCCACCGGCCAATAGGTATGGCAACACCGACATACATACCCAGCTGATCGCGGTACGTGCACACTCTGCTTGCACAAGTAAAAAGGTTTTACTATGGCCAGTGGTAGAAACACCACTGGTACACCACTGGTACAACCAGAAACATAACCTCACAAGAACTAAACCTAACCTTAACCTTAACGTACTTTACCGGCCAAAAGAGTAGTCTGCGGTTGTTAGGAAAATAGTGGCGGCAACGTGATTCGATACCAGGGGGTGTGGGTTGGTAATGACTAGCGAGGGATGCTACGGAGCTGGCTGTCAGAATAGGGTTTTCTGGTTGTATTAGAATGTGAGAAAGCCCCGCCCTGTGCGCGCCCAACTACTTCCTACTACTAGTAGGGTAGTAGCCAGCGATGTAAAACAACCGCGCCATCAGGTCCCACACTCCCACAAAAGGTAGTCCCCTATCACTCTCTAAAACTGTCACATGACAAGCCGTTTACTGGGCAAATCAATTGCACCAACGTGTAGGCAGTACATAGGCCACATACACGCCTACCGTACACACTGTTTAGACGACACAGACTGCAGTCGCTCACCAAACCAAATCCTCTTTGAAGTCTTGGGCTTCGCTGATGATGATAATTATCTGCTACCATATACTGTAGGTGTCCTGCCTCATTTGCAGGTTGGTTCAACACTTCATGTCATGCCGTTGTGAGTCATTTCCCCACCATAACTCACACGTCGAAACTGGTAACTAGAAATTGTGTCCCTGGGGAGTGTGTGTGTGTGTGTGTGTGTGTGTGTGTGTGTGTGTGTGTGTGTGTGTGCGTGTGTGTGTGTGTGTGTGTGTGTGTGTGTGTGTGGGGGGGGGGGGGCTGTGTTTCCAGTCGTGTGCTCTAATTGGGGACTGCATTATTCAACACCTGAGTTACCTGTTAGCCTGCAGTGGTGTGCTGGTTTAATGTAATATGATGTAGCTAATCTCATTTCTGAGTCGGGTAACAGTACAACCGATGAAGTCCTACAGGCGACATGGAGGAAATAAAGGCAATATATTGCACGCACGGTCGCACGCACGCATGTAAACGGGCAGGCACACACACACACACACACACACACACACACACACACACACACACACACCCTTGGTGCTATGTTCATTGTTTTCCTGCAGGGATCCTTGTTTCTTCGAGCCATTATTTACCTTGTTTATCGAGTAGAGTTCATGATTACTCTACTTTATTCCGAACTCGCACTTGTAAGTCACTGGATAAGTGAATGCTTAAATTGTAAATTTTACACACACACACGCACCCACACACGCACACACGCACAAGCGCACACAAAAGAAATCAAAGACAGTAGGCCTACTATATATGGTAGCTTACTATAATCCACAGATTTGTAAAAAAGGGGGAAAAAAGAGAAGAAAAAAAAGCTTATGTAATTCTGTTTTCCCTGTTTGACCTGGCATTTATATCACATGACTGGACCTCTGGGTGAGAGTGTGTCCAGACAGGCTGCACCTCCTGCAGTGTGCTGATGGCTCATACTCGTAGTAATCCTATAACAGGGAGCAGGCCACAAGGTTTAACTCTTGACAATGCAGCTAACGTGGAAGTATTGAAAACTGTTCTCATTAAAGGGATAGTTACTCACCCCATGGAGACTTGAATCGATGGATATTGAATTTTTGTCGCATTCCTAAGCCAATAATTTGATGACCAGCAGTGGTTCCCAACTTCCCTATGGAGACACAAAGGCCCCTTTTCCACCGGTTGGTTCCCAATGGGAACCGGTTCAGTTATTTTTGGTTCTTAGTCCATGATTGGAATGTTAATTATGAATTGAGTGTGCAAAACCATACATATATTAAATTGTTATCACCATGAAACTTCCCCAGTTGATTACGTACACAAAGCCAATGATTTATTGTATTACAAATAAAAAAAAAACTATATGCAAATGAGGCATTATATAGGAAAATAGAAAATATGAGAAAGCTACTATACTGTGGAAGGGTTATCATATATTAATTTACGTATATTGATCCTATAAACAATTTAATAGGTATTGTTTAGCCCACTCAATTCATAATTAACATTCCAATTTTGGAGCTCTGGCTCATGAACCAAAAAGAACTGAACTGGTTCCCATTGAGAACCAACCGGTGGAAAAGGGGTCATAGAGTCTCCTTTGTGTCTCCTATTATATACCGGAAGTGCAGCCTCTGCACAGACAACTATCGAGAGATCACATTATTGGCTGAGGAATGTGACAAAAAAATATAAATAAATAAATTCAAGGCTTGATAGAAAATTAAGTAATTATTTGGGTCAGCAGCAGATATTGGGCCATTAAAGGAGTAGTTCTACTCCTTTAATGGCCAGAATATGACTTACGATGTACAGTATAGACCAGGGGTGCCCACACTTTTTTTACTTGAGAGCTACTTTCACAATGACCAGCTCAACAAGATCTACTCACCCAAAAAAGTATTATCCCATTGCACAGCAGCACTGGCGTTACATACTACTGTATAAGACAAACACACTTGGAATAGAGAGAGGAAAATGGAATTCGTAGTTATTTGTAGGCCTATATGACTTTGTATTTGTATTGTTCAATTCAAGTAGTTTTTTTTTTTTAATATAGATTGAAAATCTATAATTTCTGCAATCTATACTGTATCTCCCACACGGCCCCTGTGGCCCTGTCTGAGAATGTATGATATAATCGGTTCATGTTTTCTTCAGTTATATCACAACTGGCCAAAAGGGGGATACATTTATCCCATTCTGTTCCTCCAACCTGATAAAGAAAAACATTATAAATGTCATAGATAAAAACATAATTAACTATTTCAAATGCCGTCCATCTCTGTGCTTGCGGGCGCACATACCTATACAGAACTGTTTCTCATTCATCAGATAGGCTTCAGTACAGCTCATCCATATGAAACCACTGAAACCCAACCAAAAGGAATTATTTTGAACTCAATCGAAACCATCCTTCACACATGCACATACTTTTCACTTTTTACATTTACGCAGTTAGTTGAATATAATCGTAAAAAGGAATAATGCGTGTTGCCTTGTTGGCTCACTAAGAATGTGCTTTTGAACTGAGCTACACTTCCTAACTGCCTGCCCACTGTACCAAGACATCAGAGACATATACAAGTTTGAAAACATGACTAAATAGAAAAAGTGCTCCTCGGAGCAGGTCCCCGTCCGGTCAGGTAGGCAGTGCAGGTTCTAGGCCTTTTGAGGCCCTAGGCAACATATTATACAGAGCCCCCCCCCCCTCCTGCTTTGCCACGCCGGATAAAAATTGTAATTTGCCATGAAAATGCTTCAATCTGGTGCACTTTGAGATCAAAATTAAGAAGCTAGGTGGGGGCCTCATGTGGCCAGTAGTAGTGGTCCTACCCCCCCCCCCATGAGACTTACAAATCCCAAATGTTTATAAACAAATCCCAAATGTTTGTAAACAAATCCCAAATGTTTATAAACAAATCCCAAAATGTTTATAAACAAATCACAAATGTTTATAAACAAATCACAAATGTTTATAAACAAATACCAAAATGTTTATAAACAAATCCCAAAACCCATGAGACTTGGTCCTACCCCCCCGACCATGAGACTTACTGCAGGTCAACTGGTAGTGGTCCTACCCCCCCCCCC
This sequence comes from Protomyctophum bolini, assembly GCF_963924005.1. NCBI lineage: Eukaryota > Metazoa > Chordata > Actinopteri > Myctophiformes > Myctophidae > Protomyctophum > Protomyctophum bolini. The sequence goes on from NC_137864.1 coordinate 23,518,107, forward strand.
CATGAGACTTACAAATCCCAAATGTTTATAAACAAATCCCAAATGTTTGTAAACAAATCCCAAATGTTTATAAACAAATCCCAAAATGTTTATAAACAAATCACAAATGTTTATAAACAAATCACAAATGTTTATAAACAAATCACAAATGTTTATAAACAAATACCAAAATGTTTATAAACAAATCCCAAATCCCTTGGTCCTACCCCCCCGACCATGAGACTTACTACAGGCCAACTGGTAGTGGTTCTACCCCCCCCCATGAGACTTACTACAGGCCAAATGTTTATAAACAAATCCCAAATGTTTGTAAACAAATCCCAAATGTTTATAAACAAATCCCAAAATGTTTATAAACAAATCACAAATGTTTATAAACAAATCACAAATGTTTATAAACAAATCACAAATGTGTATAAACAAATACCAAAATGTTTATAAACAAATCCCAAATCCCTTGGTCCTACCCCCCCGACCATGAGACTTACTACAGGTCAACTGGTAGTGGTCCTACGGTAGTGCCGGTTCTAGGCCTTTTGAGGCCCTAGGCAACATATTATACAGAGGCCCCCCCCCCCCTCCTGCTTTGCCACGCCGGATAAAAATTGTAAATTTGCCATGAAAATGCTTCAATCTGGTGCACTTTGAGATCAAAATTAAGAAGCTAGGTGGGGGCCACATTTGGCCAGTAGCCCATGTAAGGGATACATGAAAAAAAAAAAATCTTCTCCCTGTGACGAGGCCCCCTCAGTGGTTGAGGCCCTAGGCGACCGCCTAGTTCGCCTATGCCTAGAACCGGCCCTGCAGGTAGGTTATTGTGGGCCAGCAATGTTTGAAATTCGCCAATCGGAATGGAATATCAAAAATTGTGCAGATCTGTATTGATCACGTGACTATACAGTTAATGTGTAACAATTTGAGTAATGTTTGGACAAAAACTGTATAGGAGTAATATTATCAAAAAAACGTGTTTAGCAAAAATCTGCCTCCTGGTGGCACTATAACAGGACAAGGTGGGAATGTGCATGCTAAGTTTCATGGCAACCAGATGCTGTGTTTATGATTTTTGGAGAATTTTGTTCAAAACGATTTGTGGCAATCAGGACGTACTGTATTATGAAGAATCGGACAGATCACATGAGAGACGCTGTTCAGTTCAAGCCCACATCTGATTAAAATCATACATTTATAAATGTGACAACACACGCCATGCCCTATGATGCGTTCATAGTTATGTTATAGCTCATTTCAGTTTTCAGTAACCACTGTTCCTACTGTGGCAAGTTTACATTCAAATTAGTCAATAACTTCCTATTCTTGTCGCATTCAGGTTACCAAGTTTCAACGTGATCATCTGACATAATGCATTCAAGTGGCACTTTCCTGGTGGGAAACTTCAAACTTTTGTGTTTGACAGGCACCACATCAAAGCACTCTTCAATACAATTATAATAGAGAAGGGTACAGAGAGAGAAACAGAGAGAGAAATGGAGAGAGAGCGAGCCGGAGAACACTGTAGTTTGAAGTTAATGCGTCAGACAGTGTATTATGGCTCCCGTTTAAGTATTGTTTTCATAGACTGTCTGATGGCTGGTTGATGTGTTTTGGCTGTCTGCTCAAACGACTTTATTTCAAGTCAGTTTGGACAGATAAGTGCCACTTCCATTTAAATTCCTCGTCTGATTTGTTTTCTCAGTGCGCCCCATAATTGACACAAAATGTACGGTATCCACATGCAGCAGTGGGGTCCATTCATTCATTCATTTACTCACATGCAGCAGTGGGGTCCATTCATTCATTCACACACTCACATGCAGCAGTGGGGTCCATTCATTAATTTACTCACTCACTCACATGCAGCAGTGGGGTCCATTCATTCATTCACACACTCACATGCAGAAGTGGGGTCCATTCATTCATTCACACACTCACATGCAGCAGTGGGGTCCATTCATTCATTCCAGCTCTTGCTCACGTGTGCAAGCCCGCTGTCACTGTGGAGATCAGGAAGCTTATAGCTCAGTGGGGGGTGGGGATGGGGGCTGGGCGATGGTTGCTGTGTGTGTGCATGTGTGCGTATGTGCGTGTGTGTGTGTGTGTGTGCTGGGGTGGGGGGACTAAGCCTGTCCCCAGGCAGCCGGCACATGCAATGTCTCCGTGAAAATTCATTCATACAATCTTTCTCTCTCTCTCTCTCTCTCTCTCTCTCTTTCTCTCTCTCTCTCACTCACACACACACACACACACACACACACACACACACACACACACACACACACACACACACACACACACACACACACACACATACTCATGCATCATTCTCTTTGAAATACAGCACACGCGTTAAGCACGTGAACACATCGAGTACACTAAATGAGCAATAACGTTCTGCTACACGGCTACACAGAGACACATGTAACACATGTGCACATACGCTGAGCCTGAGCAGACCTGCGTGCAATGTGCTATACTTTCCCTGCATCCTCCAGGGACGATAGGGGCAGTGTGGGGGTTGTGCTGGAGTGGTACAGCATCATAATGTATGTGTTTGTGTATAATGTATTTCTTTGGTGGACCTGGCTGATATGAAATGACAACATACACTTTGCTCTTATTCATGGAGGAAAATATGACAGGGGTGACCTGTGCCTGTGACACACATGATGGCATCTGAATTCTGCAAAGCACTCACATGGTAACATCTGCAGATAGACATGTGGGATGACACTCTCCCAGCGATCTGGGGTGTTGAAGGGACAGTGACCAGCCTCTTGGGACCACAAAGAGCTGCTTGGCCATTCACATCTTTCACAAACGTTTCTTCTTCTTGGAGAAGTCAGAGACAGGATAAAATATACAGGAAGACTTCATGTTTTTCGCTAAGTGAGGTTTGAAACACTGAAACACCCAGTGTCCATACTGTACACTACAGTCTTCAGACTAACAATGCATCGCCATGTGAAGCGTGTTAGTTGGCGACAACATTGTGCGAGTAAATATTAAGCTTAAATTTGAAAGTTTGTTGCTTGTCATACGAATGTCACTAAATGTCAGAATTGAACTTTTTTGTTTTCTAATCAGTAATCACCCTTTTCATTCAAAACTGCGACCTTTCAGGTTCTCTTCCACAAGTAGGCCTATCGTAGTTTCTAGGGGTGTTATATAGTAACTGCATCAAGAATCTAAGTCGAAATGAAAACAGCAACATTGACTATGTATCGTATCGTTTTGCAATGCAAATAATCGGTATCGAATCGTTTTACTATGCAATTAATCGATTGTATCAATAGTACATTTTTGTGCATGGTCATTTTTAGAAGAAAAATTAAAAAGAGAGGTTTAATTGCTTAATTTAAAATAATGTCAATGTATTTGAAATAGTTACTGTATCGATTTCAAATCATTGAATCATATCGTATCGGATCGCCATAATTAACCAATATCGTCCATTTATCGTATCATCAACTATGTATCGTGATACGTATCGTATCGCTGTTCAAATGTATCGTTACACCCCTAGTAGTTTCCCTTTCTCCCAACTTATGGTAAATGACTGCACCTGCTGTACAACAACAGGCTTGTTGCCTCAGCATTAGGTTGTACCATACCTTAGAGGAGGTAATCCACTTAGACAGATGACTGGTGTGAAATAACATCAGGTTTCAACACGAGTATACCCTGAATCCCCTCTTATATCTACGTACCTCTTTCACTGTCTAATATATCCCCTTGGCTCCAAAGAAATCCCTCGTCTTCGCTCCTTGGCTCTTATCTCGCTTGTTCCGTATACTAGTGCTCACAGAGTACATGGAATATTGTGGGGGCACTTTTAGAAATTGAAATGGATTAGTGTCATAAAGTAAACGCCTGGAATTGAGCAAGTGTTAATGTTCATGCCATCTTGAGCAAATTCCACAACGTCCAAGTGACTGGGATGAGGCTTCTTTTCATTCTTTTAAGAGTGCACTTCATTCAGAGGATGCCTATATGACTGCAGGGTGGGTGTTGACAGGCGGGGGTTGCCCGTTGATAGAACTTGCTCCATGCTGGTTTGAATGTGATGCAACAGTGTGGTGCCAAGCCTGTAGCATGTTAATAGATATTTAAACCGTTGCTGTTGTCAACCTTCAGTAAGCAGACCTAACCAGAGAAAGACTCTTTAATGTCGTTTCAGGCTATTGATACTGTTAATGTGTATTCTACAATTTTGATCCACTGCTGCACATTTGGACGATCGTATATGCATTTGAAGATTACATCTTTATGGTTCCAAATTAGATTTTAGGTTTGCAGTAATAGAAAAGGATGCTGTGGACTTCCACTTCCCCACCTCCTAGTCACACCATTATCTGCACTAGAGTGGTGCTGCTTGAAAACTAGAATGACCCTTTCTCTCAGTCCCAAATTGCCATGAATCTGCTCAGTCTTAACGTATACTCTCCAGCCCATGGCCTCTGCCTCCCTGGTCATTTCTAAACGTGTTTCATCTGTATTTCAGATTTCCTAACCAGTTTCCATTTAGGACTCTAACTGACCTTGAACTTGAGAAAGTGCTATTGTTTCTCTACTCTCTTACGTCATAAAAATGTGTGAGCTTCTGAGTACATTCCGCAGAGATAATTTTAGTTTTTAGACTAGTCAATTATTCTTACCCCTTATTTCTTCCAATTGACTTGTTGTGCCAATTAACCCTCGCCGCACATTCCTTTGTTGCCCAACAACCACATTGTACTGCGTGTACGTATTGTATTGCTGCCTACAGTAAGTTGAGGCTTACAAGCACACCATAATGCCAGTTAGACGAAAATGATGGCAATCATCTGAATCAATTAGCAATGTCATAAACAAGCATAATTTAATAGAGAGCAAAAGGTAGTCAGCACTCGCTCTCTGTCCCCCTCTTTTGTGAGCTTTCTGTATCTCTCTCCATTCATACAGTAATCTCTCTCTCTCTCTGCAAATACAGTGAGTTCTTCACCTCCCTCCGGTTAGCTCTGTCAATATTTAGGATGAATGGTGCGCCGCTGTAGCGATTATTAGCTCAGCAGATTGTTATGAGATATAAATACCGTATCCATTTACAATTCATGAGCAGTAGTCTCTCTCTGCATGCCGTCTGTACGCTAATAAAAGCTCCACTCTCTCCATCATAGCATCATCAGTTTTAGTTACACTCATCTCTCAAAGTGAAGCAGTATAATACATTATCCATGCACAAGTGTGCTAACTCCATCCAAGCCATGGAGCAATGTACAAAATGTTAAATTAAACACTCAAAGATGTTGTTGTGTCTTTTTTGTGTTCTTCTTTTTCCCAGGAATCTTGAATATGGTTTGTGTCATTGTATTGTCTCTAGTGCTCTCCACCAGGCCGAAGGCACGTCCGTGTGTGTGTGTGTGTGTGTGTGTGTGTGTGTGTGTGTGTGTGTTAGGGCTGTCAGAACGAATTTCATAATATGAAAGAAATTCGAATATTAAAAAAAATTAATATATTCGAAAGCTAAAATTGCCATTCGAATGGAGCTTTTATCATTTATTAATTATATTTAATATTTTTATTTTGTTTTATGTTATTTTATCCGCTCACTAAATGTATTGAGTAACGAATCTACCGCTGTGAAATCTCCCCGGCCGCTTCCACTGCATGTGAAAAGGTGCACGTCCGGTCACGTCGCAGAAGAAGTCATTGATTGGCTAACATAGGGCCAGATTTCAGGGTAAGCCAATCAGAGACAGTCTACAGGGTGGGCGGGCTTAATGGCTGTTGTAAACAGTAACACATTTAGGCACAGACACACAAACCCTTGTAACACATACATAGATACTAGTATACTACATAGACAGAAATCGCCGGTAGAACGAAAATCATAATACAGTCTCACGACACAACTTTATTGCACATCTGTGCTTGCCTTTCATCCACGCTTCTATAGCCTTTTAAATCTCATTTCCCATCCACGGGCACAAGCAAAGTGATATCAGCATCTTCCACCCGATCTGTGGTGTTGTTTCTGACGAGGGTAGCAACTAGTTAGCATGGGAGATAACATTAGTTTAACTCTGGTCCATATCGTTAGAAGCCAAGGAGTCCTCCTTAATAACACTATGGTACACTACTTTCCATCCGTTCCCCAACCCTCACACTCGATGCTGCGTTTACACGGGCAGACACAGACGAATGCGAATATCATTTGGAGCAGGCCGAGCAGCTACTGTACACGTCTGTTTGCATCAACATGTTGCTGGCTTCACAATGAATGACGATAAATGACTTTATCGTTGCGTCTGCCCGTGTTTAATGGTCAGGGTTTCACTGTCCACAGCAGGCAGACCTGTCAAAACTATGCACTTCCCAAAACTCACAAGACATGCCAGCCACGTGTATTATTATAGGCTAAATATGAGCTAAAATAAACAATGTAAATATTCAAATATTTTCGAAAATTACAAATAATGAAGCAATGAAATTCGAATTGGATTATAGAGGTGAACTGACAGCCCTAGTGTGTGTGAGTCCATCCGTCCGTCTGTGTACAGCTAATCTCCGGCACCGTTAACCCGGTCGATGCCAAATTTTGAACACATACTCCCTGGATTCCAAAACTTCTGCCCCAAATTTCCAGAACGGCCTGTTGTAGCGCTACCAGGAGACAGACTTTTGAAAAAGATTTTTTTTATATTACTCCTCCTGAGGAATAGATCCCACCCTTTTCACATTGGCCTATTATAGCGCCATCAGGAGGCCACAACCTGAGCTGCCCTCTCTCTCTCTCTCTCTCTCTCTCTCTCTCTCTCTCTCTCTCTCTCTCCATGCAATGAATGCTACATGTTTCAGCTAATCCAGTCATCCTTGTGTATCCTCCAAATTCAGCCCTTTAACATTATCCTGGGATCAATACCAGTTTCGGGTTTCTGATCCGGTCGGAGCGGAAATAACTTAGCTATAGTTGTCCGGAAACAATGACAGGCGTGCACCTCCAAAATTATTCCCCTAGTTAAAATGTGTTATTATAATTGTTTCATTTCTTTTGGTATAATAATCGTTTGGTATGTGACTTGTAGCACGACTAGCAAGACTAAATGATTCCAATTATGAGGGGAACAAAAACAATGTGACGCCAACCAGAACCAACCACTGGAACACTTTTCTGAAACGGATCAACCCAGTGTGGAATGAATACCAGGCTTTCCTCTGCGGTGGAAAGCCTGGTACATGTTACTTTGAAGTTTGACATTAAAGGTTTTCAATCAACTGCCTTTTATTTTTCTTCCTTTTTTTCAATCACTTCTTCAGCCTCTGTGTTATGATCTCATCACCTCTCCTCAGTCAGAGAGAGCTTAGGATGAGCGCACACACACAGCAAGAGAGGAAAGCACTCAGTGTCCAATGCTGAAAATGAATGAAAGCACAAGTACCTCCTTCCAAGGTGAAACCTCACAGACGCAATAGGATGGCTTGACAGTTATTTGTCACTATGCTGACCCACACTGCTGCGGTGAAATATGGTGTTTATTTATTATTATCATGTTTTCATTATTTATTTATTTAGGTGTTAATTAATTCCTCCCACTGCTTGCCACTGCTGTTGTGCAGCACTTGTGCCTCTCCAAATGATTGCCCAATTATGGCATTGCCTTTACACGCTCTGTGTTGAAGCTCAGAAGCATTTTTCTCACTAATATTCTGTGAATATTCATGAGACAAACACCAGGTAGGGAAAACGTATTTTTGAATATATTTTCATGTGAATAAATCACATAAATAAATTTAAAAAGCCCTGGTGTGCCAGGGCCATTGCTGTGTTGTTAGTTACACCAGGCTACATTGGCCTGCATTGTTACCACTTAAAATCCTTAAACTTAACTTAAACTTAAACTTGACCTGAGTTGGTTCTGTAATTGGAGTACTTTTTTCCATTTATGCATATGTCCTGGTAAAAAAATCCAATATCTCACAATAAAAGCTCACAATATGTCGCAAGCTTGCTATTATAATCTTCCCCCAGAATATGGATGCTGGGGTTCAACTGCTTTGTTTAACCATGCACTGTCTTAAACCCTCTAGAGCAGTGGTTCCCAAACGTTTAAGCGCGTGACCCAAAATATACATGTGATGTCTCCCCTGCATGGACGCAAACTAGTGAAAATAGCAGATCTACTATACAAGCTCATAACGCTTTGTGAGCTTGGGATTGTTTTTTGTCATGAAAAAGTTTGTAATTCTTTGGTTTAGAATTTTTACCAGCTGATTGCAAAGCAAGCAGCAGGTCAATGAATAGGTCTGAATCTTACAACACCGCAAATTGCGAGAGAACAACACCTTTGGCTCACTAGTCGACACCTAGGTCACATTCACACCAGAGAGCTTTGCCGCTGCGCATTTTCAGAAAGTGCACTTCGTTTGGCACGTGTGAAGGCTCATTCGAATCCTAATGCGTATCAAAGAACCGCATTTTACTCCGAGCAAAAACGGGGGTTTCGCTTCGCTTCCAATAGCACTTGATTACAATTCGGTGCAGGTGTGAATGCAATCCGCAGTAAATAAAGGAAATGAAGCAAACAATGTGGCGGGTGAGGAGCTGAACACAGTTGGAGACGGAGAAAGCAGATATTTTACCCAGCGCAAAGATATCCCGTTACCGTGGATGGACGTGGTCGAATGAGGAGACTGAAGCCCTGATCGAAATGAGGACGTGTACATTAATCAATTGCTTAAGAAAAGACATAAAAACACTGCATATTATAGCCTACAGACTATAGTCTGTCTGTGCGTGCCGTAAACATGGAGTGCTGTCACTGTGTGGGGACTGGGGAGTTATATCAGTGCGCTCAGTGCTGTGCCTCCATGCCCAAAAGAACAGTGTGTGGCGGCTGCGTGCGTAGAGAGACAGAGAGAGAGGGGGGGGGGGGGTCCCAGACGGCACGACACATGCACGTTATGAGTGTAATTTTATCACCATAGATTTCACTGTGTAGGCTAGTTTATGAATGGAACACATTGATAAAGGTCCCCCCTGCTGCGTTTCCAATTGCTGCGAATGACAGTGTGAAGGCAAACCGCAGCAAATTAAATATGCAAGAATCCCAAATTCTCTGCCCATACGCATTGAGTCTACCGAAGTATTAGGTGAGAATGTGACCCTAGTCTCACTGGTGAGTGGGTTGCCTAGTCCACATATTTCCTGCCACACTTCGCTTGTTCTGACACGACAGTTGACTACACTGCCGACTACTTCTGATTGCTGATTGGCTGCCTTGTCTCCAGCAACAACCTATGGGCATAACATCCCATAATATGCACACCATGAAGAAGACTCACAACATAACCGCTCCGTCATTGATGAAATTGATGCCAGCAACCAGGCATATAAGTGGCAAATAAACCACACGCAGCAATGTGACCGGCATAACGACACATCGCAGACTACCGCAGGGACCCCCCTTATCCGTGGACCCCCAGGCCGTGCCTGGTCAGGCTCTGCCAGTGGGCCTAATGAGGCCAACTCCTTTCACCTGGGCCAGGCTCTGCCAGTGGGCCTAATGAGGCCAACTCCTTTCAATCTTCCAGCCTCTGCCTCAGCCAATTGAGGCTCAACCAATCAGGGCCGAATTGATTGCCAAGTACACTTTTCAGTTTGCAGTCTTCAGACACAGGCACACAGGCACATACACAGATCTCCATGTGGGACAGTTAAAATGGGTGCTATGACAACGTACTGTATATCATTAGGTTCCCAAGTTGCATCGTTCCCTAGTAGGCCCGTGGCCAAATGCGACGGGCACGTACAGGTGTAGTTACAAACAAAATGTAGGAAACATAAAATAAGGGGCTGTTCACTCACAACCCACCAAAAAGGATCAGTGCTCTAAGTAGACTAGAGACCAGACATAGTTGGCTCTGTACTCTTTTTTTCCATCTATTAATCTCTTCACCAAAAGTAGCTCAGTAGTGTAAAGCCCTAACCACACCAGAGGTTCGCCATGCAACTCCTTACAACTGCCATTGGGAATAATGCAACTACTTGCAACCATTATTCCCAATGGCAGTTGCAAGGAGTTGCATTGGTGTGGTTTGTTTTGTTTCAAGGAGTTGCAAGGAGTTGCATTGGAGTGTATTTTTTTGTTTCAAGGAGTTGCATTGGTGTGGTTTGTTTTGTTTCAAGGAGTTTCATTGATGTGGTTTGTTTTGTTGCAAGGAGTTGCGAATAGTTGCAAGGAGTTGCAGCTGGTGTGGTTAATTGGGCCTTACGCTGTGGCACGTTGTGAGCTCGAAGGTATAACTCAATTCAATTTCATTTTTCCAGCTCTCGAATAAATTATTTTCTTCAAACATGGGTGAGACTCTGTAGTTAACGTTGTTAGCCATCCTCTGCTAGCATTGATATAAGTTAATAATGACAACCATCTTCTTTGTAATAATGTACTTTACTGAGTTGAACTTTAGGCAAAATAATAACAAACTGGCCAATGCCATTAATAATAGACTGACTGTAAGAGCCCGCACATTATGCAATACCCGCTGGGAAGTACCGTCGTAAACACAAATAGAGTGGCAGAACAGAACCCAAGGTATCAAAATAGTGAGCAATGCAAAAACATAACATTTACATAAGATCGTCTATTTCTGGCCAATGTTCCTTCCAGTGGTTAATGTTACATTCCTTCTAGTGGTTAATGTTGCATGTTACTGGATGAATGACTCTTGATACTCTTGTTGCCATGCGGCGCAGCACAAGTACAGGGAACACAATGCACCGTATCATCTAGCCGCTACTGTATACTGTGGACAGCCTGCCCATGAGAGACACTTAAAATAACTGTGCTGTGTCCCATGTGATGCTCTCAGCTCTCTGACATGTGTTTGCATGAGTGAGTAGTGTGTGTGTGTGTGTGTGTGTGTGTGTGTGTGTGTGTGTGTGTGTGTGGTGTGTGGTGTGTGTGCGTGTGCGCGTGTGTGTGTGTGTGTGTGTGTGTGTGCGTGCGTGTGTGTGTGTGTGTGTGTGTGTGTGTGGCTGTGTGCGTGTGTGCGTGTGTGCGTGCATGTGTGTGTCTGAGTGTGAGAGTGGAGGACGAGTGCGTCATTGCTCTGAAACACTCACTGAGGTATAACATCACTGATGCTGTGCTGTCTTTAACCTCATCTGTGCCTGAAAAGTGTTGAAGTGTGTGGTCTCTGTGTGTTCCTGCACAAATAAATGCTTGTGTCCGTATGTGCAACACAACAACAACATCCTTTTATGTGCGTGCATGCGTGCGTGCGTGAGCACATGTGTGCAGTATCCTACCAGTTCAGAAAGCATGAAAAATGTACCATTCCCAGTTAGTATTAGCGGTTCCTATTGTTTCAGCTGCACATGCTGAACATGTGACTGGATCTTTCATTCTTAACTTTATTCTCTCTCTCTCTCTCTCTCTCTCTCTCTCTCTCTCTCTCTCTCTGTCGCGCCCTTCCATCAGTGAAGCAGTGACTGTACAGTCACGTTTTTGCTTCATACTTCACAAACCCCTGAAGGCGAGCCATCTCAGGAGATTTCACATTAGAGTGAGCTCACACATATATGTACACACACACACACACACGCACGCACACACACACACACACACACACACAGACAGATATGTACATGTACACACATGTGCATGTGTGTGTATGTGTGTGTTCACACGCGTGCCCACGTGTGCCTGAGATTCACCTGTCGGCACTGATCGTGGATCAGCAGAACAGACAACCGAGCGCAGCTATGCTGTAATTCATACATGAATTCATACATGCATGAATCCGCAAGTGAGCACTAAAAATAAAACCCCAGCCTTATTTATTTATTTTCCAACGATCCCCATACACCCACCCACATCACCTCCTCTCCCCCCTCCCTGCCCACATTCATTCAGCCTCTTCTGCTCACCCGCCTACTCGGAGGAGAGGGGAGCTAAAAATAGAGGTCTTTCCCCTGCACGTTTCTGCGTAATATCCTTGAGTCTCGCATCCTCCCTACACCCCTCCTTCCCTCCTCTCTGTCTCTCTCCTTCCCCCCCCTCTCTCTTTTCTCACTCTCCTCCCTCTTTAGCCTTCCTTGTCGCGCGTGCGTTCGCAATCTCACGCACGCACATTTCCATTTGAGCCTGAGTAATTAATTTATTCCTCTGCTTTGTGTGTTTGCGAAGGCAGTGGGGGGAATTAAATGGGGGATGGTGCATGTGTGTGTGTGTGTTTGTGTGAAGGGTGGGCCGGGTGGGCATTGGTGAGGGCACATTGGGGTGGTGGTTGGGGGAGGCAATGCTCCGCATTTAAATGAAACACGTTAAAACCTATTTCCTGTGTACAATCTTTCGCCGATGTCTTGTTTGTTTACTACAGAAGTGTGACCTATCTCTCCAGAATCCTAGACTCCTGTGTTATCTTGCACTGCAGATGATGCAGATGTTGCACCGCAGAAAACAGATGACGATGACCGGGCTGAAGCGAGAAGAGAAAGGCCATGCGATATTGAGACACGATTAGTCGTTTCTCTTGCGACGATAAGGCCAGCACATGTAAACACGTGGGAAGAGATCAGAGCTGATATCACTGGGAGGTCTAGGCTTTTCTGCATTTCCTATCCATTCGGTCAGTTGATTGGTTTCTTCTGCCTCGTGGTGCAGGCTTCATGGTAATCAGAAAGATGACTCATGCGAGTGTTGTGTTGGCACAACCGTGGCTGACCCACATTCCCTGACAACCTTTCACACCTGCTGTCCACTCACATTATGCAAACTACTATGTAATTTTTTTTTTACATAAATACCCTAGCCATTGAGCATGTTTCGCTGACTCGGGCATGTATCCTGGCATTGCTTCCGGGGACAATCCATTGACTTGTCCTTCTGTTGCTACTGTATGTTGAGATCACTGTTGACACATCGGCATGCATGCATTCTCCCACACAACCTACATCCTATACCTTAACCCTTTGTCCTTCCTCAAACAACAACAGCATGTGCTGATTTCTCTTGCTTGTCCATCCGATAATGTGTACCACTTAAACTCGATTCTCATTATATTTGTTTTGGGTAATAGGATAGGATAATTTGTATCCCCCTATAAGCTGATAGTAGCGTGTGCTGTTGTGAGTATTAGTCGTGTACTGTACTCTGTACTGTACTTTGATTAAATTTGGAAGGAATCTTTGAGAAATGACAGAGTTACCGTGAGGGGGTCCCCGGAACATCCAGACCCCCAGGATTGTCCCCGGCAGCCAGCCCGGTTCCGGCGAGCCTTCCCACGTTCGAAACGGTCGAGAAATGACAGAGTTACCGCGTGGGTACCCTGGGGATCCCCCGAACATCCAGACCCCCAGGAATGCACCCAGGGGGCCGGCCCGGTTCCGGCGAGCCTTCCTGCACCAGGAACGGTCGAGAAATAACAGAGTTACCGTGTTGCAGCTTTCCGTGCTTGGACAGACACAGGGACACGCATACATAGGGACACACATTGCTGCGTAATGGAGCGGAGGCACCGCTCAAAAATGACCACCTATAATCATAAATAAATGATTAAAGTGGTTAATTAATTGTCCACTTGTAATGGCCCCTACTGTTTTCATGTTGTCTGTGTTGTTGCCCGTACTGTGATGCACAGTGATGCACGGAGCAACATTATATGTATTAAGTTTACTATTACCATGTGCATGCAGGCATTCTCTAGTCAGTGGCGCTCCGAGAGGCAGTACTTTCCATAATGACAAGAAATAGTGAACAGGTCTGGAAACGACAAAACACCTGTTATTTTCACATTCTTTGTTGCAGTCTGCTGTCGAGTGTTGTTCAGAAACATGGAACCTCTCCGCCCCACCGACCAATAACAAGCCAATGACATCACACACTCAGGAGAGACCCCCGTGCTCTAGTCTCACATCAGCACCACGCCGTTTTGGCATTACATTCCAATTTTACACGCACGCACAAACGCACACACACACACATCCTACCTTCTACTGAGCTACATACAGTAACAGATGGTACCACATTGACTCATGACTGTATGGCAGCGTGTCCTTTCATACACAGACTGTGTTTATTCCCAGGGCAAGATTATTGAAGCTGCCGTGTCCTGGTGGTCAAATCTGTTCTTACAAATCTGCCACATTTAAAACACTACCGTGCGTGCCACTTTACTGTGCTTATATCGTCTGAAACCCTAGTGCGCCTGTGCTGTGCTCAAGTCTGCATGTGTAGCCTGGAAACAAGACAAGTCTGCAAGGGGAAAGAAAATCCCTGGGGAGATATATCTACGCAGTGATATTAGTCTGGCAATGCCAGGAAGAGTGTACTTCCATTGCTTCATGTGCTGTGTGAGCAACTTCATTGAAATGAGGGGGGTGCGTACGTACTGTAGATATAAGTATTTGGCTTCATAATCCTCATGGGGCCCGTGCACGTGAATTGGAAAGGTATTCTTCTGGTTTGAGGGAAAGGATTTCTGGTTTGAGGTTTCTGGGCTGATGACTACAAAACGATGACTACAACATGACATAAGATATCATCCGCTCCCGACCGGATCACACTGCAATTTAGTAACACAGACCAGGCTTTCCTCTGAGGTGGAAAGCCTGGTGACTCGACGTTAGTCGGAACCCAAGAGTGATCAGCAAGATATTCTGATGGTGTGATTTTGTTTGTCTTTCCTCTTCATTCAGCAAGGTCACACACCTGGTCACCACAGCAAGCTTGTTTCCCCAAATTTCCGATAACATTCATGTTGTTTTTCAGTTCATCTTCAAGGCCTTTTCTGTTGGGTGGGGTTTGCAGCCGGGGTAACACTCTACACAGGTCCCCACTGCCTATGGCATCATTTTTTATTTTTTTACAAACCAGCCTCCCACAGATTGACGTACCCTTGCTTTTTGATGACAGAAGCCATATGAGGTTGTCTGAGTTCTATATCCACCTGCTTGGCGGTGGACTTTTTCTTTGTGCAATCAAAAGTCCAAAGGAGGAAGTCCTAAATTGTTCATGAGGAACGCTGAAATGCCTCACTGTCACCAGCGATGCAGATGGAGCATCTCTCTCTAAACATGCACGCACGCACGCACGCACACTCACGCACACGCACACACACGCACACACACACACACACACACACACACACACACACACACACACACACACACACACACACACACCTTTGTGTTGTGAGGACTTCATTCCCCAGATCTGAACCTCGTTGCTCACGGTGACATGCTCAACTTTAACTTGTAATAGTCGTGTGAAGAAACCACTTCCAAGGCTCAAGAATGCTTCTCACAAAAGGTGACCTGTCCAGATTTCCAGTTGTTATGGGAACATTTGCAGCTCTTTAAAGGATAACGCTGGTTGGTGTTGTAGTTGTTGAATTGCGTTGCACGGTAGCAAAAGAATGAAACCTTTGTTTGATCAACAATAACGTAGTGCTGTGCACCCGACCCATTCTAGTGTCAAAAAGAAAACTCCAGCTATCTCTAGAGGAATTATCAACTTACTGACGGATGGAAGAGGGTGTTAAGCATTTGCCTACTAATAACATCCACATCTGCCTAGGGATTCAAACTGTTTATCTGCACATAGAAACAAACCCATGTTGGAGAGATGACTGGTTGGAGCCAGAACCACCCACCCACCCATGACATTATCTGTAATCTTCCACAACACAAGCAACGTAAGCACTCCTATCTACTTCTGCAGCTTCCCAGTCTCAGCCTCTCAGTCTGAGGGTAATTGGATCTGGTAATGTTGCCCAGATAAACAAGTCATTCTGTGGGAAGCACAGCGTCTTGTTTTCATTTTAAGGCAGTCGGTCAATCCCTCCAATTCCTTTACGTTGTTTTTTCATTTGTTTCTATCCAGAGTCCAGTGGGAGGAGGAGGGAGAACATATGATATGCCAGTGCCCACAGCTCCTCTCTGATAGGAACAATTTAGTTTCAGTATAGAAGCTAACTAATATGACTACAACCATGTTAGCTGTGAGCTGGAAAGTTGTGTCACCATGAAATGGGAACGGGTCAACTAAACACTCGGGCAGTGCTGTCGTGCCCCATATGCGAATAACCAACAACGTGACCGCCTAAGGCCCCGGGAGTTGCTATAAATAAAAAAATAAAAAAATAAAAAATAAAAATGTGTTTAAAAATGAGGAGAGGGTAGATGTACTTTATTACAAAAGTTAAAACGCCAACATGTTTCTGAGTCTTCATCAGGGCTGATGAAGACATGTGTTTGGGTTTTAACTTTTGTAATAAAGTACATTGATTTTACATACGCTCTCCTCATTACTTGCGCAAGCAGAGCGTGCAAGTACTGTAATCGGCTGGGTATGTATGTCGGTGTTGTCCACCGGACAATAAGTATGTATCTCTCTCTCTCTCTCTCTCTCTCTCTCTCTCTCTCTCTCTCTCTCTCTCTCTGATGCACCCTTACACCTGTTAATGCTTACACACCAATTGTCTGTCTCTTGATCACTCTTTCTTTCAGTCTCTCTCTCTCTCTCTCTCTCATTATCTCTCTCTCTATCTACAATTTTCTGTCTCATGTTTGTACTTTCTCTCTGTCAGGCATAGCTGTGAAGTTAGAGGGCAGCAGCTGACACTTGTAGATAACATGCTATCAGTTGTGTTCCCTCGCTCAATATCTCTCTCTCTCTCTCTCTCTCTCTCTCTCTCTCTCTCTCGCTCTCTCTCTCTCACACCTTTTCTCAATCTGCCAGTCTGTCTCAGTTCCCTTTTCTCCATCTCACTCATCCATCCAGTGACTCTATATGTCCACTTGCAACAGCACTTGCCTCTTACACTAGGCTGCACAATATGTACAGTACTGTGAATACCGTTCTTATTGTAAGTCGCTCAGGTTGAAAGTGTCTGCTAAGTGCCTAAATTGTAAAACATGTGTTGTCATCGCAGTATAAACATGTGCCATGTATTCACGGATGTTTTTGTTTAGATTAGAAGACAATGCTTCAAGAGGAGGGGGAAGTTATATTCATCGTAGCAGCTGTAGCCAGGTGCAATATTTTCAGTAAAAACATTTGTTGTTGGAGTGGAAATATCCAAATTTCAATCCATTTATTTATTCTTCCTTTTTGTCAGTGTGTAAATACAGTAGGCTTGTCATCATCTGGTTTCTATGTTAGCAGCAAGCCTAAGGCAGAAAGACATTCAAACAGTACAGTTCAACACACATGTTGTTTACTTACAAGTCATATCATCGCAATCTATTATATATTTGTAAAGTGGTACCCAAAAGTTGAAAGAAAACCAAAGCCACGAACGCTACGTCGCTACTGCAACGCCCACAACACCATCTTACACACTACAATCACACACACACTCACACACACTCACACAGGCAGTGACGTCACACACTTACCCTTCGCAGTGTTCGGGACCTATCTCCTACTAAAGCGGCCCTCGCCAACGCTGAAAACCAGCCGTCAAGTCTTTGCACTGGCACTAACACTGGCTCCCTTCCACACTCACGCCGGCAATGCATTTGTTTAATACAAACATTATCGCCCCAATCACCCACACCCCTGAGGCTTCCCTACACGGAACACTAACCACTGCTGCCTATGCTGTTGCCCCAACAGGTCCAGAAACAAGGCCTTTAACCACGCTACTTACATACACTACAACTCGCTTACAATTCGCAAACCTGGCAACACTGCCCTGGCTCACACGTCACCAGCTCTCAGAAATTCACAATCTGTTCTCTCCGTCTCTCGGCTCTCGCAGGAGAAGACACAAACAAGGAAGGGGAGCAATTGGATTTGGCTTATTCCTTCTAAATGTCTGTATTTAAAATATCACTGACACAGCGATTCCCTTACTTACATCAACATTGTTGTTTGTCAATAGTTGTTTTTTGCCTAAGTAAAACAATTAGACTGTTCGCTACTTCACATTGGCTTCTCATTGCATGCACACACACACACACGCACACGCAAGCCTGTAAGCCACCCCCCCCCACACACACACACACACACACACACACACACACACACACACACAGGCGCGATTACATACAGTTTCATTCATGCAAACACGGCACTTCTGCCGCGGAGTGCGTGGCGAAGTAACTCTGGGATTGAGTGATCGTGAAGCGGGTACAAAATTCTAGTATTCAATATCACATATCTCATGTTTTCCTAATATTGTGCAGCCCTAAGACACACACACACACACACCAAATTGTCCACTTGCATACTCGGTCAGTTCAAACCAATTACCTGTAGGTCATGTGGTGTGTAAGGAGACGCATGTTTGGTCTTTACAGAATAGAGATAAGAAAGGTGGAGTAAAAATCATGAATGCAGCATCCAGTCTGCCACATTGAGCTGCTACCAAACATCAGAGTCAAACAGCAATTCCAATTACATGGAATTCAATGTACGCGGGCACCACAAATTAAACATGTTTTCTACAGTATATATTATTTATATAATTACTAGTCCTTACCCGTTGTGAGATATTGCCCCCCTTAAATATCGTTAATTACCGTTCATTTTAACTTGCAGCAGCACTATAACTATAACATGAAAGTATTTGTACAAATGCATGGTAGGGAAATGTTTTCATGGAAAGGACCGCAACATTTACAGTTATTAGCCCACAGACCCCCATTTGAAAAGTATGAAGGACGCCCAGTTGGCCAGTTTTCACATGCACCACAGAAAGTATGGACAGTCGCACAGGTACTCCCAAATGTATTTTGTAAGTCGCACAGATCAAATTGTAGGTGCATTTGCGTCCAAAATGTGCACAGTTTTGAGGTCTGGCTTGAGAAAAATCATGGCTTTTGCAACCTGTGATGTTGTGAGCTTGTAGATTAGCTGTTATGTACAACGACATTTGCGCTCTCAATCTGCAATTGAAAGATGGCATTCCCGGAAAATTCTCTTAAACTCACACTCCTTATAGGCTACTATACAGTATGTGCCCGTAATGGATTGAACAAGTTGTGGGTGGGATTGACATTAGGCCACCCAGCCTGGTGAAGACCTTTAAGAGCAGTGTGCTGTGCTCAGCTCAATGGCATAATGTCAGAAGCGTATATTGTCCATTGGGCCACTCGGACACGGGCACAGTCAATTGAGATCTGGCCCAGTCTAGCTTCTAAAAGATGTGGGCGAGAAACAAACTAAACAACAAAAGATACATTCGCAACCCCTCAGCCCTGTGCATGCAAATTTCTACTAGCCTGGCTTTGGGCAGACACATAAGATCCACTCAGCCCCCAGTTAGGGAGCATGAGTGAATCCACGTTATCAGTCTGCCCAATGCCAGGCTAGCCAACCACAGCAAGCCTCTTTTGTTTTCAAATGGCCCTCACATCGGCAAAACCGGTTTCACTGTGCCTGGAAGATAAAGAGGGTCCAAAAACAACAGACTTATTGTACAACTAGCATGCTAGCATGGCATTGGTCCGACCTCCCGTTAGTCCAAACATTACTAACACTATCCCAAACCCTCCTAACCCTAACCTCACAGGAAGCCACGGGTGATCTGTAACCCACAGCACATGTGATTTGTAAACCCGCAGCACAGGTCGGACTAACGGGAGGTCTGACTTAAGGGCAGACTCCCCACACAAGTGCCCACCATTCCACAATTTGGGAATTGTGGTCACCTCTTGTCTTAACTTTTTCGCTGCCATCTACATTTATATGATATCTATGAGTTTCCCCGGCCTGACATAGCGCGTGGAAGGAATACGTTATTCAGACCAGTTCCTTTTCCCTCCATCAGGCGCCCCGGCTGGCCAAGGGGAGGTAGTTTAGAGACCAGGATTACTGCATGTTTTGGACACAGGGAGAACATGCAAACTCCACACAGAAAGGCCCTTTCACCAACCCCACCTCGGGTATGGGCACTGATGACGCAGAGGAGAGAACACCCCCCCCAGCGCCTCCCAGCCCAAATCACACCTTGGAAAGCATGGGTGTCTATTTCAAACAAAGTGTTTTTTGACTGGGGGGGCCTTTTTTTGACAGCAGGAATTGCCTGTCATAATTTGACCCCCCAGTATCAGGATGTATTAGGATGTTGATATTCATTCATCAGCCAACACTCCCCACTCACAGGTAGTAAGATACATTAAAATGGAGCTGGACCACTTTGACGGACTAGCCGGAAATGACATTGAATGTTGCCTAATAGACGCTCCTAGACTGTAGAATGGTGCGCTCTGTTATCAAGTAAGTAATGTTCCGTCTTTTGATTAATGTCCGTCTTTGGCGTCAGGCATAATTATTTAATAGGACGGAGGTCTCCATCTGGGGGCGATAAGAGTGTTAACATTTAGAAAGTTGAGAGCCATCCAAGCCTTAATGTCGTTTAGACAATCAAGAAGAGGTGTCAGGGAACTGTTGCTTTCCTTTTATAGGGGCATATAGATTTGGGAATCATCTGTATTAAGGTGATAGGAGCTCAGTTCTGGGCTCTCCCCATTGACAGAGGAAGAGTAGCGCCCAGGATTACAGCATCTGGTGAAATGTCTGGGAAGTTATTTATAGTTTGCATTTTGCAATGAATTAGTCGCTACTAAATTAATTAATTAAGCACAGGTCACAGGTCAATTTGGTCATTGACGAGTCTTATACTCGTACTCTCATACTTTATTTTTCAAGAGTATTGAGTTTAAATCATTGATTTAAAGGACAACTCAATACAGTTGAAAAGGTACTATGAGTGTAGGTGTGAAAACTGCAGCAATTGAACCATTTCCTGCTCCTCTGAGAGACACAGAGACAAAGCGACCCATTTGTCACTGTATCAAAACAACAGTTTATTTATTAGTCCCCTCTGCCAGCTTGGTATATGAAGTGAAATGAATTGACTGCAGCGTAGGCCTCTACAGCAAGGACAGCAGCAAGTCCAATTGATATATATATTTGACCACGGAGTCATGGACACCAATCTGAAAATGTTTTGGCCCTCATTTATCAACATGGTGTAGACCAAATAATGGGCGAAATCACCGCAATCTCTGGCATTTATCATTATAACGTGACTTTTGACTAGTGTAAGAGTTGTCTACACCTTTTCTGTCGTAAACGTGCGGGGCAGCATTGTCTGTTATTGGCGTATAAAGCATGGAGTATTAAGTTGGTAAAATGATTGTGATGCTGTATTTTTAATATCCCCCGCCCCCACAACCACCGCCCCACACCAACACAACATCTACACAACTGACACAATGCTATACACAATGCTACATAACACAAACAAAACATCAATATTTTAAAGCCTGAAGCGTAATGCTGCACAGTGCATGGCATATTTCAGAGCATTTGGGCTTCGTTACATCAAGCAGCCGTGAAGATAATGGTAAGGCCAAAGGTCAAGGAGTGGCATTACGAAAAATGCTATGGGAGCTCAGAGTTATTCGCTCTCTTTGTTCATTTGTGTGTGAATGGGTTGTATCCTCTCATGTAAACATTGTACCCACACATACTATTTACTGCTGTCAGTGTTCTTAGAAGGGACGATGGGTTATTTATTGTACACAACAGGGCCAAAACTGTTGGCGCATTAGAGCACAGCAAATGTTTCGTAGAGAAAGGTGTTTTTATGCGTATACATCCAGATCAACGTGCAATTAAAATTAGCAAGTGAACGTTTGAATGGAATTGACTTCGACTGATCAGACATGCAGGGTCAATGACGAAAGTATTACACAGCTAAAGATGATATCTGTGCGGTCATCATGCCAAATGAACACAATGGTCTATTTATTTTTGCAATTGCACCATACATACACACAGTATACATAAATACACACACACACATACATACACACACACACGCCCATATAGAACTCAGCATTGCTCCATGTATGAGTCTCAAAACTGGCTATCACCTAAATCACAAAGACACTCACATTGGCTACAATTTATTTTTAAATGTATTTTCTTTCATTATCCACAGTACCTGAAACAATTTCTTGTCCCATACACACCACCCTATAATTTAAGACACACGGACCATCCCTACTTTACAGTCCCACAAGGATAAAAAAGGAAAATGCAGGGCGCCGTGCCTTCAAATTTAAAGCTCCATCTGATTGGAATGACCTACCAAGTCCATTTAGATCAGTCACTTCCCTCAATGTATTTAACCCTCTTCTTGGCAGTTGTCTTTGTTTTCCATAAACATAACATACTGACTGATCTGCATGTACCTTCATAATTATGTGTTCCCTGCTGGTTCGGTGCTGCTGTTCATTATTATCACATGTGCATGCTGGTATTGCTTGTTTGTTTTTTGCTTAGTAACATGGTTTTATTGTGCAATGGATATATTTTCCCCCATATGAACTCTGCTATTTAGGGTTCAAACAGTGGGGTGGGAGCTACTGTATCTTGGGGAGAGCTTTTGTTCTGTTCTGTTTTGTCCTGTCTGTATGTATGGTTGTACTGTTGTATTGTTTTGTGAACTGTATTGTACAATGTATCTGTGTTGAGGACCCCCTCTAAAATGAGATGTGACATCTCAAGGGGCTTATCCTTTCAATAAAGGTATATACTGCATACCTTTCCATAGCATTGTAGTAATTGGGGTGGGATTTACCCTATATGCTGGACGGATGGACGGAAGGATAGACCTGCATGGTGAAATGGGCACTCTGTTCGACCTGATCGGACACTGTAGAATATATGTTTCAGAGGACGTTACCAACTGTTTGTTCTCAGTAAGAGCTAATGTTATTGACATTGATTGAGAACATAATTTATCATCAGTCAATGCAGCTATAATGTTACAAAAGCAACAACAACATTTAACTGTTTTAAAACTACAAGGAAAGATATAGCTTGCCTCCTGCTGCAGATCTCAGCTTTACAGTCAAAGCCAGAGTCCTTCCAGCCAGACTCAATCTTTTCCTGTGTTACCCTAATAATATGTTTCCTCATCATTGTCTGCACCATGACCACAATCTGCAGTTACTGAAACTGTCAAATGGTTGTAGGCCATAAGGTATTGTACATTGCAAGACACGACATAATTTTATCTCTTAGTTGAGGACATAAATTCAAGTTCATATGTTTCATCATTTGCCAAAACGTTTAAGCACTCTTGTGTTTCAAGTCAACTGCCATATCTTCATGTGCAATAATGATGCCTTTTCATATGTCACAGATAATGCACCAGATTTTGTTGTTGACGAGGACAGTAGAGAAGACCATTTTGGAAGTGTACATTTGACCACAGCCTGAAAGAGGCATTCCTTACCAAGTGTTATGGATGATATTATACAGCTTGGTTACAAATGTAAACTACTTGTTTCTATTTGGAAGCCTCTGCAATGTCATGAATCAGTTGTGAGAGGCCTGCAGATTGCAGGAATGCCCAAGCCTAGAGTTATTGGCAAAATTATGTTCAGTGTCTGTGATAATTGGCCCCATATAATGGAGGAGCTAGGCCATTCTTCCTGTACCCGTGATTTGTATCCTGAAGCACTTGTTGAGTTTCATAAGTTTGTGCATGTACTATCATTTTTGATACGTACACTCGCAGGCACGGCACGCACGCATGCGCGCACGCACACACACCCACTGCATACAAAGTTGTACACAGATCGGTGCAGTTATACTGTAGGTAAAAACACAAATTGGCCTGTTATAGCGCCACCATGAGGCTGTTTTGAAGATACAAAGGTGCCATTTCTTCCTCAGCCTAGTAGGAATGTGTGCGCAATATTTCAAGGATCGCATCACTTCGCACACATGATTTGAGGCATTTTGTTCAAAACAGACCAATTCTGCACACTTTGGGTTTGGAAGGCAATTTAGCCAATCAGGATGGAATATGGAAAATTGGACATATCCGTGTTGATCACATCACTATAGAGATAGTATGGATAAAATCTGTACGAGTAATATAAAGAAATGTGTTTTGCAAAGAATCTGCCTCATGGTGGTGCTATAACTGGCCGTTCTGGAGAATTTGGGGCAGAGGTTTGCAATTGGCATCCAGGGAGTGTATGTATGTGCACAGTTTGGCCTTGACCGGGCAAACCGTGCTGGAGATTTACTGTACACAGACGGACGGACGGACGGACGGACGGACGTGGTGCAAAACACACGGAGAGAGAAAAGAGGAAATAGTACAGTGAGATAGAGAAAATAGTTAAAATGAGGAAAATGTTACGAAAGATTAAGGAATAGAGAGGTGATAGAGCCACAATGCTCAGAGGACAATGAAATTAGGGTAGAGAGCAATGTGGTAAATAATGAATTAAAGTAGCTGCTAAAATATGTTAATATTTCATATGCGTGAAGTGAATACAAATGTAATTAAACATAACTGATCACAGGAGCTGTTCTATGTATGTTCAGTGTATTAAATTTATTTTGTATAGTGTCAGGGTGATGAATATTTAGACCTGTCTAGACTGGCTATATATATAACTCTAAAGTGGGTGCATTTTAACAGAGTGATTAAAAACAGGAAACAAGTTATACAGAATAATTATGTAAATGCACTGAGCCAACTTCAACATCCAGCCGTTGGCCTCAATCTCCATGGCTGCTCTATAACCTCTAGTGAGGACCTTCCTTGGTATCTCTCTGCCAAGAAATTAAAATTCTCTTCCGATTTGCTTCCGAGCACACAAGAGGGCGGATCACCGCAGGTGTGAACGCAAAGAAGTTGGTATTTTGCATATGACGAGGAAGGAGACAGCATTATTACGCAGCATAACGATGTCAGACGTGGTCTAATGAAGAGATAGAAGCCCTTATTGCAATGTGGCCAGATAATCACATTTTATACAAAAACCATGCAGCGTAGGCTACAGGATATATTGAGAGAATGGAGGCGATTGGGTTCCATCACACATTTGCACAATGTCGCATAATATTAAAGTAAAGAGTTTGCGCTACATACAAATCTGTGACAGTAGTGCAGGTGATGAGAAAGATAAATTCACATGGGGGGCACATGTTAGTCCGACATCCCAATAATCCGACACCCCATAAATCCGACTACCTATAGGGTTGGGGTTTAGTCAGATTTATGGGTGTCGGATTGGACGTAATATTATGAGCAACCATTATCTGATGATTATTAATTGTATTACTGGTTACATAGTATGGTGCAGTACCACAGTGACCTAGGGGTAGAGAGACTGCCTTGGAATGGCTATCGAAAGGTTCCCAGTTCGATCCCGGGCTGAATATGTGTGTGAATGGGTGAATGTGATGCACAATCTATGTAAAGCACCTAAGGCGCTATATAAAGACACTGTTTACAATTTACGGCAACCAGGGACAGATTAAACCCCACGAGGACCCCTGGGCCGATAATGTTTTAGGCCCCCCCACCCATGAATGGCCCCAGGAGCCCTTGTCAGGGCCTCAAACGCAGTACAGTGTGGTCCAGTGTCCCAGAAGGGCCCCTGAGAGCCAAGGGATTTGGCCCTAAGGGCAACACAGTGTCAAGGGAGTACCAGAATGAGCTAAGCCGATCATCATGTTAATAACTAAATGATGAGAAATTCAAATAATCACAACGTGCGTGCGTCCTCAAGTAGAATATGTGCCCATGTGGATCTCCCCCGAGCTGGCAATGGAAATGATATAGCAGCTATAACATTATAGGACGAATGGCACAAGTAGCTGATCTACATGCCCTTGTAGGGTGCATCTGGGCGTAAGCATGGGAAGGCCTCGGGAATATAAAGGTGTTGAGTCCACTAGGTTGATAAAGAGCCACTATCGTGATGGTGTCTATAATCACCATGTCGTAGTTTATTTCACAACGGCATCAATTATCGATTGCCTAATCAGACATAACAAAACCTTTCTCTCTCTGTCCACTGCATTTTGATGCACATCCTGATTGTTTGCTGATGGACATTGTTAGTTGATCTTGGCAAACAAGATAGAGCATACTCTACACACACCGGGGCATCACTGGAACAAGGCCCCATGAGTCCACTGATACTGCAGAGAGCAGGTTGTCTGTGGCATACATGTGTATTTGAATGCTTCTAAAAATAATGTAGTCGATTGATCTTGGCGCACGCACGCACTCACACACACTCGCATGCGCGCAAGCACACGCACACACACACACATACTTGTGGCCCAGCGGAGCTATTAGCTACCCAAGCTAATGGAATCAACCCATCAAATAATTGTCACTCTATGTATCCATTTCATCTCATCCCCTGACAATAATGTGTGAAAAAAAAAGAAAAAAGCTAGCAGACAATAAACTGTGTAGCACATGAACAGGGTCAGCACCCCAGGATGTTATTGTTGCGTTAATAAAGCAGAGAGGGTTAGCCTGGCAACTAGCCTGTGTCTCACTCAGCTGCATGCTAATGACCACATTAACCGCCAGTTAGGGCCGTGGCGCCAATCGTAAAGTTCCTGTGCCAAATGTTAGGCCGCAAGAAGAGACCATCAATCAGTGTCATGTTGGGAGTGGTGAGATGACAGAAACTCCTGAGACGGGAGCAAAGGGAGATGGGATGAAAGCTTAAACCTAATTGAGTGCAGGAGTTAATTAGATGTGAGTTAACGAGGAGATATATATCAGGTGGAGAAGGTTTCTATGACAATTTGGAATGATCTTTCCACTTGTTTCTACTAAAGGATGCTATAGTGTATATTCAGAAGGATATAGGAAGTGCAGATCTACAAAATTGTAATGCAAGTATAATGCACACCGAAATGTAATCGTGTGTCTGTGTGCTTGCGTGCGTGCGTTAGTGCGTGCGTGCATAGCCTGTTAAGAGCAACCGCACGTTATGGAACAGTGATCTTGGCATCCTACTATAAGGTCACATTCTCACCTAATACTTCGGTAGACTCGAATGCGTATGGGCGGGGATTTTGGGATTCTTGCATATTTAATTGCCTGCAGTTTGCCTTCACACTGTCATTCGCAGCAATTGGAAACGCAGCAACCTTTATCAATGTGTTCCATTCATAAACTAGCCTACACAGTGAAATCTATGGTGATAAAATTACACTCATAACGTGCATGTGTCGTGCCGTCTGGGACCCCCCCCCCCCTCTCTCTCTGTCTCTCTACGCACTGTTCTTTTGGCACAGCGCTGCATGAGCGCACTGATATAACTCCCCAGTCCCCACACAGTGACAGCACTCCATGTTTACGGCACGCACAGACAGACAGACAGACAGAATATTCTGTAGGCTATAATAGGCTACACTGCAGTGTTTTTATGTGTTTTCTTAAGCAATTGATTAATGTACACGTCCACATTTCGATCAGGGCTTCAGTCTCCTCATTCGACCACGTCTATCCACAGTAACGGGACATATTTGCGCTGCGTAAAATATGCCTTCTCCGTCTCCAACTGTGTTCAGCTCCTCACGCGCCACATTGTTTGCTTCATTTCCTTTATTTACTGCGGATTGCATTCACACCTGCACCGAATCGTAGTCAAGTGCGATTGGAAGCGACGCGAAACCCCCGTTTTTGGGCGGAGTAAAATGCGGTTCTTTGCTGCGCATTAGGATTCGAATGAGCCTTCACACCTGCCAAACGAAGCGCACTTTCTGACAATGCGCAGCAGGATGCGTTTTAATCGCAGGAAAGCTCTCTGGTGAGAATGTGACCTAAATGCGCCACATCTCTGTGCATACGTGTGTGTGCGTGTGTGTACGGTTGTAATGCACGTAACTCGAGAACCGTTTGACTCACCGACTTCACATTCGACACACGCGTTCCACACCCCCACAGGGAGTGCAGTGCCCGGTATCGAGTCGGTCGGACCCACGCTTCTCCAGAGCCACCACAAAAGGCTCTGCTCAGGCTCTGCCAGTGGGCCTAATGAGGCCAACTCCTTTCACCTGGGTCAGGCTCTGCCAGTGGGCCTAATGAGGCCAACTCCTTTCACCTGAGCAATTTCCAGCCTCTGCCTCAGCTAATTGAGGCTCAACCAATCGAATTGATTGCCAAATACACTTTTCAGTTTGTAGTCTTCACACACAGGCACACAGGCGACGGGCACGTACAGGTCTAGTAGGCTATAATTGTGCCATGTCTCTGTCTGACTGCATGTGTGCGTGCATGTGTGTACGGTTGTAATGCCTAAATGTGAAGAACCCAAACCAGGAAGGAGCTGCATGCATTCTTAATAGAATGATCAAAGTGTTTAGATGTGTGCTGCTGCCTGCTGCTATTACTGTACAACCTTGACCGAAAATATATACACAAGTAACTGCGGTTGAATGGGACCACGGTGTTAAAAGGATCAGACACGTGTCAATACTCATGGTCAATACTAAGAATTCCATCAATGACTCCGATGCAGTAAACAGCCTTAGTTTGTAGTCAATACCATGCATCAATGCATCTACAGAGAGCCTGGCAACTCCATGGGGATCACTGGCCATGGTGAAAAGTAAATTGAATCTAAGCTGTAATGTAGATGCATGCATGCAGTTTGCACACACACAGCATGCACAGACTCAGAATCATTTACATGTTTATTATATCTTTCTCTCATTCTCTTTCACTCACACAGAGATGCAGATATTTGCATACACACATGGATGTCGATACTTTCAGTCTATTTCACACACACGCATGCACGTGGCGCAGCCACACACGCACGCACGCAGCCGCACACACACACACACACACACACACACACACACACACACACACACACACACACACACACACACACACACACACACAGACAGAACATGAGAACTTTTGAATATTTGAGGAATTCATAATGTTGTAACAATTTTGCTATAATTCTAGTGAATCATACAGACTTCTGTATATCTCAGTCCTTTTCCCTTTTATGCCCATATATGTAGACCCCAGATGTCATCAGTATATGCTCATATAAGGGCTTTACCCCTTTTGTGCCCATATATGGAGCTGACTGATTGGTTTTGTCCTGATGCCACATGGTGACATGAGCGTGACGACGTGGTCCACCTGCTCACACAGAGTGAGCAGGTGGACCGAGTATTCAAGTAAGGCAGAGTCAATAAACCGTGATAATTCCAGGTATGCAAACTCTGACCTGATAAATCATCTGAGAAAGAAGCCGGTTCATTCAATTATGACTAACTAGACAAGGCTGATCTTTTTTTAATGGATACTTTATTGCATTTTCTACTGTATTGTATATCACACAATCAGTGTCACAGGAAAAAAGGGTTTGTTACTTACTGCTTCTTGTACGCATATGCCATGCTTAAAAGTTAAGGGTTAAAATTTTTATTTTATTCAAAACTCAGTTTATTTTGTATCCATCTCTTCTATAGTAAATGTATCTGACATTGCTATACTGTTTAACTCAAACTGTTCTAAATCTCACAGGGAGAGCTGATTGGCAGTTTGGCACCCACCGAGCAATCTGTGTAGAGTAGACCCTTGACTTGGACCTATACTCTCCTCCCCTGGGTGGGAGGGTCTGGAAGGAGTGCCACGGTTTGTGATTTAGTGAGACGGGGTCAGTGGGGTAGGGAGTGCTCCACTCTGTTCAATGTATGGGGACAGGGATTTACTATTCTGTATCGGATTGCAACTCGAACGGAGTCAGCTCAAGCGAACTTCGCAATGTTCAACATGGCAACTTGTTCACTTTAGCTCGCTCGATGGCCTAACTGATGTTCACTTGAGACGGCACGCCTCCATCGCGGTCTAAAACTACAGGGGGCAAAAGTCCCGCCCACCCAGGGAGGAAAAGCTAGTTCGCGACTTGGATCACATGACTACCAGTAAGACGCGCAAACACGGGAAGCGAACGCAGCTCGTACATATTTGGGTTTTGGACGTATAGCTGCTTTGGGGACTCCTTATAATTATGGTTATGGCTTTTTCTTTTTGATAAAATCTGCCTCCTGGTATTGCTATGAAAGGCAGATGTGAAAAATGCAGGGCAGAGGCTTTTCCTTGGCCTAGTGAGAATGTGCATGCAAAGTTTCACGGCCAACACACAAGTTCATGATTTGAGGCATTTTGTTCAAAATTGACCACTCCTGCAAACTTTGGAAGCCAATCTAAGCCAATCAGGATGTAATAAGAAAAATCTGACAAATACATCTCAATCACAGGCATGTTGTTCAAAGTTGACCACTCCTGCAAACTTTGGAAGCCAATCTTAGCCAATCAGGATGGAATAAGAAAAATCTGACAAATCCATCTCGATCACATAATAGAGATACTGTGCGTGCGTGGCCTTCAGGGAGGGCGTGCGTGCGCACAGAGTCAGGAGGTAAAATGCAGCCACACCGTGATTTATTCCCAAAAGAAGGTTAAAGCATGGGAAATGGCATGACACAAGCAGCAAACAGATAGGACATGTCGGTGTGTAGCCCCACCATGTCTTCTCACTGATCTAACACTGAGTGGGTGTGTGCTTCCTGGCAGCCTTTTATAGGCAGCTGAAACAATCAGTGCAGACTCTACCATGTACCGGTCAAACATGCAGCACTTCTGAACCCCACATAACCCACCTCACATGAGCCTATAAATCTATATCACTACACAGGTAAGTAAATATCAATTATGCCCACTATTGCAAGATAAACCACATATCCCATTATCATTAGCAGCTCCTATGCATAACTCAAACACCCCCTGGCCATTTCACTGTGGTCCAGTCCAGACCAATATGGTGCTCTGTTAGCCTGGGGACTCTTTTGCCCGAACACACTGGAACAGACAGAACAGAAGCAGTAAGTATTCAATTACCCATAAGTAACACAGTCTCAGATTACATATTGTACTTATATTGCCCTGAAACATATTGTACTCTGAACTGTATTGCACTTGCCCATCATGACCAAACATCCCTCTGTTTCCCCAGATGATACTGTCCAATGCTGAGTGGCCATCCTGCCGGATAGGAAACAACTCCCATGTTCATAATACTTTCAATAAACCAGTTCAACTCATGACTTTTCCTTTGTGTGCAAATACAACTGACTAAAGTGCATATGCTGTGCAAATATAAATACTCAATCAAACACTGGTACAATATGTGTGCGAAATAAGCATAAATGTGCAAAATATAAGTAACGGAGGACCAGTTCGTTACACATGAGAGGGCTAATCTATCAGAATGAGTATTCTCAAATTGAGTTCTGAGTGGCGGACGTACAGCGGACTGAAGGAATGATATATATTTTCTGGTTTTGTGTAGCTAAGCAAAGCTAAGAAGCTTTGCTTTAGCTACACAAAACCAAACAGAGATCACTAGATTGTAAGACTCAACGAGTAGGAATCACTATATTAAACCAAACTACTACAAACCTGCATCGCTACATGACATTCATACCCTAATGGGGAAATTATTTGTTTTTAAGAAACAAGGTTACAAGTTACAAAACAAAACAAAACAGTTAGTCTCCGTCTAGGGGAAAATGGGATACAATGTAGGGACTGAAACCCATAAAATATCTCTACTTACAGAAATGAAAGCCAACCCAAAACAAATATGGCGCAAACCCAAGGGTAAGGCAGGTAAATAAAATGTTGGGGCATGTGGAGTTTGCCCAAACTGCAAGTGCACATATGGAGTCTGCTATAAACACAACACGAGATAAATTAGCTAGATAGCTATAAACACAATACGAGATCACAACACTAGTATCGGTATTCTGTATTTCGGAAATGAAAAAACTGTATCGGGACATCCCTAATGATTATGATCTGCTCCCGCATAACAACATGATTAAAGGCCTCACAGGGGGGTCAGGCCTACGCTCCCAACACAGCTTGTCACATTTGAACAGAATGGTAATGGGCTGTATGGCACACATGGGATTAAGAAGGCCACCTGCCCATGTTTGATTTGATTTCCCTTTGTGTGTGGAGTCATCACATTGAGCTTTATATGTCTGATTCTCACTAATCCGCGCTCACTATTTCTTCAGTGATAGCAAAGCCCCCGTGAAACTGTGAGCTATAGCCTATAGGGACAGTTAAACAAGGTGGGGAAAAGATTCAGCCCAATCTGATCAGTCTGGTCCCTACAGTGCAACACTAAAAATACGCATACAGTGCAGAATAAAATAAATGTGAAATGTAGACTTTCAAAAGAAAATGGGTGTCATCCTGCCACACTATTTGACGAAGGTGCGCTGGCACTCTGTCCGGCCTACTACTATACTACCCACACACTTGTGACACACAAGCCTCCACACTACGCAGAAATATATACTGACTGCATTCCATGCCATCTCGACATTTGGTTTATGGACTTAAACCACCCCAAAACCAACTGGGCTTTATAGGAACTGCCAGTATCTGACAAAAAAGTCAGATACTATATATATAGTATTTTTCATTTCCCAAAAGGTTTTGGAGTTAGCTACTCTGCCCGACAGCAGAGATATATTGTATTGACACATTGTAATACATGTTTGGGATATAGGGTTACTGCTTAGCAATCTGTAGTAACTTATATTACTAACAGTAATAATAGCAGTGGGACACAACCCTCATTGCCTTAATGATCACTTTGACAAAAACAATAAATATCTACAAGAAGAGTCACAACAACTCCCAGCCTATGATATGATTTTAATTATTATCAGCCACTACATTGTCAACAAATTGTATCACTCCCAGCTTACCCTGCCTCCAAGTTCAAGCAGCCTTAAGCCAAATTCCAATACCCCAAATCTCGGCCACTCGCTCACTCACACTCGGTCACTCCAGCATGGCAAACTATGGTGAAATTGGTGACCTGCCGAAATATGTGACCATCTCTAGACACAACTTACATAGAAGTCTTTAAATACATGGCCTAAATACCGCTAGGTTGAACTCTGCTAATAAACAAACTGCAACAATTTACATTAGGACACTAACATTATGTGATTGTCTACACGATTGTCACATATTTCAGCAGGACACCAATTTCACCGTAACACCACCATGGAGTGAGCAAGTGTGAGTGGCCGAGATTTTGGGTATTGGAATTTGGCTTAGAGTGAGCTATAGTACCTGCATTTGTAACCTACTGGTGGCCACCCACAGAGGCGCTCCCAACATTAATGAAGCGCCAATGCAGTGCCCACACCCATCACCAACCACGTGAAAATAACTGTAGGCTAAGCACTCTTTGGCTCCTACAATGGGTTTGACTATGGATTTGCACCACGACTATGATTTGATTATTGATTTGACAATGCATTAGTACCTTGACTTACTATAGATTATTTCACTATACAGTAGATTTGTACTATGGATTTGATTATTGAGTAGACTATGGATTAGTAACTTGACTATAGATTTGACTATGGATTTGTACCAAGACTATGGATTTGACTATGAATTTGATTTGACCTCCCAGCCAGCTCAATTAAGTATCAAGCTTTACTGGAAATGCTTCGTAGAGCAATGATACATGAGGGCAATGCTTTCAACATAAAATGCTGCATTCAAATTCAGTTCGAGTACAGCATGGAGAGGGGACATTAGTGTTCTTTTCACCATAGTAAATGCTGCATCCATGGTCTGGAGAGCTACCCCCAACTCCCTGGACATGTGAAGAAGAGTTGCATTCTCAGCAAAGAAAGAGAGTAACTTTGAGCCATTTTGAAGCCGTTGCCTTGACTGTGGGGCATGTTTGCTGATTAGACCGTTCCGATGGCCAAGCTACTCCTTTTGGGGATTCTCTTGAAGAATACTGTATGGTTTGAAATAGCAGCTGGTCGGCTGACCTTAACTGACCAGGTTTAAGGCAACAGAGGAACTCTTGGAGGGACACAGGAGATGATAGGAGGAGACAGAGCTCTTCAGCAGAGGTTTCCAACCAGTGACCGTGCAAATGGGCATATTTTGCCAAAATATAGGCCTACTAACTGTGGAAAAATCTCTTTTCATAACAATGAATAAGAACTTAACATTAGTTCAGAATTAGCTTTATATCAGAAAAGAAACCAGAAATAACCAGGTGCTCACTCACAGGAGATACAAAAGTGCAGGACTATAGTAGATTGTTTTAAAAGGTGCTCAAGGCATAGAAAAAAGAGGCACTCAAAGTGAAAAGGAGGAATAGCCTTTATTTAATTAAAAGGCAACTGCCAACATGTTTCGACCATAACTGGTCTTTGCAGGGTGTAAAGGATTAATTCCGGATCGTCTCTTTTTTCTTTCTTTTTTTATTATATGTCACATGCTACTTAGGACAATGTTGCCTTATATTGGTTGTCTATGGTGTGGTATACAAAAATGGCCATAACTTATTTTCACAATATTTCTCGCAGAGCAGGCCTCTAATTCTGTGGACCTTAATGACCAAGTGAATAGATAAAACACAAATAAAAAGTACAGCATGACATCACAGGAACCCTATTCCTTGAGCTTTTGGGCCTGTGGCTCCCTGGCTATAAAGGAAAAAACAACACATATTGGCATTATTTTTACTTCTACCGTAATTAATTTTACACTCTGTGTTATGGAACGCCAGTCAATCTAAGGTTTGAACCAAAAGAAATCGCAATAGTAATCGTTCAAGGCTTTTTATGATCCATCATATGTGGGGCTGTATTTTGCGTGTCTTAAGTACCAGGTCTTATTCCCTAACTTGAGTAAACTAAAGACCTGGAGGCGTGATCAATGCCATTTGGCTATTCTAAGTGGCCAAAGAGCATTGATCACGCCTCCAGGTCTTTAGTTTACTCAAGTTAGGGAATAAGACCTGGTACTTAAGACACGCAAAATACAGCCCTAGGGTCATCCAAATACATGACTTACTTAGTCCTCTTGCATAACGCCATGTTGTGCTTGTGCCATAGTCACGTTATGCTTTAAGGTCCTGGGCTATTACATGCAGCCAGCGGGTGCGGGGGGAGCCTAGGTCGTGCTGGTAAGGCCAGGATGGTGCGTGTTGGACGATCCTCTGGCGAATGACGTGGCAATACCAACGCACTCGCCGCATTGCTGCAATGCAAGGCGAGATATATTTATACATATGATTTTTTGTGCCTGGTTATATAGGTTAATGGTATATAAAAGGTACGTGAGCATAGCAGCCGTCCCATTATATACTTATATAATAATTGCAATTCAAGGTGCAGGTTCCATTGATCGAATGAACATACTCTGAAAAGGCAGTGTTAAGTGGTCAGGTCAGATGGGTGGACCGTGAGCGCATTCAATATTTCCAAGTGGGCCACCCATGACTCAGGAAGTGTTGGACGTGCTGGAGGCTCAGTGCAGCAGATCAGTGTTCTACTTCCATTTTCTCACAGCCATATACTTGGCTGGGAGACTCGATGATATTATCGTACGGTTGCTATTAATAGAAATGGTCTGTTGTATACAATTATTTCCTTTCGTTGTCATCCTTCCCATCTCTGTGCCTCTTGCTGTGTACATTGCAATATCACAGAACAACATCAACATTAGTTTACATAAAATTTGTGAAAATCCTAACACATTCGCTTGCAATCCTAAATCGCAGAGGAGACCTTATTTCCGCCTGAAATAATTATATTCTTTTCCATTAACTTTAAATAAGTAATATTATCTTTACCAGTAAAAATCTTGATCTTTGCAGCATTATTTGGATTCCCTTCCCCAAACTTTAAATACAAGGGTGGCTGTAAGTGTCTATATAATTTTAATCGTATTGGCTGCAGACAGATCCGTGGTTCGTGAGCTATAGGTTGCTCATGGGGGTTGCTAAATATACTTTATTTTCCTTTTTGCGTGATATAAAGGTCACATTTATCTATATCGGTTACAGCCAACAGCAAAGAGTAGACTGAACACACTGAAATATTCACGATCCAATCATACTGTAGCCTACCTTGGAAATGAAAGAAGTGTGTGTGTGTGACTGTGCGAGTGTGCATGCATGCGTGCGAATACAGGCCGATATCTCTGGGCCAGGTAGGCTACAGAGAAAAAAAATTGTTATGAAAAACATTGTTCTGACATTTTCTTGTAGGCAGATCAAATTAAACATGGCAGGGAAGTGGGTGTTAAGGGACTATTTGTTATTTGTCAGAGGTTGGTATGGTGCAGAAAAGTGTGTGTGTGTGTGTGTGTGTGTGTGTGTGTGTGTGTGTGTGTGGGGGGGGGGGGTCCTGTTTTTGTATTTTGGCTTATTTTCACGTTTTTCATGTTTTTACGGTATTTTAGTGTGCAAGAGCTCTCCGCAGCACCTCATCTGCACAGGCAAGCAGCGAACGTTCCAACGGTGATATATCACGCAAAATCTGTCCTGATATGGAGTGTCGGTCATTGTGTTGCGTCGTGGCTTGAACCCATCAATTACCCAATAAATAGTAACTTAATTGTAGATCTCAAGCAATAAAAGTGGTTCATGGGGCCACGAAATCTTGCTCAAATAGAGACTCTGCGAGCAAATAATAATATAGGAGGGGTGGATGATGTCATTGCACACTCGTGGTAAACCAAGACAATCTTATTGAAAAACATGTTCTAATGAGATTTCATCATTCGCTCACTTATATATCACATCATCAGATGTTGCAGACAGCTGGAGATCATATAAGAGATCTCTAGAATTTATTCTACATATCCGAAATGTTACCTGCCGGGTGTACATTGGAAATGTCTCTGTCTGGTCAAGTTATTTCTTTAACTTTTCGACTGATGTACTGCTCTGCCAACAGCAGCATGCAGGCAGATAAAAGGACTGTTGAATGCGTGCAAAACGAACAGATCAGCAAGCTAACAACCACTAAGATACCCATGTACCTGTCTAAATACTTCCTTAATGTAAACAAAGTCTACACCCACAACACCAGAGGGAGTGCAACAAACCATGTACAACCCAGATTCGGCACAAACAAGGGACTAAATTATTTTCGCTCCTATGCCACCAAAATGTGGAACGCCCTACCAACAGTCATTAAGACATGTGAATCCCTTGACTCCTTCAAAACCGCTCTCAAAGGGCACCTACGGATGGCTGCAATTCGAAACTGCAGGCCTCTGTAAAATCTGAATCCCCCCCACCCCCTTTCCCCTCACTGTATATGTATCTTTTCCCTTTTTGCTTCCTATATGATGAATTCCTGTTCTGTTCTTTAACTACATAGAAGTGTCTATTTGTATGTCTCTAAATGTTTTGATGAATTGAACAATGTGGACCCTGTTGTAAACAAGTGTAATGCTTAATTGGGTCGTCCACTCACAGTTAACAGTCTTTGTATTGAATTTGTGCTTGAAATGTACTGTAATTCTACAAACTGTTAATAAATATTTCAATCAATCAATCAATTATAGCTTCTAGATCTGTTCTACCAGCAGAGAGAGAGAGAGAGAGAGACCCAAGAAAGAGCGCATGTAAAAATACATATTAAGAACACATTCTACACACATTTAGAGTTTATATTGTCATTTAAAAATGTTCCATTGGAATCTAACACAGATGTTAATTCCCAATTAAAGTAATTAGCCTATATGCCATGTGGCTGCGCAGCCCTGGATTAATTCTTAAAAGATAATAACCGAATCAGAGCATGCCATTTGTGGTCGAGTGACCATGAGAGGGATCGTAACCGACAGTGAGTGGAACTTGTAGCGGAGGCCAATTGTAACATTAACAGTAAAAATTAATTCAACATTTATAAACCATTAGCAGACTGATCACCTCACGTGAAGTAATGTATCCCAGAGTCAAATTAAGATCTTTAGTTGGAAAACTGCAGTGCAATGGCATATCACAGTGTTGAACTATTCTCCATTACTCCTCACTTTAACCTACCGAAACATCATGTTCACGGTCAATCATCAGACGTCAGTCAGACCACTGAGATCAAAAATTGCCTTTGGCATTTTCGGCCCCACAGAGCCCACTTTGGTCTTGTATTATGGAAATGAATGATGGGACTGCACAAGCAGACAGCAGTGCAGGGACTTACTGTATCAGTGGAAATGCAGCATAACCATAAGTCATGCTGTAAATACTACTACTAAATAATAGTCCAAATGTCCGAGTGCCGAATTCTCCTCTTCACAGCATTGTTCCTGGCTTAATACTTCATACGTCAGTTTGTTGATATCAATGAATTGGTTTGTAGATAGTTCATGTCCGCAATATCCCACGGTGGCGCTTGTTGTCGAGTGCTCATTAGTCCAGCACATTAATGATGAGAATGGTGTAGTGATTCATCTCCTTGGATCAGTACATTGATGGCGCTTGGAGCAGGGAGAGCGTGCAAGCTGTCTGTGCTGACAAACAGAATATGGTGAAGAGACCAAATGGACATTATTTGTAAACAAGATAACAATTTATCCATCATACAGTACTTACATTCCTACTCTTCTATCATATTCATACGTTCTATTCAGGCTCCACACCAAGACAGATATAGATATTTGTGTTTTTTCGGTTCTTGGAAAATGTTCGTTTGCAAAATGTGGCACCCTGGGAGTGAGAGCAGGTGCCCTTTTTTACACAATGTGTTGCGTAATGTTAGATAGTCGTAATGTAATGGATTATAGCAATTAAGCCACCCCCCATCCATGCTACACCAAATTATAGAGTTTTAACTCGCCTCCCCCCTCCACCTTCAGCACTGAGTAAAAATAATGCTACAGTTATGTAACATTCTGAAAACATTTATCTATCACAAACTGCCACTGTGGATAACGAGTATGACATGTTAACGACTTTGAAGAATAGGAACAGCTGTCAGTCTATCAGTCAGACGGTAAGGATAGACAGACTCCCACAGGAGCAATAAGCATCCATCTGTCAGACAGTTACACTCAAACAATTCGATACTTTCATGCAATAGATGTGAAGAGCTTTCTAAAGTTTGAGTGGTGTAAACTACACTGAACTAAACTAAACTAAAATACACTACACTGCACTGCACTGCACTGCACTGCACTGCACTGCACTGCACTGCACTGAACTGCACTGAACTGAACTGAACACAACACCCTTGGTAAAATGCAAAGCATTAGATATAAGACATAGATAAGTCCATGTCTGAAAAAGTCAACAACAACAACAGCATCGACAACTGCTGCCCCTTCTGTGTGCGGGATCCTCACCCCCCCCCCCCAGACTCCTGTCTGTCTTTGCACTTCTTCCATGTCAACTA
Source organism: Protomyctophum bolini (assembly GCF_963924005.1). Lineage (NCBI taxonomy): Eukaryota > Metazoa > Chordata > Actinopteri > Myctophiformes > Myctophidae > Protomyctophum > Protomyctophum bolini. Next base: position 23,557,160 of record NC_137864.1, read on the forward strand.
TCTGTGTGTTTGTCTATTAGCAGCTTCCTGCAATGCTCCCCACAGACTCTCTGACCTTATACAGTATAGATGAGTCCACAGAGGGGTGCCCTGGGTGCACCATACCTGGCCTACAGGGCACTGCTCCTTGGATTCCCTATGGGGTGAGGCTACCCCTCCCATATTTCTGGCAGAAGCCCTTGGCGGATGATTTCTCCATTCTGTGTTTGTGTCTGAGATTGACCTGAACCGGAAAGCTTTACACACAATGGCCACACAACCTTGGCAGTCATTCCAACAGTATACAGGTAGACAAAAGATGAATGTGTTCGTTTAGAGTGTGAAAAAGTGTGAAAGCCTCAGGGATGGTCCTACTTTGTCCTTCCTTGTTCGCTGTATATTTCCCCTTTGTTCCAGGAAGGTATTGTGTGGAGCCAAGACCTTGTCAGAGATGCAACACCTGAGCAGGCTAGGCTATGAATCAGACCTTACTCTCGGTACTCTCGGTTCTCTTCCCATGGCCGAGTGATATTGTAATTCATGTGTAGTGTGTGTGTGTGTGTGTGTGTGTGTGTGTGTGTGTGTGTGTGTGTGTGTGTGTGTGTGTGTGTGTGTGTGTGTGTGTGTGTGTGTGTGCGTGTGTGCGTGCGTGCGTGTGTGTGCAGCAAATTTTGGAAAGCGCTGGACCGGTGTCAAACTTTGCAAAAGAGCTGAAGGTCAGTTCAACCGAATCCTTAGTCATCGTCTCTTTCTGTCCTCCCATTCTCGGTTTCACGCCGTGGCACAATAAGATGTTCACCTGTCAGCTCGGCTTGTTCCATGTGCTTGCTTTATACAACTATCATCTTGCTTTCTACGCCATTACCCCCGCTGTTAGGCTGGTGTCACCACGCAGGTTGGTAATTACCTCAACACATATCTGTTGGAGTGTGTGCTCCATCAGATATCAGCAGATTGCTCCTACAATAAAGTGTTTTTAGATAAATTTTTCCACTAAAATTTAAAGTGGCCGGGGACACGTTGCCGCGGGAACCTTGCCTCAAATCTCACGTGCCTTACATGTGAATGCAGTGGTCCTTGAAGGGGTTCCTGGCGATCCCCAGTGGTCCTTGAAGGGGTCCTGGGGATCCCCAGTGGTCCTTGAAGGGGTTCCTGGGGATCCCCAGTGGTCCTTGAAGGGGTCCTGGGGATCCCCAGTGGTCCTTGAAGGGGTCCTGGGGATCCCCAGTGGTCCTTGAAGGGGTCCTGGGGATCCCCAGTGGTCCTTGAAGGGGTTCCGGCAAAACGTGCAAGAAGGTATGCACATGCATAGTGCCAAATCGAGTGGGAAAGCGTTTAACGTCTTTAATGTTGTTTAATGCAATCAGATAAGAATTTTCTGTTTGGATGTATGGCCAGAAATTAGTTTTTTGCCACTCAGTAGGCGTTCACGTAGGCCTATAACTTCCAGTATGAGGATGATGTCACACACATACCCTCTATAGGTC